>NC_080187.1:175054620-175357650 GCF_030028045.1 Hippopotamus amphibius kiboko | reverse complement strand
AAACTTAATTTCAGAGTACCAGATACAATTTTTGATATGTGTGTAGAGGACTATCCCAAGTTCTGGAGCTAGTGACTATAATAACACTGAGGTTGATAGTACTGGTATTATCTCTATTTTATGGATTAAGATACTGGCATTCAAGGTGATTAAGAGACATACTCATGATTACCAAAACAGCAATTGATTTGGGGCTTGAGCCCAAGATATTGATTCTAATTCAGTATACTCTCAAGCTATACTTTTTTCACTATTCTAATCAGAAATACAGATTATTGTATCTTGAATATCAACCATAATAATAATACTGTAAACATCTATCTCTCAGAGAAAAAAAGACTATAATCTCATCACTAATGACATATACATGTATTCATGCTTGTATATGTGCATACATATGTATATATGTAATGTATGTATTTTTTTGTAGTTGTATTAGCAGGAGTTCTGGTAAGTTCACACTTTTCCACCTGTGATCCCTTGATCCCAAGAGTTAGCTAGGATTTGAAGTGTAGTCTGTGGCCCTGGCAGAGTAATTATGACTGTCCTGCCTGTAGACCTAACCTGTGATGCTTGTCCCAGTCAGTCTCTTGGTCCTGATGTTATATCACCTGGAGACTGCTCTCATTGAAAAGCCTTTCTCTTCATTATTCAGACTGTGCCACCTGCCTTGGCTTCCTACATTGTGTAAAGAAGGATTTGAATTACACTATCTCCAAAATCTCTTCATTCCGTGGTTCTATTAAACAATCTTTCTATGCAGTTTTTCACTCTTTTGGTTGGACATTGTTGCTTCTACATCCTGGACTGTCAGTCTGGATAAATAATGGCACTTAGTTTTACAGCTAGTAGGATTTTTATGTGGTTTTTACCCTTTTATATTTTTTTCATTTTTTAACCTTTTCTGTTATCAAGTTTCCAGATGTCCAGGGCATAATACATATAGTGTATTTGACAGGGGAAATATTGGGAGAAGAGACCAGTAAAGCTTCTATTTCAGTAGTTCAGAATTACACGACGAGTCAAATGAAGAAAAAGATACAAGGAGAACAAGCACAAGATAATTACAAAGCTTTGTGTCTAGGAAAAAGGAAAAATGATGGTGCCAACAAAGCATGATGAGTGAACTGATGACAGTCGTAAATCCAAGTGGAGGTTAGGGCTGCTTAAAAAAAAAAGAAAAAGTCCGACTAGAACCCAGGTGAGTCATTAAGACTTGGGATAGAGGAGAGGTGAGCTTTCTGAAGAGGAGCATGCAGCAATGCAAGAGAGCATGGACAACCTTAGCATAGGAGACTCATATAGTTCAACACACTTGCTGTTACTGAACCTGCACCCCCAGTCCTATCTTTGGAAAGATGAGAGCAAGTGTGTAAATTCCACCCTCACCCACAAAGGAGGTTGAAGGAAGAGTGAGGGGGCAGCTAGCAGAGGAGTATCTACAACACCTTAGCTCGTTATCTGATTTACCAAAGATAAGAATCCTGCACTCTAGGGATTCACCAGACTGTAGCCTAATCCCTGGATTGCCATGATTGCCTGCTCTGTAGGAATGATTTCTGTCCCAATTCCTGATTCTCACTCCACTTCCCTTCTGGGGTCAAAATACTACCCTGAATCTCAGTGTGCTTGCCCAGGGCCCCAACTGGTTGCCTGGCCTATGTCAGGCCCCTCTCACTGAAGAGTGGTCCAAGAGCAGGACCATTGTCCTGCTTCACATCAGAAACCTCCTCCTCTTTTCCCATGCTAAGCACAATTTAAAAACTAAGTAATGAAAGCTAGAGCCTTCTGCAACTAACTCCCCCCATTTACGTACTTTCCAACCCTTGGCTGTCAGCTTCACCTGGGATGGCACGATGCCCTCTTGGACACTATGATTTGACTTTCTGCCACCTTTTTGGATTGGAGAAGTAAGAGCAGGAGATTGTGCCGTCTCTGGAGCCAGGGAAGGAGAAATGTTTAGGGTAAAAGCCAATTTTCAAGGCAGTCAATTCCTGCAGAAAGATGAAGGAAAATGAGGATGCCTTAGATTGTTTCATTTGGTGAGAAGTAGGTCATGGTGACAATGAAGGAGGATGGTTTCAGTCCTGTGGTGGAGACAGAAACCAAATTACAAGGGATATTGAATGTTTTTTTTATAATAGAGAAACTCAGACAAGAATGATTCAATCATGGGGAAACCTTTATTTAAGCCTGTCTTTGCATACAAATCACCAAGAATGTGTTCTCAGAACTTCACCCTAAAGACTCAATCCTCATAGTTTCTCAGTGCTTCCAATTTCCTTCTTCCCTGTCTTCTTCAATCTTTCTTCTCTGTTCTCTTATATATCCTACTTACCCCTCCTCATTTTCAACTATGTTCCTAAACAGATATACAAAAAAACTTAACAAAATATTGAAATCTCCAAACAATGAACAAAAACACGTTAAGTTGCTCTTGGCCAGGATGAAGAAAAATGCAAGGGAGCCTCCCTCATCTCACCCTTAGCAGCGTAAGAATCTTAATAAGCAAGGGTAAGAGAAAATTGACCTATACGAAGAAGTGGCCCTTCTCTGCCCTAAGCTGCTCAGGGGTCAGAAGTGGAAACATCAGACAGGAAAGAGGTAGGGGAGTTGTAGAGGAAGAGAACATACAATTGTTAAGTGAAAGCCATTGTCTTCAGGAAGGCTCCAGGGAAAAGAGTAGGCTGGAACAGCCGCAGAATTCTCTGAAGAATCCCTGGAATACTGACTTCCCCTTTGCTAGGGAGACACAGGGCACCCCATGCCCGACTTGCTTCTCTCCTCTGCCTGGAATGCCTCCCTCCTTCTCTGACCGGTGAGCTCCCAGGAAGCCTTCAAGATCCAGTTCAATCTACACCCATCTGATGATGCCTTCCTAATAGAAGCCTTCCGTGGGCAGAGTTCCCTCCTCCATCCTCAGGACTCTCATACCTTCAGGACTCACAACTACGAGGCATGTGATGTACGTGGCTCCCGTCAGAGCTGTGAGGCAAGTGTCCATACCTCTAAGTCCACCGTAAAATTGTATTTGCTTACACGTCTGTGTGCTGGTCAGGAGCTCCCTGACCTTGGAATCCTTAGTGGCTCACATTGTACCTGGCACACAGTAGATAATAAATAACTGTGACGGAGACAGGAGAAGAGAGGAGAAAAGGGGAAGGAAAAGCAGGGTGGAGGAAAAGAGAGAGGAAACATCTGACTCAACTTTCCCTGGCCAAGAAAAAGGGAAATGGATTCAAAAACCTCTGGAGGGACAGAGGAAGAAACCAGTTTTCTGGGTCTTCTCTGCCTCTCACTCTTCTCTCGCTCCTTCCTCTCACAACTTAGGACCTCACACCACAACTGTACTGTTTTCCCTCCTGAGCCCTCGACCCACCCCAAAGGGAAGGACAGAAGCCACTCAGACTCCTGACTTCTCCCACCCCGTGCCATCAAATCCTGTTTTATCCCTTTGCCACCATGGGCGCCGCCCTCCTTCGCCTCCTCATCTTCCCCACCTGCAGCACTCCCGCCTCGTCGGCCTGGCCCCTGGGGCCCCTGGGCTGTGTCGGGTCCAGACGGGAACTTCTTCCTCAGACTGAAAACCAAGAGGCTCTTGGGGCAGCCTGCGGTGTGCAGCTGAGGAAACGCTAGACTCGGTCTACAAGTTACCTGAGAAAGAACATTGTCAGGAGGGTTTGGGTGTCCCAGGGACTGGAGAGTTAAGAGAAGCAGCAATTACAGTCCTTCCCCCACACGCCTCAACTCTTTCACAGATGGCCCTTCCACATTTTTCTCCTTCATTCATTGGTCAGAATCATCATTTTCCCGACAGCCCTCTCATGGCCCCTACGCCCGGGCTACTGATGCTTCTTGACTGTCTTCCCAGCCAGATGCACTTTCCCCACCAAGAATAGTTCCAGGGTCCATAAACCTTGTAGAGTTGCCCCTGGGTGTCCTCTTCTTACCTAGGTATTCAGCTGCCTCTCCTTTCCCAGTGCTTTTTCCCTAGGAATTCCCAAACCACCTTTTCCCCAATGCAGATCACATATACAAAAGCGATTTATGAGTTTTAAAGCACTGTGCTAGAATGAATGAATCCTATCATAAATAAAGCCTTCTCTCTCGCCCTGCCCCCATCACCTCTATCCTCTCTCATCCCTTCCTCTGCTCACCCTCCCCTCATCCAGCAGGTTTAGCTTGGCACCATGCGGGAACCAAAGCTACGTGCTGCACAGCGGGCAGTGTCAGGATGCAGGCAGGCATCTCCGCCCGGGGCCTCGGCAGAGTTCCCAGGCACAGCCATCGGCCCAGGTCAGGGCAGTAGGCGTGGATCAGGTGGGAGGGGGCATAAGTACGGTGACTGTAGCCACCCAGCACCAGTAGCTCTCCCTGCAGCACGGCACCTGCAGCCCCCACGTGGGGGGAGGGCAGGGGGGTCAGGTGAGTCCAGCTGTCCGTACTTGGTTCATAGGCCTCAAAGCTCAGCAGGTCCCCAGTCTCACCTAGCCCACCTGCTACGTACAGCCGCCCACCCAGAGCAGCCATCACATGGCCAGCCCGAGGTACCCCCATTGGGCTCAGAAGTGTCCCTGGCTTCTCAAGTTTGGGGTCATAGTGCAGCAACGAGGCCAGGCACTGGCCAGTCCCGCTGCAGCCACCGCTCACGTACAGCCGGCCCTCCAAAACAGTAGCTGCGTGGGCAAAGCATGGTGCTGGAAGGGCAGGTGCTGGCCTGTGGGAGAACAGAGCACATGATCAGGCAAGAGTCATCTTCGGTTCTCCTCCTCCAAGACCCCTAGCCTCTCCCTGGTGCCTGAAACACCCCTTCCCTGCTCACCTCCAGATATTGAGTTCAGGGCTATAAGACTCCACAGAGCTGAGGGCAACACCATTGTCTCGTCCACCCAGGGCATAAAGCAGTCCATCCAGCGCCACCAGGGGGAAAAAGCTCCGAGCCTGGCACAAAGGTGCCATCTCCTCCCAGTCCTCTTGACTAGGGTCCCACCTGGACACAGTGGGACAAGAGATGGGAAGAGTGACTCTGGGAGTCTGTGGTTGGCTGGGCCAGCAACCTCCCGCAGCTGCCCGCCTTGGGACCTGCCACTCTTGGGGGCCCATACCTGAGAGTTGAAGCCAGGGTGTTAAAGTGGCCGTAGAAATCCTGTCCCCCACACACGTAGAGCTCACTTCCTGCTAGACTCGCAGCCCCGTGCCGGAAGCGCCCAGGGGCAGGCAGGGCAGGCAGCCGCCCCCACTCCACAGTCCGAACCAGTCCTATGCCGCAACGAAAGGCCCGGGCCCACCACACTCCTCGGGATGGCTGTCTCATGGCCATGTCTGATCTGAGCCCGTCCCCGCCAATCACTACCAGCGCCTGGTCAGGCTCCCTCCGCCTCTCTTGTCCTGGAACCTCAGCCTCCACCAGCAGCTGATGCAGCAAGTCCGGGCTCAAGGGTGGAGGCAGCCCGGCCGCCCGCACCCTCCTCAGCTCCCTGGTGGACATACGGCCAAAGCGGATGCATCGAAGCAGGGCCTTGGCCTCCGACTCCTGGGTGTCAGGGTTGGCCGCTAGCCAACGCCGTGCAGCCACAAAGGCCTCGAACTCCTCCTGCAAGTGTAGCTCATCGCTGTCCAGGAGCTCAGCCAGGCAGGCAACCGGTAAAGAAGGGAAAGTGGAGCACAAAGCCACAGCAGGCAGGTGGGTGAGGAGGTAGTGACGTGCTTTGCTCCAGAGCCTCTCCAACCCAGGGGCTTCAGCCATGGGGATCAGGGCCAGGCAACGGGCAGGGTTGAGGCCTCGTGCCAAGGCTCTCTGGCACAGAGCCAGGCAGGAAGAGCTCTGGTACTGCAGAGCAGCCTGGGCAGCTCTCAGCAGTCCTGGCCACCTGGCCCGCACAACCCCAGAGTAGGCAAAAGAGACGAGGAGTCGCAGGTCCTGGGCAGAGATGGTGTGCAGAGACACCTCTGTGCCCTGGGATTCCCTCATCCCACTCAGGAGCATGGCCCCAAAGAACTCACTGCCACAGGCGAGGGCTGCTCGGTGCACTGCAGGAGGGAGAAGCAGAGGGGGATCCAGAGTGTCGCAGACTGCTAGGCACTCTCCCGTCTTCACAGCCCCAGCTTTGGGCCAACCACCCAAGACCACAGGCCAGGCTGTGGTATATGCACCAGCACACCATGGGGTGCTTGTTACAATGAAGGTTTCACGCACCCACCCCCAGAGATTCTGATTCAGTAGCTCTAGACGGAGACCCTAGGAATTTGTGTTTTAATATGTTCAAACACCCTGCATGATTCTCATGTCAGTGGCCTGAAGACACTTTGAAAAACATTGCTGTAGTCTTTTTGATGCAGGCCAATTAGAAAAAGGGTCTTGATCGATCAACTAGAGAATACGCTACAGAGAACATTTACTAAGATAGGGTACAAAACAGACTGCAAAGACCAATGTGCGACTTATATAGGTCTTTCCGTATTGTGCACAGAATAAAGTTCTTTCCTCTATGACTATAAGAGACACTGACATCAGCCATTCTGCTAGTCAATTTTACTCAAAAAGTGGTACTACACTCAGGAATGGCTGTGACCCAACCTCATCTAACTGCCATCTCCTCTTACCCAAGACAGTGCTTGTAAACTGGAAACCTACAAAATCACCTACTTCAATTGCTCCTTTTATGATAAGGAAACTGAGTCCTAGAGAAAGGGAGTGATTTATTTTCTATCTCCATGCAGTGGCTGTCTGGGCAGATCGCTGTGACATGTCAGGCTGCAATGAGCATACTTGTGTATCAGTTCCCTGCTTATCTGCATGGCACTCGTGACACTGAAAATGTCCTATTAAAAAATATCATTAAATAATTAGACCTCATATGCTCCCTAATGTAACTCAGTTTGAGGTAGCTGGCATCAAGTATGGAGTATCCTGACCAAAATATTTAACCTAAGTGTAATCAAACCTTTAGATCTAAATTCAAGTTTATAGGAAATTTAGAATAAGTTGGGCTTCCCTGGTGGCACAGTGGTTAAAATCCACCTGCTGGGGCTTCCCTGGTGGCTCAGTGGTTAAGAATCCACCTGCCAATGCAGGGGACATGGGTTCGAGCCCTGCTCCAGGAAGATTCCACATGCCTCAGAGTAACTAAGCCCATGTGCCACAACTACGGAATCTGCACTCTAGAGCCTGTGAGCCTTGAGCCCACGTGCCGCAACTACTGAAGCCCACGCGCCTAGAGCCTGTGCTCCACAAGAGAAGCCACTACAAAGAGAAGCCTGAGCACCACAATGAAGAGTAGCTCCTGCTTGCCATAACTAGGGAAAACCTGCAAGCAGCAACAAAAACTAAACACAGCCAAAAAAAAAAAAAAAAGAACAAGTTAAACAAAACCATGAGGGAAAATGCTTACAAATCTAGAACATGGAGCATTGAATAGGACAACTAATCTTGTTTCTTCAATAAGTCATAAAAAAAGGGAGAGAGGACTGTATAAGAGTAAAGGAAGCTTAAGAGACATATATCTGAGTTTAGTATAAACCTTGATTGGCTCCTGTGTTGGACAAAGCAGCTCTAAAAGACACTTTTTTGGACAAGTGGGAAAATTTCAATGTGGACTAGGCAATATTAAGAAATCATTATTAATTTTGTTAGATATGATAAAGATACTGTGGTTATATGAGAAAATGTCCTCTTTTAGAGAGACACATACCCAAGTATTTGTGAGTGAAATGTCTGAGATTTACTTTAAGCTTCAGCAAAAAATAAATAAAATAAATGAAACAAATATAGTAAAATGTTAACTGTTAAGTCTGGGTGATGGGTGTTTGAGTGTTCATCTTAATATTCTCTTTTCTTTGCTTCGTGTTTGAAATGCTTCATAATGGAAAAGAGGGGAAATGCTGCTAGAAGTTCTCTCAGGCAGGTCCACGACATGACCTCCCAGTGAGGCTTATGAACCTCAGACTGCTTTAATCCGTTGTAGCATGTTCATTTCTCTCAAAGGGCAGGTGATGTCGGCATGGCTTTCCACTGTCTTTTTAACAGTAGGCAGTAGCACAGTGCTTCCCAAGCAGTAAACACTAGTGACAGCTTTCATGTATATATTGCCTGAGAAAATCTGCATTCCTTAAAGCAGGTGAGCCACCTCATCTTCCATATCATCGATCAGCCTATAGCTCAGAGCCGTGGACAAAGGATTCACAACCACTTGTATTTTGTGTCCCTTTTTACTCATCATTATTCCCTAGAATTTTAAGGGACAGGTTGTTTGTTAAGCTGGAATGTTTGTTAAGGAAGTGAAAGCACTGATATTGAATACAAGTATGTTTAAATTCCAAATCCTAGTGAGAATTTTATAACTATGAAATTTTAAATTCCCCCTCCATCTAGTGCTATCGGAAATGATAACAGACACTTTGGAAGTCTGTTATGGACAGAATGTTTGTGTCCCCCTACCCCAATTCATATGTTGAAGCCCTAATCTCCAACGTGATGGTATCTGCAGGTGGGTCCTTTGGGAGGTAATTACATATAAGAGTAGAACCCTCATCAATGGGATTAGTGCCCTTCTAAGAGGAGACATGAGAGAGATGACCAGAAAGAGGGCCCTAACCAGAATCTGACTACCTTGGCACCCTGATCCAGCCTCCGGAACCATGAGAAATAAATTTCTATTGTTAAACCACCCAGTCTACGGTATTTTTGTTATAGCAGCCCAAGCTGACTAAGATAGGATGCTTTTCCTTCTGGGAGTCCCAGAAGCACTTTGGGTCCCAGTCATTCCTCTAATGAGCAGTAGCTGTATAGCAAATGGAGAAGTCTTAAAGTCTGATTTCCTTATCAATAAAGTGTAAGAGCTGAACTAGATAATATCTAAACTAATCCCTTTTCATTTTAATGGGTCTGCACTCTGACTCCATTTGCCAGGTACTATGAGTCTTTGGTTTGGCTGCATAGGAGGCAATGCATGGCCTAGTGAGAGCAGACTGGGCTAGTGGATGTAGACTTGTATCCTGGTTTTCACCAGTTAACATCTCTGAGTCTAATATTTTTTATCTGCACCTAGGGATAATGATATCTAACTCACTAGTTTTCACTGAGATTAAAAGAGATGGCACGTGTAAAACAAATTCCTGGTACCCAGTACCTTACTAAATGTTAGTAGAATCTGAATAAATCTCAACTTATTCAACCCTCTTTAGCTTTCCTGGTGATCAGCAGAGTTAACTTCAAAGTGCCATGACCTGGTAGCCTTAAGATTCTGGCCAAACCATACCAGACCTTGCTCATTAGCGATAGGGTCAGCGGCTGCCATGGTGTCAAGCTCACTTAGGGGAAAGGAAACACTGTGAATTTTTCCACCGTGTTCCTCTGGCTTTTCCTGTGTCCTAAATAGAAGACGCCAACAAGGGCCTTTGGTTAATCTCTCTCTGAGTCAATCACCTCCTGCTTGTCCTACTGGCATGGACTATACCTTAGCTCCAGCCAGCTGACTGGAAATTTCTTGTTTCTGGGCACAGGAAAAGCCGCCACATAAATCTGTCAGTGTGCCTAGGAAAACAACTCAACTGCGCATGCCCCATTCTCTGTGGGTCAGGAGAGGCGCCAAAGGCCACCCCAGGGAAATTCTGCCTGCAGCAGGGAACAAAACCATTATGGTAGGGATGGAACCACCTGCTGCTTGCACACACCATTCCGCGTGGCATCTGCACCTGCGTTAACGTAATGCCCCATAGGCTCTCACCCCGCAGCCGGCAGCCGCCTGCCTCCAGCTCCAGGTCACACCCGATGCCTTCTTGGTACAGGAGCTCGATGCTGCGCAGGTTCTCTCTCAGTGCTTCTGCGTGGCTGGGCTGCTTTTCATCTTTGCGGCCGTTTCCAGCCCCCTTGCGTCCCCACTGGGCCGCGGCCTTCACCCGGGGTGCTCCCAGGGCATGGGCCGCGACCAGCACATCCCCCCGCGGGGCGGGTCCCAGCACCCCCTCATAGGCAAAGGTCAGCACGGCCTCCCAGGCCCCAGGGGTTACGTCCAGGATGAGGGGGGGCTGCGGGCCTCTGCCACCCAGCAGCCTGCCTCTGAAGAGGCTGCTAATTGCGGCCAAGATCACCCGATGCACCCCGTATACTCGCCCCCCGACTGACACCTCTTCGTCCAGCAACAGCCTCTGCTCTCGCAGCCGCTGTGCTTCCGCGAAAAACTGGCTGGGATGCTCCTCGCTGCACAGCCCCTCGGGCTCCTCTGCGTCTTCTCCATCCTCATCCTCTTCCTCCTCCTCTTCTTCCTCTAGGGACAAGGCTGGAGAGGGCAGGCTCCCTGGGGCCATGGGCCTGGGGCCAGGTTCTTCCAGAGGAAAGGGGGGCAAACCACGATCCTCGTCCGGGGATGGAGGCCAGGAGGAGATTCTCTGGGCGGGCAAAGGGAGGCCAAGGTCGTCCTTCTGGACAGGAAGAGAGACAGCTTCTGGGTCCGAGGGACGGTGTGCCGAGTCTGAGACGCTCATGGCCCAAGTTTGCTGGATTGCTGCAGGTAAGCAGAGGAAAAAGAAGAGAGGGTGAGAGCTGGACCCACAGAAGCCAGGGGAAGCCCTGCCTCCAGTCTGGTGATATGTCAGTCCCTTTTCCTACTTCAACCCCCTCCCCTCATCCCAGGGTTGGAGCATCTAGGCTACACTGCACAACTGTGAGGTTCCCCAGGTGCAGCAAACCGCACCAGAATCATGTGTAAAGATCCAGTACCCGGAACTGTGCCCTGCCTGTCTTGCCCCCATCCCAGTAGTCACCCTCCTAAGACACCAGCGTTCAGCTTGCCCTCTCACTTGAGCCTGCTCTACTTCTGATAGCATGGCAGAGGGAATGACACCCCCAAGCCCTGTCAGTGGGTGCACCCTGCTAATTATAGCTGGCGCTGGCAGGCTAAGGCTGGTCTCCAGGTGGCCAAACTCCTGACACCCAATCCCTTAGGCCCGACCCGAGATGACCTCCTTCCCCCTTCCACTTGTAGGTCATGTCCTGGTGCTGAGTGAAGCAAATTCGGAAGCCAGGGAGGATGCAGGGATCTGGTGGAGTAAGCCAGGCCAGACAGGCTTGCTTCACTGGACTAGGCTGGAGAGGATGGGTGAAGAAAGTCTAGACTCTGCATACCCACGGGAAAGTGGGGAGAAAGAGTAAAGCATGTGTTTGGGGTCGGTCCTGGCCTTTATTGATTTTTCTGAGCATGATAAAGCTGGGACCCTGGAGCAAACAATACTGGCGTGAAACTCAAATATAACCCATCTGGTCCAAGGGCAAAGGGGTGGGGGATGTGAAGGGGCATGGACCAGGGGGGAGGTGAAGGGGCATGGATCAGGGCTATCGACCATGGGTGACCCACCCTTAGCGAGGGGTTTCCTCCCTGTCCTAAAGTGGAGTTGGTGGTGAGAGAGCCAACCCCAACCCTCGTGCTGCACTGCCCCTAATAGGTCTACAGAGAGGCAGCCCGTGGCTGTCCTGGCCTGTGAAATGGGCAATAGTGACCATCCTCTGCATGGATCCTCTTATGGCCTCCTCTTCGCAAGACAAGGTGGCCAACACCTTGGGCCCCCATCAAGAAGAGGAGGAACTGCTATCTGGCAGAGACAAACCCCAGGTCCGTCTCTGCCCTCCCCCTGCTGACAAGGACAAGGACACTGGGCCCCGATCTGCGTTCTTTGCCAACCCATGGACGTGGGTCAGCTTCACCGCAGCCATGTGTCTCTGGAGGCTTTGCTCAGCTCCGCCAGGGTGAGACCCATACCCCACAGCGAATCCCCAAAAGTTGGATGAAACCTGCTCTTCTGGACCATCACCCACCCTCTATTAAACACCTTGGGACTGACTTCGCCCCATAGCACCTCCGGGTCCATTAGCCATCCTTCTTGGTGCTGACGTGCTGACTGGGGCGGGGCCTTGGCATCTCAGTCAGCAGACAATATTATTTCCATTTCTGTTCAGGATCCCCATGTGGAGCCACACGCTCAAGAAGGCGATTTGGAGAATTTGGGGGCCAATGCACTTTAGCTGGGTCATAGGAATTATGGTCAGAGATTGGTGCCCAGGGTTCGCAAAGGGTGGGGATGAAAGCAGGGAAAGAGAACTTCACTCAAGAGGAGAGTCTCAAGGGTACCTCTGAGGGTGAAAGGAGAGGGCTGAGGGTGACCTTGACTCCTCCCTCCCTCCCCTGCTCCCCCAGATCTGCTACATGCCGGACATCTGGGGCATTATCCTCTACCTGCAGCTGTCTTGGATCAGTGCTCAGGCAGGCACAGGTATGGGCTCCGCACTCTGCTGGATAGTAGGAAGGGATCTGGGCCTCGACCTGGGGGAACTGAAGGAGCCCCATTCCCATCCCACTCCAGGGCTCAAATAGCTCATTATCCTGCTCTCGGCTTCAGTCACTGCTGTCGCCAGCCTATCTCCGCCATCTCCACCAACAGCAAAGTCAAGGCTGGTGAGTCTGTTGTGACTCCACAACCTCTTAGGGCCCACTCTCCTGTCAGGAATTGCTGAGACCAACTGACTCTTCTTTCCTCTCCTCTCAGGTGGAATCTACTTCCTCGTCTTGCACAGCCTGGGTCCAGAGCTTGGCAGTTCCAGTGGAATCATCTCTGCTTTCTCCAGTGCGGTAGCCATGGCTCTGTATATGGTGGGCTTCCCAGAGACCCTTTCGGACCTGCTCTGGGTAATGCCCATTCCCTTCCCTGGTGTGCCCTTTTTTCAAGTCAGCTGTCCACCTAGCATGCACTTTTGTGGCTCCAGCCCGGGCAAGTCATTTTAAGAATCAGATGAATGCATGAAATCAGCTGATAAAGTTTTTGTGACCCCTACCTCCGTGTTCTGCCCTTCTAGGAGCAGGGGATGCAGCTACTGGACATGGGTCCTGAAAATGAGTTTCAGGTGGCGGCCCTGGTGACTGTGACTATCCTTCTGGGTGTGGCACTGGCAGGCATGGAGTGGGAGCCCAAGGCAGGTGAGGGGGGATTGAGTTGGGAGTGGAAAGACTAAGGGGATGGCGGTGAGAGACGGACAGATCAGGAAGGGGCAAAATGTGGGGAAATGTGGAATTTTGTGTGTGTATACGTGTGTGTAGTTGACAGAGCAGATTTCCAGGGACTGAGACCTGAAACTAGCTAGTTTTGCTGGGAGAGACTCCACATGACAGTTCTTAAAGGGAAAAGTAAGGAGGACTTCCTCTGAGGATCTGTTGGGATGAGCACTAGACAAGGACTATCAGATGAGAAATGCCCTGTTTCTTGCTCCCAGGTATTTACAACCTTGAGCTTCACCCCTCTAGCATGGGAAAGGACATTTTGCAGTTTGAGGCAACAAGGAAAAGAACTACCTATTTAGCCACATTGTTTTATGGAAAGAGGTTGTAGAAAAGGGAACAAGAGGGTTGGAGGGAAGAGTGAAGATGAGATAAGGAGAGAGGAGGGAAGGAGTTACTCCTTCCCTCCTCTCTCTCTCTCCCCCCTTATCTCTCTCTCCCTCCCTTCCTCTGTCTTTCTCTCTCTCTCTCTTTTTCTGGGGACACTCCTCCCCACAAACCCCAGCCAACAAGCCACTGGCTTCTTTGGGTACCAAGGTGAGACAGTGGGAAGCTGACTGAGAAATGTGTCCTCCTCAGAAAAGAACCCTCGATTTCTTATTCTGTATGTCATTCACAAGTTGTCCATCAGACCATTCAGAGTCCTGTAAATCCCTGGGCCAAAATTCTCTTATGCTTCCCAGCCTAACCCAAGTCACTGACCCTAAACTGGGTAGAGGGGTAAAACTTTGGGCTCAACGACAGAAGCCAGGGGGTGCTCCTCAAAACCTCATCTTTTCTCTCTGTTCCTTTATACAGGAAGCATTTTCTTGGAAAATGTGGTCCCACAGTGGTGGGCATGGTCCAGAGGGCAGTTTCCTTGGTATGTTTTCCATCTTCTTTTCCTCAGCCACTGGGGTAGTCACCAGGACCAATATCTCTGGGGACCTCAAGGTGAGAAGGATGTCCAGGCACAGAGCATACTCTCTATCGCTCCTCTTCTCTCTCCACTAATGGTTCAACTTTTGTTCCCAGGACCTTGCTACAACTATCCCCAAAGGAACCGTCCTTGCCATTACGTGGACCACATTTTCCTACCTGCGCATCTCTGCCACAATTGGGGAGGCCCTCCACTCCTGCCTTCAGTGCTGAATGACCTGGAACCCTGGTTTCTCCTTCTCTGAGGGGCTAGGTGATGAAATGAGCAAGAGGCATTCATCAATTATATTAAAAGTAGTTTGTATGCAGGTAGGCCCCCATCCCTTCCTTCACCAGTTCTCCCCACCCCTCATTTCACTAATGAATTGCATGGTGTTCTTTGATTATCGAATTTGGTCGTCCCCCCAACCCCATGCACACAGACTTCCGTTTCCCCCTTTGGCACTGGTGGTACCTAGACAGTCCTACTGCTTTGGGTTGGGGTTCTATCCCCATGGAATGTGTCTTAAATCTCATTTCCAGGCTCGTGTATGACTTGAGATATTTTAGGAAATAAGACTGACATGGGTGTGCAGAGTGGGAGCTGCCTAGGGTCAGAGTGCCAGGATGGCTGGTATCTTGGCAGATGTCAACAGCCAGGGTCTTGCCTCCATGGACTCTCTGATTACTACCAGGTGAGTGAACCAGAGGGGAAGATTAAGAGAGATAAATCTTACCTAGCCCATTGCCTGGCATAGAATAGATGCTCAAAAATCAGTAATGACTTAAGTGGATTCATGTTGGAGGAGCTGAAATCTGATGGAAGAGGAGTTTCTGCGGTGGGGGGTATTGGCTGTGGGATAACAGTGGCTATAGTCTCTACCTACATCTGAACAGATTTATGGTTACCAGTTTGCAAGAAATGCCAGTTAGGCAGCAAAACAGAAAAACTGAAAAGTGAAGAAGCCCTATTATCCCTAAATCCCCAAGGACAGAAATTTCAGAGGATGACATACTCTCTGTTCCCTGCTGAATCTGGGGTTTCCTTTCTCTGTAGCCTAAAGGCTTTTGAAGACTTGGTGGCCTTATATACGTGCAGAAGCCACCACCAAAGGGGGACCTGGCATCTAGCTCTCTCAACACTCTTGCTCCTTCAGGCTACATCTCTGAGCAGGACCTGCAAACAAACCGAAAGCAGGTAGGTACACAGGAAGAGGGCCATTAAAGTGGGGCAGGGTACAAACCGACATTGGCGCTCACCCTGTCACTACTCGTTTTTCCTGACCATGCAGTCAGAGTGGCGTGTGTGCCTTTATGAAGTCCTATGGCTGCCCTCACAATCACGAGTCTGGAAAGATTCCAAACTGCAGGAGCATAGGACTAGTCCAATGGCTAGAGAAGCTGAGGAACAGGTTCCATTTCTCACATTGCCTTCCATAATTGGAGCCTACCTGTGATCCCGCAGTCAGCCTGCCCCAGGGCCCTATACATGGCTGGAGATGCTGTCCAGGGGTCTGACATCGATCATTGCCTTCATTTGCTGAAATCAGCAGTACACACTGACCCTATACTGCTGATAAGAGACTTAGGAGGACAGCCAGCTAGGAAGAGGAGTACATAATTTAGGACTCAAGGAGCCATGATTTTAATCTCCTGGCTCCACAAACTTTGGGTCTATCCTTGGGCAGCCCAAAGCTTTGGACACACAAGGGTTTTACAACAGCCCAAAGCTTCCTAAGGAGAGATCACCCCTACTAAGCCATACGAACTGCGGCTATAGTGCCAAAGAAGGTCCTCGCTCCACAATCCATTCCACCCCATGATATTAATAAAAACTTACAAATAAACACCTGAGGCTAATGTGTAATAACATACTGGAAAACTCCCCAAGCCTAGAAAAACAGATCATTCCTGTTCTTGAATATATTCAAGAATTTATTTTCTAAATTCCACCCCAAAGTTTCCACTTTAAACCTCCATGCCTTAATGCATTTCAACCCATTTATGTCTGTCCTTTGTGAAAGAAAAAAAAAGTATTTATCATCACTTTCTATTTAGTAAATAATCAGAAATTTACTCTTTCCCAAGCTCATGTAATCCCAATTTTTAAAATCTTTTGGCCCAAGTCTTATTTTATAGTCCTTTATTTCTTTGGTTTAGTTCCCCATCAACTTATTCATTCATTCAGCAAATACTAATTGAATGTCCACCATGTGCCAGACCCTATTTTAAGTACTGGGAGATGACACGCCAATGAATAAAACAAGATACTCCTTCCCTCAGGGAGTTTATATTTCAATAAGAGGAGACAAACAATGCAAATAAGAAATACAACTATTAGATTACAAGTGTTAGGTAGAGAAATGAAGCAGGGAAGTGGGCTAGAAAGCACCAGAGGAGTACAAGTTTTTAAAAAATTTTTGCTCTTTTTATTTTCATTAATTTTTATTTTTTTTTGTTTTTATTTTTGGCTGCATTGGGTCTTCACTGCTGTGCACAGGCTTTCTCTAGCTGTGGCGAGCAAGGGCTACTCTGTTGTGATGCATAGGCTTCTCACTGCAGTGGATTCTCTTGTTGCAGAGCATGGGCTCTAGGTGCACGGGCTTTAGTAGCTGTGGCACGTGGGCCCAGTAGTTGTGGCACATGGGCTCAGTAGCTGTGGCACACGGGTTTAGTTGCTCCCTGGCATGTGGGATCTTCCTGAACCAGGGCTCAAAATCGTGTCCCCTGAATTGGCAGGCAGATTCTTAACCACTGCGCCAGCAAGGAAGCCTCCAGGAGTAATTTTAAGTACGGTTGTGAGGAAGTCCTCCCTAAAAAATGTTGAGCAAAAACTTAAAGACTATACCTCCGCGAAGAGCTTTGCAAGCAGAGGGAACAACAAGTATAAAGACCTCGAGGGGCAGTATACTTCCATTGTTTAAGGAAGAACAAAAGGCTGATGTTGCTGGAGCAGAGTGAACAATAAGTAGCAGGAAGTGAGGTCAAAGCAGTAAGTAGGGCAGGTTATGGAGGCTTTCACAGGCCTTTAAAGGACTCTGGTTTTTATTCTGAGGTAGGAGAACACAGAGGGTTTTACAAAGAGTGACATAATCTGGCTTCCATGTTAACACTATTCACTCTGGCTGCTGTGCTGAGAATTGACTGTAAGAGGGAAATAGTGGAAGCAGGTAGACCAGCTACTGCAATAATCTTGGAGACAGATAATTCTGCCTTGGGCTAGGGTGGCAGCAGTTGAAGTGAGAAACTGGATTATGGATATATTCTGAAGGTAAAGTCAATGTGATGTGATGAACTGGAGGAGACGAAAAAGAGGTGTCAAAGATAATACCAAAGCACTTTACCATGAACAACTAGAAGGATGCAGCTGTCATTAACTGAAATAGGAAAGACCACAGCAATAAGCTGGGGAGAAAATAACTTCAATTTTGTATATGTTAAATGTGAGATGCCTATTAAGCATCCAAGTCGAGATGCCAAGGGCAACTAGATATTCAGGACAGAAGTCCAGACTGGAGCTAAACAATAGGGAGTCATCCCGTTGAAATGCTTTAATGTATAACACTGGATGAAATCACTCCAGGTATGTATGTAAATAGAAAAGCAGTCCAAGGACTAAACCCTAGAGAGCTACTGAGATGAGGAGAAATCAGCAAAGGAGACTAAGAGTACTTGGTAAACTAGGAGGCAAACCAGAGAATATGTCCTAAAGCCAAGTAAAGACAATGTTTCAAAGAGGGGGTGTCAAATGCTACCGACAGCCTGTGTAAGATGAAGCAGAAGATGCCATTAGATTTAGGTGTGTGCATGATGGTGACCAGGATGAGAACAGTCGTGGTGCAGTGGACTTAATAGGGAATTGGTGGAGAGAAAGTGGAGAAGACTCTTTTAAGATGTCCTGCTATAAAACAGAGCAGAATAAATAAACTACAAGGATGTATTGTACAGCACAAGGAATACAGCGAATATTTTATAACTCTAACTGGCACATAACCTATAAAAATACTGAATCACTATGTTGTACCTCTGAAACTAATACTGTAAATCAACTATACTTCAACTTAAAAAATAGTCAACAGAATGTTTTTTAAAAATTGAGCAGGAAGGGACTTCCCTGGTGGTGCAGTGGTTGAGAATCGGCCTGCCAAGGCAGGGGACACGGGTTCAACCCCTGGTCTGGGAGCATCCCACATGCTGCGGGGCAACTAAGCCCGTGTGCCACAACTACTGAGCCTGTGCTCTAGAGCCCGTGAGCCACAACTACTGAAGCTCACGTGCCTGGAGCCCGTGCTCTGCAACAAGAGAAGCCACTGCAATGAGAAGCCCAAGTACCACAACGAAGAATAGCCCCCGCTTGCCACAACTAAAGAAAGCCCATGCACAGCAACGAAGACCCAACACAGCCAATGAATGAATGAATGAATGAATGAATGAATAAATAAATAAATAAAATTGAGCAGGAAAACTGGAAGCAATTGGAAGGGGAAATGGGATCAAGAGAGGCTTATGTCTTTGTAAGATGAGAAAAATGATAGCGTATTTGTGTGCTGATAGAATGCTCCTGGAGAGAAAGGGAAATACTGACCCTACAGAAAAGGAGGGAGAACTGTTGAGAGATGTCCTTGAAAGCTAGAGGGTGGGACTGGCTGCCCAAGGATTTGGATGGGAGCCTGGACAGTTTGTTTAGAGCAGCATTTCTCAACCTTGACACCAATGATATTTAAGCCCAGATATTTCTGTTGTGGGGGGCTGTTCTGTGCATTGTAGGCTATTTTGCAGCTTCCCTGGCCTCTATCCAGTAGCACCACCTCCCAGTTGTGACAACCAAATGTCCTCTGGGAGCAAACTCGGTCCCAGTTGAGAACCACTGGTATACTGTAACAGGAGAAAGCAGAGCTTACAGGTGTAAATACTGGAAGGTATGTAGGTATAGTGGTAGGAACTTGTGACCCTTTTCTGATTGTTTCTATTTTCTACCAAAGTAAAAGTGAAAGTGAGAGGGATGCTGGAGATTTGAGGGATCAGAAAGGAGGGCAAGTGGGGAATTCCCTGGTGGTCCGGTGGTTAGGACTCCGATTTCACAAGTCATGCACCACGGCCAAAAAAAAAAGGGGAGGGTAAGTGAAAGGACTAGGGAATACTGCTAGAGCATAAAGGACCCACTTAAGTTTCATGGTAATGAATTTAAAGACAAGTCAACCTGGATGTTTCTTCCTAGCCCTTTCAGCTGCATGGGTCTAGGAGTAAAGTCGGTGAAGAGCAGAGTACGACAAAAGCAAGAGAGAAACAAGAGAGATAAGGTGTTTACAACGAACTGCTCATGACTGGAATTTAGTTGGAGGAGGGAAATGAAGGCATGTGGAATAAACTGGAAAAATAGGAAGTAATGGTGGGAGAGTGGGATGTTTGAGATTGAGATATGGAGTAGTGGCAGGTCTAGAATATGACCAAGGGAATGAGTAGCTGAAGTGGGGTGGAGGACAAGATCACTGGAGGAGCAGAGAACTGAGACCAGAGTGTTAGAAAGATAATCTACATGGATATTTAAATCACCAAGATTTATGACAGGTATTGACTTGTGTTTCAAAGCTGAGGTATGTTAGAGATGAGAGAGAACAGTCTAAAATTAGTGTGAGAAAAAATGAGGACACCTACACTGCCTCCAGGCCCAGTGGTACAATGGGCGTGAGGGAAACCACCACCACTGCAGGTGGTAGAAGAAGCAGAATCCTCAGGAGAAACCAGGGCTCAGAGCAGGACTATGTAAAGGGAACATTCAAGAAGAGGTTGAGGATGCATGGGATTTTTGCTAATGACTGGCTGTGAACTTCAGAGGTCACAAAAAGAATTTCAAGAGTTAAGAGTGGGGTATGTGGGGACAAAAAGGGGAGTGGAGAGTGATAGTTATCTGAGTTTAGAAGATGAGAGGTGACTGACATAAACAAGGTAAAGCACATGATGAGATCGGTTCTGGTGGTTGTGGCAGGGAGGATGTGTGCCCGGCGCCCCCCTCAAGCCTGCCGGTGGAAGTGTCTGTAGGCCCAAGTGTGTGGAGGAGGCATAGTTTTACTTGTGAGTTATGAATCAGCATGAAACTCTGCCTGGCTCCAGGCTATTTTCAGGGAAATCCTGAGTACCTATACATCCAAGAATTTAAACGAGATGATGAATGCAAAGTGATCAGCGTAGGATCTGATGCTACAATCATATCCATGATAACAGCACTGCTGAAAGGAGGTTAGAATATCTAAGAGATTCCCTTCAATTTTAGCTCTAGAGCAGCAGCGCCAAGGCTACCTGCACAGTTGGCCAGGGTGCTGCTCTGACCCCTGCCTCCTTACCCATCACCCCATCAACAAGAATTTATCCAGTGACAACTGTGTCACCTTCCTGAACACAAGTTGATTGCCAACATATAAAACCAAAAATACTTTAATGCTGAGTCATCTTGAGTTTCAAATGATAGGAAAGAGGAGTCCATAGCCTTGCCAGGATTCTTATGTCATGACAGAAATTAAGGCCCAGGGTCCCTTGGGCTCCACTTAGGGCACCATCTACTCCAATTCAGTTAACCTTGTTAGTCCCTCCAGGTCACTTCTACTTCATCTGTCCGATACCTGTAAAAAAAAAAAAAAAAGGAAAAACTTGGTGACAGTTATCCCTTAGCATCTTCCATTCTTCTCTGCCCTCATGATTCTGGATCCTCTTCCCTGCTGATGATTTTTGCCTACCTCCCATTTAATCCTGTCTACCTCCTCCAAGGGGCTACTCACCTCTGTGTGACCCCAGATTCACTGAGAGGAGTCCTGTGTCCAGCCCGAAACATCTCCCAGCCAGCCTGGGCTATCATGGCTCCATTGTCAATGCAGAATCTGGGAAGGAAAAGAGGTATGAAGTTCATGACCGAAGGGTAGAAAAGCACAGTAATTGGAGGGGAAAATAATAATAAAGAAAGGGAAAGGGCCTTTACCTCTCATCTGTGGCAAAAAGCCGGGCTCCGCGCTCCTGGCACATCGTCCCCATCATTTCCTGTAACCTCATATTACCTACAGAGGTATAGGTATGGTTAGCTTATATTTAGCCACTTCTCCACAGTCTAGCTGTACACCTCATGTGCACTGACTTAGGAAAATGAAGTAGTGGTTCTGGGGACAAGGATTGGGAAGCACAGGACAAGAGATAAAATGAGTAATTTCCCCAAACTCTTAGAGACTTAGAGTATCAGGAGGAAGATGCACGTGCCCCAAAATAGGAAAGAGAAGCACAGTACAAGGATACATACACCCCACACCTCCCACGATGAGGGCCTCCTGGGAGCCACAATGTGCCATGGCTCGCTCTGTGATCTCTACCAGCATTGCAAACACAGTTTCCTATGGGGACAGACAAAGTGAAAACATCACAGGCCATCCCAGCTTAGTTCTGTCTACTATATAAAAGCTCTTCCAGTTCCAACTTTTTGTCCCAGCTTTTTCCTCCATTACCTGCAGGGAGAAACATAGATCCTCAGGAGTACACTCGCCTGTGGCCAGCATCCGCTGGGCTACATCCTGTAGTTAAAGGGGAAAACAGATAAAACAATGACTTGCGGTTTGGGGATGACATACAAGCAAAAAATGAGTGCATGTGGAGGATCACAGCGTTTCACTACAATTCAGCTCACCAGGACATCCCATATGACACCTTGCCCTTCACTAGCACTGAGCTATACAAAACCAGCAGCATTCTTTCAAGATTCAATAATTATGAACGTCTGCCCTGGCAGACATCCTCTATCCCAGTTAATTTTTCTCCAGAGCACCTGTCCCCATCTGACCCTTTTTATTTTATTATTTCCCCTAATTTCTTTTTTTTTTTTTTTTGGTTTCTTTTCCTGTCTCCCACCCCCACCCTATGAAATGCAAGCTCCAAGTAAACAGGGATTCGTTTTTTGCTCCATCTTGTATCACTATTGCCTCGAACAGCACCTGGCACACAAAAGATGTTCAATAAATATTTGCTGAACGAATTTATTCAGCATCTAACATGGGCCAGTACTATGCTATAATGCAGAAAATACAATGGTGAATAAAACACATATGCCTCATTAAAAAGCATGAAAGTGCCCATCTCCTCACCTCTCCCACACTCACCTCAATGAAAGACAAGATTCCCGAGAATGAGACGTCCATCCCCTTTACAGTGTACGGCAGCTCAACTAGCTTCTTGCCTCTATGTGGGAGTATATGAGGCACTTAAGCCTGTAGTCAGCTGGCTGCTCACCCTCCAAAGCCCTCCCAAACCTCATTAATACATGTACAGGGAAATCCCTGGCTCCCCACCAGTCAGCCTCCTTCCACCTTATTCCCCCTTACCGCTTTGCCATCTGTTCAATGTTATAGCCTGGACTTGGGTCATTGGAAATCTAGCAGAAGGAAAAAGACGATGAATCAGATATCCAGGAAGCCTAAGAAGCTAATTTAGTACTTTTCCCCTCCTTTTCCATGGCTCCCCGAAAATTCACTGACATCCTTTGTTCTCTGTAGCCTCAATGGCTTACCTTCAGCACTCGAGCAAAACGATCCAGACAATTACCCACTGCAATGTCGATGGTTTCCCCAAAGATGCGGTAACGATGTTCTGAATATGCAATCACCTAAGGGTGATGAGGATGTCCATGAAACCTCAAGTCTGTAAAGAGGAGCATTTGGCTTTGGGGAAGAACATAGCAGAGGATCAACATGGTCACTAGAGCTTCCAGTAAGCAAAGGGGAAAAAGTACTTTCCCAAACCCTCAATGGGTACTTTTTAATAGCGCTTATCTGAGAAGTCTACATATACCCCAGGGATTCCCAGAGCAGATTTCTAGTCTACAGAAGGTTGTCTAGGTCAGGGAAGAAGCAAATTATCATTGTGAATACATTTTTGTAGTTTGGAGGTTCCTGATATTCCTTTAAAAGCAGGACAGACAGTGTGGACTAGAGAAGGCTTTCCTTCTTGGAGACAGGGAACCAGAGTCCTTCTAGATTATCCTACCAGGGTGGTGGTGTTTGGTGGTGTTTTTAACTCACCAAGACAGAATTTAAAAAACTCATAAATCCCAGGGAATTCCCTGGTGGTCCAATGTTTAGGACTCCAGGCTTTCACTGCCGAGGGTGCACATTCAATCCCTGGTCCCCTGGTCAGGGAACTAAGATCCCACAACCCATGCAGTGTGGCCAAATAAATAAATAAATAAATAAAACACCAAAAAAAAAAGAAACACCTCAAAAAAAACCCAAAACTCAAAAATCACATACTGACTAATGACCCATCCAACTCAGCACTGACAACCAACTTATGTCCATTCTTCATATGTGACCAGCTTCTGGCACAGAGAGCAATCACCCACTGACACATGCGCTCCATACTTCTGACAGTGAGTACTTCTTAAGGCCCATAAGTCCCTTGTCCCTTCTGGTGCTGCTAGGAATTTTCTGCATTCTGATGTAGCCCTTATTTTACTGTCAAAAGCTGGTAACAAGAGGAAAGAAAAAATTCTGCCTTTCTACTCTGTCATCCACCCTTCCCTACCCAATCATCTTCTGTTTTTTTACACCTAAGCAGGCTTCAAACGGGAGGAGGAAGAGAGAAAATTCCATCATTGCTATCTCCATTAACTCTTGTAAGCTTCCATTGCTACTTTCCACACCCCAAGTCCCTAACCTGGTATGATATCCTTCAGGCCTCAACCAGCTACCTTTCCTCTACCCATTAAAGTTCCCATATCACTTTCACAAGCATGTGTGCTTCATCTTTAATAACTACTTTACAGAATGAAGTTTTAGAACATAACCCTTTCATAAGCAGGAGACAATGACCATTCCTGACAAAAATCCCATCAGGTGTTAGGTGGGAAAGGCGGGAGTTCTCCAATCCCAACCTAAAAAGATCTCATAAGGTATCCCAAACAACTCTGGCTTCACCTATGAATTTAAAATATCTTCTACCATTCATAAAATGTTTTTTAAATTACTTATATTTTCACACTCTTAGAGTAAAAACTTCCATATATTTACCACCAGTAACTAAAAAAAAACATGCAGTTATCGTAAAGAAACAAATGGGGGGCTTCCCTGGTGACACAGTGGTTAAGAATCTGCCTGCCAATGCAGGGGACACGAGTTTGATCCCTGGGCGCAGAAGATACCACATGCCATGGAACAACTAAGTCCATGCGCCACAACTACTGAGCACGTGACACAACTACTGAAGCCTGCGCACCTAGAGACTCAGCTCCGCAAGGGGAAGCCACAGCAAGGAGAAGCCCACACACTGCAACAAAAGTAGCCCCCGCTTGCCACAACTAGAGAAAGCTCGTGTGCCGCAACAAAGACCTAAGGCAGCCAAAAAAATAAATAAATAATAATAAAAAAAAAAACTAAGGGGCTTTTTAATTAATTTATTTATTGGCTCCGTTGGGTTTTCGTTGCTGTGCATGGGTTTCTCAGTGCGATGGCTTCTCTTGTTGCAGAGCTCCTCTTGTTGTGGAGCTCAGGCTCTAGGCATGCGGGCTTCAGTAGCTGTGGCACACGGGCTCAGCAGTTGTCGCACACGGGCTTAGCTGCTCCACAGCATGCAGGATCTCCCCGGACCAGGGATCGAACCCATGTCCCCTGTACTGGCAGGTGGATTCTTAACCATGCGCCACCTGGGAAGTCCTGCCCCTTAGTTTTAATTGCTAAGATACATAGAAAAAATAAGCTTCAAAATAATGAAAATGAAAATTCTTTATTTTGAATACTTCAATCCTTACCATTCTTTCCTTCTCTAAACTGGAAATTCCTCATCCCTATAGTCACATATATAAAGGTCACCTAATGTTCTAATCAGATTGCCCAAATATGCAGTATTACAAACTCTGTTGTGGGTTTTCTAGTGTATCACATTTTAGGTTCAGGTGAGCCCAGCTTTCCTCTTGCAGTTCCCACCACTCAGGTAGAACATGAAAGTTCTCGGCACAGTGCCTTAGAATTTAAGAAGGAATGGTGGAGCTTTGCTGCTGTTGTCCTGAGTGGTTTCTGTCAAAATGGGCAAGTTCATGAAACTTGGAAAGGTAGTGCTGCTCCTAGCCAGTCATCATGAAGAACACCGATGATGGCATCTCACTATTCCTGCAAAGTGATAGCTACCACAGGCAAGAAGAACACCACCAGGAGGTCAGAAATCGAGTCTTTTGTGAAAGTTTTTAACGATAATCACCTCATGCCCACATGGTACTCTGTGGATAGCCCCTTGGAAAAAACTGTTGTCAACAGGGATGGCTTCAGAGACCCTGCTCTTTTCTTTTTTTTTTGATTTTTTTTAATTTAAGTATAGTTGATTTACAATGTTGTGTTAGTTTCTGGTACACAGCAAAGTGATTCAGTTACATATCTGTGTGTATATATTTTCTTTTTTTTAGCGTTATTTGCGTGTATCTTTTTGTTTTTATTTTTTTATTTTTTTTACAATAAACTGCATATATTTAGAGTGTACAACTTGGTATCCCAACCTCCCAAAGTCATTCCCCCCCAACCCTCCTCGCTTTCCCCACTTGGTGTCCATATGTTTGTTCTCTACGTCTGTGTCTCTATTTCTGCCTTGCAAACTGGTTGATTTGTACCATTTTTCTATATTCCACATATATGTGTTAATATATGATATTTGTTTTTCTCTTTCTGACTCACTTCACTCTGTATGACAGTCTCTAGGTCCATCCATGAGAGACCCTGCTCTTAAACGCATGGCCCAACAAGAGGCCAAGGTCAAGTTTGAGGAGAGATACAAGACCAGCAAGAACAAATAGTTCTTCCAGAAGCTGTGGTTTTAGACCTGTTTTGTTTCAGTCATTAAAAATACCCAAAAACCTGAGGGGGGAAAGAAAGAAAGAATGGTGAAGTACTCTAAATACCTGTGTATTTCCTCCACTGACATATAGCACAGTTGGGCTGGTGGCTCCGGTGATGAGGCGGCCCATCTCAATGTGGCCGATACAGTGGTTAACACCCAACAATGGCTTATTCCACAACTGGGCCACAGTACGGGCCACAACAGCCACAGAAACCAGTGGGGCACCCATGCCAGGACCTACAGGGATAGAAATGGAAGTTAGAATCCTAAAGAGATTGGGAAAAACAGAGCTGGAGGAAGCAGGCAATGTCAAGGTCAGGTGAAGGTAGTGGTGGTAGCAGAGATGAGCTTCAGACTATTTTGACCTAGCCAGGCTCCAGGTATATTCTTCCATTGTTGCCCACTCTCCCAGCCGTACCTTTGGTGTATGCAATGCAATCAATATCCTTGGAGGTTAATCCAGCCTCTGTTAGTGCCTCCTGCAGCAGGTCCAGGATAACAGCTCGGTGGTGCCTGGCAGTATCACCTGGAAGGAATCCTAGGAGAGGGACACCAGTCAGAGATCATAGAGTTTTTCTATAGAAAGGTAGGTAGAAGTCAAAACAGACTTTTTAGTAGGGCAGGAAGAGTTCCTTTCTCTTTCCTCAAGCATCCTGTCTTCTACATCTTCAGATACAGTCTTTCCATCCTGTTCAGCTAGGTTAAACAGTTCTCAGAAATGCTCTTCTTCAAACAAAAGACCCATGAGTTTATTGTCCAAGGTGGGGGGAGTGGCATAATACTTCATTTTTTATATTAGGAAAGTAATTGATTTTCATTGTAGATAATTTGCTTTTTCTAACAATAAAAACAAATAGTTCAAAAAAAGAAAAAAAAGAAAGAAATGCCCTTCTTCACACCCAACTCCTACTCAGCACTCAATTCAAGTCATACCTATCTCACACTCTCTGGTGAACTTCTATGACCCTACAAACACCGTGCATGATAACACTACTGAATTTAACACACTATATGTAACATAAAATGACAGCATTATAATTATCCATACTTTTCTCAGTTTAACCAGGACCACCTCAAAGCATTGGCTATTTTATTTATCTTTGTAGTCTTGGTGCCAAAATGACAAGAGTGAGTGCTAAACATACATATACATTTCTATACGTATGTTCGTCACAACATCACCTGTTCAGGGAGGCTTTTCAGGTATATGCAAGTCAGTTGCCTTCTCCTATGTAAGCAGGTGTTTGGGGGCAGGGTAGGCAAGTTACAATATAACTTACAAATAACATTTACTAAAAATGGTAATGTGTCTGGTACTTTTAATTCTCAAGACCCAGTGACGAAGGTATTACCATTCCCATTTCAATAAGGAGCAGAAGTCCAAAAACAGCTACTGAATATTGCAAAGCCAGCCAGTTGTCTGACACCTAAGCTGGGAGCCTTCACACTCCTTCGCATTCTAGAATATTTTGATTGCATCTACGTTACACTATTTATCACACTGTAATGTAAAGTTCTGTTTACATGTCCAGCTCCATAGCACCCTAATACATCTATTTTCATATCCAGCAGCCAACTGACGATTAGCACATAAAAGATGCTCGATAAAGACTGAATGAGCTCAGAAGATCCAGATCCAAGTGCCTGTGACTCTTCTATCCATCAGCCTCGTGATGATAACACTGTCACATAATCTCAGAGACTCGGATCAAAAACTATGAGGGGACAACGCGTCCACGCCTTTCTTCACTAACGTTTAGGAAGATGGCAGGTGATGCGGTGCGGAGAAGTGCGCCGCGAACTATAAGTTCTCTACCCCCGTACCTGTGCCGGGAGGCGTGACGTAGGTCCGCCGCGGATTCGCCAGCACTATGCCATCCCGCACCACTCCCACGCCAACCTTGTTGGCGCTGCCTTCAAAACCCAGCACCGCCGGCATGGCTCCTGACTACCCCTGGAGCCGTTCAGCCCTCACCAGTCCGCACGGGGACGCAGACTCTGGGTCGCAGAGGAGGAGGACGAGCCCGTGGCTGCTAAGTAACAGCGCGCACTGGGACAGATACCAAAGAATTCCCCAAGGAAGCGCGCGGGCGCTGGCCCCAACACCTGTCGTCACGACGACCCATCAAGGCCCCTTCGAGGGCCTGTTCTCTTAACTGCCAGGAACGCTGAGCCGGCATCCGCTCCTTAAATTCCTATCTGTTCGTCTGCCTCTCTCCCATGGTCCAGCGCAGCCTTCTCCACTGATTTTGTTTTCTCTCATACAGCTTTGGGCTCTCCGGTCAGGGTTGCCTAAGGAGCAGTGAATCTGGCATATCGATAAACAGCCCAAGAATGGAGGGGTGGGGCCTTCAGTATCCCCGAGTCACGGACAGGGGCCGGAAGGCTGAGCTTTCCGTCACGTGGTACAAACAGACCAACCACCCACATTCCTCCGCCACTAGACGCGCATCTCAGATCACGTGACCAAGCCAGTTACCCACGTGGGGGCATAGCGTGCTCCATTCTTTGTGCTGGGTTGAAGAGGAGTCAGACTGGGACCCGAGCAGGTCAGCTACAAGGTTGCTGTTGTTTTGCCCATCGTAGGGGCTTCTCTGGACTTCCGATCCGCAAGGCTAAGTTGGGACTCGTAATTAAGTCCCTCGATTGGGCGGAGGGCCGATCTCGCGAGGAGGCAGTACTGTGAATTGATCTAGTCTTGAGGGTGAGGGGATGAAAGGCCGTTGGTGCACGGAGGCGGGGAAAGAATTCAGAGATAATACGGCTTGAAAGGCGGGACTTGGTGCGTGGGCGCTGGAGGCGGGGAAGTCTTCCCCAGCCCTAAGCGGTTTCATGACTTCTTTGCGTCTGTAGGGAACGCGATAAAAATACTGCTTCGGTGGACGACGTGGAACTGGTGCAGAAAGGCGTTCGTTACAGTGATGCCGAAACGTGGAAAAAAGGGAGCGGTGGCAGAAGACGGGGAAGAGCCCAAGATTGGTAAGAGAATGAAATGGGCTCCTCTACCTAGAAGCTGCGATGGGGATGTCTGTAATTCCCTCCATGAATTGGAAGTACTGACCGACTGTATACTTTTTTTTTTTTTTGGCCGTACACTGCGGCACGTGGGGTCTTAGTTCCGTCTGTGGAACCCTTGCCTCCTGCATTGGAAGGCGGAGTCTTAACCAGTGGACCGCGGGGAAGTCCCCTGTGTACTCATTTTTGCATTTTGTGAAGAAGTCACGGCAACTGCAGGCTCGCAGTGGGTCTATAGTTAACTCCGAATCAAAGTTGGATACTGCCAACTTTCATTACCACTATGTGTTTACTTATTTTATAGAGCCAGAAGCCAAGAAGAGTAAGGCGGGAGCGAAAAAAAACGAAAAAGAGGCAGCAGGAGAGGGGGCAGTCCTGTATGAGGACCCTCCGGATCAGAAAACCTCAACTAGTGGCAAATCAGCCACACTAAAGATCTGCTCCTGGAATGTGGATGGCCTTCGAGCCTGGATTAAAAAGAAAGGTTTAGATGTGAGTGGAATTAACGGGGGGGGGGGGGGGGGGGGACGGGGCTGGGCAGGGGCTGGGCAGGGGCCGATCTTGGGGGTTAACTACCTTTTCCCATTTTAGTCCCTAGCACTGTAGTTTTCTTGTGGAAGAGGTATAAGATTTTCACCAAATCATACCATTTGTATTTCTTAAGTGCCATTCGAATAGTTCCACTGCTATTATCTTATCTATTGTCCTCATCTCTTCCCGGAATGTGGGAAAAACCTTGTTACTGGACTTGTTCCATTTTATCTCCTGCGTATCCAACATTTAAATGACTGCTGCTTTAAAAAATCTTAACTGGCGATCCACTGCCTATAGAAAAAAAAACAATCTTCTCAATGTTACACGTAACACTTTTTCTTGCCTCCCTGCCACTTACCTAGTTTATAACTGTTTAAATATTGTGCTGCTAGATTTATACCTTTCTGCAGAGACTGTCTTACCTGTGTAGCTCTAGTACTTAGCATGTAGATTCTTCACTAAATGTCTGCTGAATGGATAGTACTGTTTCTTTCATTTCACTCACAGTGGGTAAAGGAAGAAGCACCAGATATCCTGTGCCTCCAAGAGACCAAATGTTCAGAGAACAAACTACCAGCTGAACTTCAAGAGCTGTCTGGATTATCCCATCAGTACTGGTCAGCTCCTTCAGACAAGGAAGGGTACAGTGGTGTGGGCCTACTCTCCCGCCAGTGCCCACTCAAAGTTTCCTATGGCATTGGTGAGACCCTATTGATTCCTAAAGCCCAACTCTTCCAAACCAATCGCTGTTACTCGCCTCCAGCCCCAATTCTTGATTCCATTATTCTTTGCTTTCTCTTTTCTTAAGCTTCTTTTTGCTGATTGTTTCATCATTTCTGTAGGTGAGGAGGAACATGATCAGGAAGGCCGAGTGATTGTGGCTGAATATGATGCATTTGTGCTGGTGACAGCCTATGTACCTAATGCAGGCCGAGGTCTGGTGCGCTTGGAGTACCGGCAGCGCTGGGATGAAGCCTTTCGCAAATTCCTGAAAGGTTTGGCTTCCCGCAAGCCCCTTGTGCTGTGTGGGGACCTCAATGTAGCTCATGAAGAAATTGACCTTCGCAACCCAAAGGGAAACAAAAAGAATGCTGGCTTCACTCCACAAGAGCGTCAGGGCTTTGGGGAATTGCTGCAGGCTGTGCCACTGACTGACAGTTTCCGACACCTCTATCCCAACACTGCCTATGCCTACACCTTTTGGACATACATGATGAATGCACGATCCAAAAATGTTGGTTGGCGCCTTGATTATTTTTTGTTGTCTCACTCACTGTTGCCTGCTTTGTGTGACAGCAAGATCCGTTCCAAGGCTCTGGGCAGTGACCACTGTCCCATCACCCTTTACCTAGCACTGTGACACCTCCCCCAAATCGCTTTGAGCCTGCGAAATAAGCCCACCAAACTAGCTTTAAACTTCTTAACCTCAAACTTCTTAAAAAACTGCTCTCTAAAGAAATCTGCACTGTATGTCCCTTCTAAACTATGAATCTTTTAACCAGGCTCTAGTAACAGATTTAAGTTCGCAAGGATTGGGGGGCGGGTTCATTTTTTACATTAAACAAAAGCTACTGATGACTTCCTTTGAACTGTCCGTGTGAAAATAAAGAGCCATAGTTTCACCTTCACTGTCTTTGTATTCTACCCCTTTGTGGGGCTACAAATTCCCCTCATCCTTTCATACACACAGATTAACAACTGGAAAAGAGTAGAGTCATGACCTTATTTATTTACAAGCAGAGGATGAGTCCCTAACCTCCCCCATGACAGAGCAACCCTACGCAGCCCAGTTAAATACTGCAACTGGGGGGTAAAGTTGAAAAGGAGGAATTATGCGAAATACAGGACTAGGGGACCGTACCCCACATTAAATAGTTATATACATCAGTTCCTGTGGTTCTGTACAGAGCAGCGGCTGACCCCACCCCCACAGGACACGGAATGGGGGGAGAGGAGACTGAGGGTGCTGAGACCAGAGCCAGCCCCTGGTGAAGTGCAATAGCAGCAGCAAGGTCCTAATGGTGCACAGGAGGGAGGGAGACCCCCAGGGCTACCCACCCCCACCCTGCCCTGGAATGTGTTAGGGACAGGAATGGCTCTCAGGGAGCACGTAGGAAGGGCAAGGCTAGAACCGTCTTTTAGGACCCAGGTTTAGGGGCAACTTTTCACCTACTTCACCCTAAACAGCAACTGTTGGAGGAAAGCAGATGGCCAGCAGTGGTCTTACCTATCCCTCCAAACCTACGTGAGGGCCTGGTTCCTTCCTGCCTCTCCACAGGGAAAAGGAAGGCAGCTGCTTGGCTCCCCTTATAGAAGCCCAGGGAGCCTTTTACCACCACTCCCTATATAGCGTCACTGTCCCCACCAGGGAGGAGCCAGGCACAGTCTGTGGCTCATTGTGAGGCTCAGGAGAAGTTCTGGACAGGGTGGCTGACCTTCATACAAGCCCAATAGAGGGCCCGGCCCAAACACAGCACAGCTAACAGGATGACAAATGCCCAGGCTGCATAGATGCCTCCATATCGCTGTGCATGCTTCCATGTGCCAAACTGATGGGAAGATAAAGAAGAAAAAGACAGAGGGGGTTACTGCTGATCTCTCACCACTTTCTAGGAGCCCTAGTAACAGTAACACGGAAATTCAGTCTCTGTCCCCAGTCCACATGTAGCCACCTTCAGGGACCTTTTAAAAGGCCCAGTTGTCCAGCTCCCTTCCACTAGGCAGGAACATACTCAAACAATCCCTGACATCTTGGTTTTTCTTCATGTCTGACAACTGAGCCAGGTTTCCTAATAGCAACTCAATCTAAGCCACTTCTCCACTGTTCTATCTTCTGCCTAAAGAAGATAGCTGTTTTTTCACTTTGAGAGTAACAATGAAGACTGTTTGTCAGTCTCCTTCAACTTCAGTTTACCTACATGTTAAAACAAGACAAACAAAAACCCTCAGTTTCTTTCACTTCTTTTTAGGATAGCCATTTCCCCAATCTTAGCCTATGGAGATGAAGCTGCAGAATGAAAGGGACTGGATCACAGGTTACTCACAGCAAGGCCAGTGGCAGTGACTGCCAAGAGTAAGCCAAGCAAGAAGCAGCAGATACATCTCTTTCGTGGATATCTGCGCCCAATAGATGACCTGTGGGGAGGCAAATAAAAATGGATACTTGCAATGGCCCTGTAGCTTTTACTCTATTAATTACCCAGCTCAATGATGCCGCTCTCTAAACACTCACACTTTCCTGCAGTGAGGGCAACGGGCCAAGGTTCGGTCTGTGAACTCTGTCCACTATGGAGAAAGGAAAAGAAAGAAACCAATGAACAGCAGAAGCAGGGTCATCTCCAGTGAGAGCCCTGGGGCAGTGGAAGGTGTGAAATGGGTCCTCATAAAACAAACCTTTTCAGGATTCATTACCATAACTCAGAAACATATTCATGACAACTTCTCCTCTATGCCAACCCACCCCAGGGCTTCCCAATACCTCTCCTCACCAGAAAAGTATTCTTGCAGTGTCCACAGATGACCCTGACACCCACAGGCTGTGGTTCTGGACTCAAAGGTCCCGGATGCACAGGCCCCAGGTTGATGATTCTTTTGCTGTACAGGAGAAAAAGACTATGCGTAAAAGTTTTTAATCCTAAGCATCTCTACATTATTCCTCCTTCACATCCCCCTGCCTCTCTAAGTCCCTCTACTTCTCTGTATGTTTAAGATACTCTGCCCTCGCACCCAGCCCTACCCCAGAGAATCCTCGAGGAAGAGCGTCGCTTAAATTGCAGGTCTCTAATTTCTGTTTTACCTCAGGATAATTCACCCAGTCTCTGCAACTCTCCATCTTCCTACAGGACACCACTTTTAACCCAATCTTTTTATTGAGAGATGAGAAAGATGGCTATAACACTCCAGAGGCACAAGTTCTTAGCTTTTTCTCCTTCTAAATAAGCAGGATCTCTCACCTTTACATTCTTGATAAACATTCATCCTTTTTCTGCTTTCCAATTTTCCCCACTAATTCCCTTCCCCAAATTATCCCTCTCACCAGTACGGCCGAGGGCAGGCAATCCGCTGGGAAGTCACTTTGCAGATAAGAAGACAGTTGCAGGGGCATCGAACATATTTTTTCCCTGGGGGTGCATTCTTGATTGGCTAGAGAATATTGGGGACATTGGTAAGCAAACCTCTAATCCCAATCCCTTCCACTTCCTCAAAAAACACCTTCTGAGGAGAGATCAGAGAGATAAAACCTTAGCCAGGACAGAGAAACGAAAGGCATATAACATGCGACGTGCAAGTGAAAACTAAGCTTAAGTATCCAAGATAGCTATGAAGGTGAGGGATGGTACATATTAGCTTCGGTGAGTGGCTTCTGGGGAAATGGCTGTGTGAGACTCCTGGAACTGAAACCTGGGTTTCGTGAAGAGCACTTGGCTAACACCTGAAGGTCAGGGCCTAGAATCAAGGAATCAGAAAGAGGATCCAGGAAACAGGGGCCCATTTTACAGATCTGTATAACTCACAGTGGCTTCATTGCAGACGCCACATTTGACTACATGCTGATGCATCTTGCCTTCCACGTTGATGAGAGACTGGCAGACTCGGCAGGTGATCATGGGAGCACTCCCACTGTCAGGGCTGGTCAGGGGTGAATAGGGGGGTGGGTCCTCCCCAGGCAACACTGCCGGGTGTCCCTCGGGGAACGGGGGAAATGCTGGAGAGGAAGGTAAAAAGAAGGGCTGGCATCACTTGCAGACACCCCCAGTGATGCTACACGGAGTAAGGCAACTCTTTCTGGTCCTCAACCCTTCTGACATGCTCAACGGGATTCTTCTGATCAGTACTTCTATCAGATTCCTCAGAACCCCCTTCCTCTCCCAAGCTCCTGTCGCGACTGCGGAGGGAAGCACACCTCACCCGGTCAAAGGTGCAACAGCTCCGCACCTGGCGCTTGGGCCCCGCCCCCGCCCTCGGCCCCGCCCCCTCCGTCTCTCAGAGCACCCCGGGGGACACCTCGGACCCGCCCCGGCTTACCCTGGGGCGGGGCATGTTTACCGGCTCCGTACGGTGGTGCGGAGGGGGTCAGGCCTCCCCCGGGCCCAGCCCCACTCCCGCCCGGCCCCACTAATCCGTTGCCGCCAGCGCCACCGTCGATGGGCTCGGAGAGCAGCGGCGATCGCTCTCCATCTGCCGCCATGGCCGCCACCGCCGCCTCCGGCTTCGGCCAAGGATCCGGCTCTCCGCCGCTGCCGTCGCCGCAGCCACCGCCGCCGCCGCCGCTACCGGGTCCCCAGGGCGCCTGCGCGCCGCGCGCCCAGCTCGCCCCGCAACCAGTAGCCTGCCCCGCCCCGTTCCGCCCCGCAGCACGTGATAGTCTATCCCCGCCCCCGCCGTGATATTATTCGCGGAGACAAACAGATTTCTGGTCCCGTAAAGGCAGCTCTTAGTTTCCATTGGGGAGCGCAGCGCTAACGTCAACTGTCACATGACTTCCAGGACGCCGCTGGGCCTCCGAAAACTGCACGTGACGAGAAGATCTTCGAGCCATTGGAAGCATGGCCCATCGCGCTACCTCCAGACCAGGAGGTGGGGCGGGGTTGCTTCACTGGTCACGTGTTGCAGGAAGCCGCCCGTCCTGTGTCAGTCTCCCGGAGCTGGGGCATGATCATTGTTCCTCATTGGCCCCAAAGACTTTTTTACTCTTTGCGGTTATAATTGGCCTCTCGTTGGCTGTAGGCTTCCCTTCCCTGGTCCTTCCATCCTTGGGGCGCACCTTTATTGGCCGGAACTTGGAGCCAGAACCCGGGGGCGTGGCTCAAGGAATAAAAGCGGGAGGGAGTTTGGGCTATTGTAAATACCAGGAGTAGGAACGGTAGGCAACAGCCGCTCTACTCAAAGGTGTGCCTGTAAAAAGTCAGAGTGAAGATGTGTCATGGAGGGAATGGATTAAAACGTTATCACCCCAGCCTTTCTCGGTGAAGTCACTTCTGGAACAGGACACAAGACCGGCTTCTCCAGGAAGCTGCCTTGCAGACCAGCCGCCCACCATCCCTGGTTAAGTTATGAAAATGTTTTTGTATTGAGTCTGTCTCTATCACTACAAGGATGTCTCATCGTTTTACTCAATTTTGTGACCTCCCTCCCCCCCCCCCCCAGTTGTAAAAATTCATGCATGATAAGAGTTTTTGGACGGAGTTAACTAATTAAGTCCAAAAATAGTTGTCACTTTGTTTGGTATGAGAGGCAGCCTTGTCTCAACTTTGCCCCCAGCCACGAGACTGCTAATGGAGGTTATTCTGACAAGTATTGGAAAAGATTTTAAGCAGCTCAGACATTTAAATATGCAGCTAACCCACCTATCCACTCTCCTGTTCACCCATATTCATCCATACTCGACTTGCATAGCAGATGAGACTACTTTTCAGATCTGTCAAGGTGATCTACTAAATGGGTACCCAGACAGAAATGAAATGTGTAGGGTTCCCTCCAGTGGCTGAATTTTTTTCTTTGTTATTTCAACATTGTTGGGTGTTCCAGGATAGAGCAGAGACAGACGGACAAAGTTATTATGCAATGATTTAGAAGGATTTCTTTACCCTGGGATTAACGATGGATAGAGTAAAATTGAGTCACCTTACAGAGATCTTTGTTTTACAGTTTCACTGAAGTAACTTCCTTTAGGTAAGCAAGTACAAGAATGGAAGGGCCTCGTCATAGAAGGGAGTATCCAGAGGTCAAAAGAAGTTGGTTCCAGCTCATGCTCTTGGAAACTATCTGACTGCTATGAGTGGGAACATTTTAGCTCTGGTCTATTAAATATAGGGGCTCCTTGACTAAGAATAATCCTGGAATGGCTGCCTTTTCCTGAAGAACCCCTCAGATGAGGGTTCTACCTTATCCTTTCCTAGAAACCAAAGGAGAACCCTAAAGGTCTATCAGACCTCTGAACCCAACCTTTGGGTGCCAGCCTCCTTCTCCAACCTCATGTGATCTTTACAGGAGTCTAAACTACCCTGTACTTGGGTTTTCCCCATGTCATAGGCCAAGCTGTGACTGTCTTACATCTGTGAGGCAACAAGGAATTAAAAAAACAACTCTGAGGACCATGACTAGTTAAGCTAGAAGCCTCTCTACTGAGCCTAACATTAGGAAAGTGTGGCCTGCCCCAAATATTTAATAACGAAAGAACCGCTGCTTTCCTAGCACTTGTAGCTGCTAAAGGGGCTGGAGACTTCATCTGGGTTCTGATTTTTAGATAGTTTTTCCAGGCTGGGTAGGTCCCACAGACACTTCAGAACTAAGGAACTTGTGGATACAAAATGGGGAAGGGGTAGTAGCTCTGCAGGGGGATAGGCCAGTCTGCTGTTTGTCCTGATGTTTCTGGCACACAGATGCTCAAGTGTTTAGGGTGAGTAGGGTTCATTATTTGCACCCTTGGTTACACATTCTGTTTCCTGTCCTTTTGTGACTCTCCTCACTGTCACCAAAGCCATATTTGATGTTCATTTCATCTAGTTTTATAAAAATGTGGGTGAAATGGAGAACTGGATACAGTAACAAGGATCCTAGAGGGATGGATGAGTAGAATGGCTTATTTTTTTTAGTAGTTTGGTCTCTTGGTGATGTTTTCATTGTAGGTTAAATATAGGGATGTGTGGCTGGAGAAATAAACAGAAAAGCAAATGTTAACCAACAGGAAGAATGTTCTCTCAGACTCATGTGTGAGGCACGGAAGGAAAGGTGTGATGGAATCATCCTGTTACGGATCCCTTTTAACGTCAGACTAGCCTCCACCCATGTAGGTGTGAGACAGAGTTAGGGGAACTACAGTGGCTCTCTAAGTGCTCTCATATGAAACTGCCTTATAATAAATTCCTTTGGGACTTGAGTTCCAAGACTCTCTTGGAAGGAGCCATTATGTACTCTGCAAATGGACTCAGCCCCAACCACCTACAGTTCCAGGCACAGTACTTTAGGAGAAATCTAAGATGAATAAATTGTCTCACCCTCAGAGACATTACTATCTGTTAGTGGTCAGAAGATAAGTGATCGTAGCAAGTCATAAAGCCTGCCCAGATTCAAGGTGTGGGGAAATGGACTTCAATTCTTGATGGGAGGAGCTGCAAAATGTTATGGCTGTGTTTTTCAACCTACTACAAACAGTAGAAGTTCAGAAATCAATACACCTATACACATTTGTTATGTCTTTGTGAAAGACAAGTCTTAAGAACTTAAACTCTGGGTAGGGAGGCATAATAATGTGAAAATTCACAGTATAAAACATCAACACTAGGGAATTCCCAGGCGGTCCAGTGGTTAGGACTCCACGATTTCACTGTCTAGGATGCAGGTTTGATCCTTTGTCCGGTAAATTAAAATCCCACAAGCCGTGTGGTGCAGCGAAAAAAAAAGAGAGAGAGAGAGGATAAAATAAAATATCAACACTAGTAATCTTTTATTACATGAAAAAAATCAATGCTAGAAATTCATGGTGCAACACGTTTCATAGGCAATGAATTAAACAGTGTACAAATTCAAGGAAAGAGGAAATCACTTCCAGCCAGAGCAGCAGAAAAAACTTTAAAAACATAAAGGATTATTATTTTATTGTGTATGGATAACTTGGATTTGAACTGTCTTGAGTAGGTCAATAGGCAGAGAAATGCAAAAAGTAATGATGGTAATATTGGTAATTTGCTCACAGTTAATAAGGCACTTTTATGTCTGTATTCATTTGATTTCAAAACCCACTGTGAGATGATTTCCCCAATGGTCCAGTGACTGTAGGCAGCAAGGGTTTGATACCTGCTGGGGGAACTAAGATCCCACATTGCGGGGGGCTGGGCTAGTGCAGAACAAACAAAAACTCGCTATGAGGTGGACAGGGAGGGCAAGACTATTTTTATTTTGCAGAATGGAAATTGAGGCTCTGTAAACTACAGTCACTTAAGTTAAGGGAGAGATTGAAATGGGATTAAAAGTCCAGGTCTTAAAAACAAGATCACTCCACAATCATGTCTGAACACAGTCATAACAGGAACATTCTCCAAGACACAAAAATCCCCAGTATCCTCCTCCCCCAGTTAACATGAATGACTGCTACTTCTTTACGTATTGGAACTTTAGCCTCTGTCTAGTCTTCTCTCCTTCTAGATAAACTATATTAGATACCCATAGAATTAGCCGACTTCCTGACAGCATCCAATCCAGAGTAAAATCCCACTTCCTTAAACCCCTTCAAAATCTCTTAACACACGCCCAATTCTATAATAAATTCCTTCTAGCACCCTCTTGCTGACAACACCTCAATTCTTCATGGCTTGTGCTTTCCCCTCAAATAGTAAACCAATTAAAAAAAAAATTCAGGTCTTCTAACTTGTAATTTGGGTTTTGTTTGTTTGTTTGTTTTTGGCTGCACTGTGCAGCATGTAGGATCTTAGTTCCTCAACCAGGGATCAAACCTCTGCCCCCTGCATTTAGAACATGGAGTCTTAACCACTGGACCACTAGGCAGATTGAAAAGGGCAGAAGTGCAGAGTTGGTAGAATGCGTGATATCTGGGATGGGGCCCTTTTGCTGCTCAGTGCCTGGCGCATAGAAGTTTCTTAATAAATGACAAGTTAATTACTTTATTACCTTAAGCCCTATCTTGAGGGACATTTGTGTGCTAAGCAATACTGTAGTCCTAAGCAGGGTGGATATTCAGCTGGGACACTTCATTGTGGCTGGTATCAATTGTTTATGGCTGGCATTGGTTCTGATTGGTTGGTTCCTGTACTATACAGGTAAATATTTTCAATATTACCCCCAGTACCAGCTATCTTACTTATGGGATGGGGGGCTTCTCACTTAGATAGAGAAAAATCAGGCTATGGAGATGTGTTTGTTTGCTAGGACTGCCATAATAAAATGTCACAGACTGGGTGGCTTGAACAATAAAATTTATTTTCTCACAATTCTGGAGCCTTGACGCCCAAGATCAAGGTGTCAGCGGATTGCAGATAGCTGCCTGTCCTTGGTTTGCAGATAACCGCCTTCTCTACTCTGTCCTCACAGGGCCTTTCCTCTGTGCGCAGATCCCTGCTGTCTCTTCCTCTTCTTAAAAGGAATTAGGGCCCTTTATGACCTCATTTAACCTAACTACTTCTTTAAAGACCCTATATCCAAATATAGTCACTTTGGGGTTTGGGGGTTAGGGGTTCAACATATATGAGTTTTGAGATAGTCCCTAACAGGAGGCTGTGAAGAAAGAAACAGCAAAGATTTGGAAGGGTTTTATCTTCAGGCTTCCAACCAAGTGGTAACTATCACACTGTGTAGATGGCAGAGAATGGGGCTGGAGACATCTGCTGGGCTTCTGCCGCCCAGTGTCCCAATTTGCTTTCTCTTTTCCACATACCCTATTTCTTCTTTACCCTTTCTTAAAGTGGTAGTTTACCACCCCTGTGAAACCAACACAGTTCTTTACTCCATTTCCAGGGCAAAGAATGTTTTTGGTAATATTCAGAGTGAATTAACCAAGATGGGGTGTTGGATGGAGTGGGGTAGGGTGTGGTCTAGTTTTAAGGGATTATTTCTCTTTATCATTCTGCACCTTTGTTCCCTTCTGTTCCAGGTTCTTGCCATACCCCAGTGCTTTGCCCCTTCCTTTAGGGTGTAGTCAGCTTCCTTATCTGGGAATTGAGGATATTAGGTCAGTCTGTTTATCTTCACTCTGTTCCTGCACTGAATGAGTCAAAGATAGGGCTGTCACACAGAGAAGAGAGATGAAAGTGATCCTTTTACCAAGGGGGAAAAAACTAAACTAAAATAATATTTTAATTTCAGGAATTGGAGAAAATGGAAGGTCAAGATTCTTGGTGATGGTGGAGTAGGTAGGGGAACATCTATCTTGTGGTCTGGAGAGAATGAGAAATTTCAGTCAAGAGGGCAGGAATAAAATAAACCTATTTTATTAAACCTGCCTAAAGAAACCCTGAGAGACTGAGCCTTATTCTATAAATGTTGCCATTGGGAGTCACTATTTCAAGAGATCTTTCTACTCCATAAGCCAATACTTGGTGACTTAGAACCTGCCGCTTCCATTCTTTAGTTTCTTTGATTTTGAGTGTGGAAGATGAGTATGTTACTGCATGTATGCCTGGATGTGGGAGTCCCTCAGAATTCAAAGAGGGGTGAGAAGAAGATAGAAAAAGGGTAATAAGGCAGTAATTAGCTGCAATCACGCTAAAGTTGATAATTATTTGGTTCCTGACTACAGGAACCCTACAAGTACAGAATAAATCATAGTTCCAGCTTTTAAAAATGTGGATACTGGGTAGCAGTGACTAGAAAAGATAAGAACAGCGTTGTGCAGTAGAGTTTTCTGTGATGATTGAAATGTTTCTGTGCTATGCAATGTGGTAGCCACTAGCCACATGTGGCTTTTGAGGGTTGAGGTGTAGTTAGTATAACTAAGAATTGAATTTTTATTTTTTATTTTATCTTTTAATTTTCTTAAATTTAAATAGCCACATTTGGTTAGTGGCTACTCTTTTAAACAATGCAGGATTAGAGTTGCTGTTGATGTGCTGGGCATAGCGCTAGTTTTTGTTCTGATCCAATTCGTGGTCAGGTGATTCTAGAGAAATCAAAAAGAAAAAGAGACAAAGGGGAAAAATAATAATAGTCAATATTTTCTGTATGCTTAATGTAATTCCAGGCACTTATCTAAACATTTAACTAGCATTTTATATAATCCTTGCAACAAGAGTGAGTACCATTATTATCACCATTTTACAGATGCGAAAACTGAGGTATGATGAGTTTTTTTACCTGTTTTGGATCACACAGCTGGTAGGTAAGGGGTGGAGATGGAATTCATTCACAGGTAGTTTGATTAGCACAACACAGATTCAGGAATGGTGTGGCAAAGAGTGCCTGGGGCCACAGTTCCCAAACTCTGTGCCAAGGGGCAAATTCACAGGGGTACCGTGGGATATTTAAAAATTTTAAGGGAAACAGCAATATTTGACATATCTTCTATACTATGCAAACTGCTAGCTCAAGGTAGTTCACAATTTGAACATTAGATTGTGCTACATTTGTTTAATGACAAAATATCTCTGCAAAGCTGGGTTTTAGGAGGTCCCTATGATAAAAAAAAGTAAGTACTGTGTGAAAATCAGCATGGAACAGGAAATGAGGGTAGCAGTGCTGGGTTCCAAGGTCTGAGAAGTTGGGCAGTGCCCAACAGGCACACACATTCCATTAGTAACTATTTTTGTGCTTATCTAACAAAAAAACAAAGAATATTTTTTCTTTCAACTTGTGTATGTTATTTTTTTTCAAATGTTTACTAAGTTGTTAGGCACCAACCACCTAAAAAGCAAAACTCTTAGGTAGTTCTTTGACCTAGGGGTGCTGTGAAAAAATTGCTGAGTTCCTAAGTGCCCTGTAAACTGAGAAACTGGGAACCTCTGGACTGAAGTATTGAAAACAGATCAAAATGGAGTACGGAGACTTGGCTTGAGATGGATTAAAGAGAAATAATAGACGTTTAGTAGACATTTCATAAAATGATCATTAAGTATTTGCTGTATGCCAGTGTTCACAGTGCCCCAGATAAACACACACACAGAGAACGCCTAAATGCATACCCTTTAAAGGTAAAAATCCTGTGAGGAAAGCAATGAGAGATGTAAACAAACCAAGGTTAGGGGTAGGATGGGACCCAAGGTAGGGCTTGATGCGATCTGGAGCCTGGGCCCTGTGTTGGACAGACCATGAAGATGTGTTCTGAGGAGGCCTGCTGGGCCTCATTGGGTAGCTCCTCATTGGGCCATTGGTGAATCCGAGATTAAAAAGATTGGGGGTCTAAATGATTGTGCAGAAGCTTGGTTGCTGAATTTGAATTCAGAATAAATTATATTGTGTGGTTCTGAAGGTTATGTGACCCTTGCCAAGGTGCAATCTGGTAAAGTGTCCTTGCCTTTCATATAAAAGTACATTTCTTTGGTGCCCAGAATGTTTATATAAATGGTAGACTCTTCCCCACATGACACGGGAGAAATGCTATGGAAGATTGAGCCTTGTTCCCCAGCTTTCCTTTTGTAGATTTATTGCAGGTTATCTACACTTACTTTAGACAGAGTCCATTAAAACTAATTAAGGGAATTCCCTGGTGGTCCCGGGGTTAGGACTTGGTGCTTTCACTGCCGAGGGCCTGGTTCAACCCCTGGCCAGGGAGCTAGGATTCCACAAGCCTCGCAGCATGACACTGCCCACCCCCCCAAAATTAATTAAGTTTGTGCTTTCTGAGATGTAATTATGTTCTACTTTTTCCTTTTTTAAGTTTAGTGGGTTTATTTTGGGGTGTTTTGGGGGGGGCTGGCCATGCAGCATGCTGAATCTTCCCCCCGGGGGTAGGGGTTGAACCCATGCCCCCTGCAGTGGAAGCACAGTCTTAACCGCTGGACCACCAGGGGAATCCTGTTCTACTCTTGTTTTTTGTGTAAACTGGATTGGATTTAGGGTGTTTAAAAAGAACCTTTCAGCAACATAATATTGATAGATATTACCCTTGGGCTGATTTATTACTTATGACTGAACTTATCCATCATTCAAAATCATGCTTTCAGTGTCTCAGTTGAACAGAGTCACATTACTAAGGTGAAACTTCACCTTTGTTCACCCTATTGTTACCTTTGCAAAAACTACTGGATGAATAAGGAGAATAATAATAATAATAATAATCCAATAATAACAATAGAATAAAGCATTCATTTGGCACTGCACTCAGTTCTTTATATATATGTTATATGTTATTTTTGTCATTACGTATATTGTCATTATTCGTAGGTCCCTAACACTTGAACAGTTCTGGTACATAGTTGATGCTCAATAAGTTATTTGTTACATGAATGAGATAGAAACAGGGCTGGGAAACTGGTTTGGGCCATGGTGTTGGGTAACACAGCAAGCAGGGAAGGTTAGAGTTCAGGAGGGTGGAAATAGGTGGAGGATTCCAATAGCTAAGCAAGGACCATTGGTTTGTGATTTGATGTGAATTTTGTTAAACTTGTAAAAGTGGGGGCAGAAAATAGCTAAATTCTTACAAAGACATTATGCTGTGTAATTCTTTCACAGGACTTTTCATTTTGGGGAAGAGTCCTTCTGTAATTACCTGAATTCCTTGGATCAAATATTGTGTAAATCAAGGAACTGTCTGCATTTCCCCATCCCATCCCCACCCTATCCCCATCCTTTGTCTGTGTCAAGGATCTAGGAAGTGTGTGTGTGTGTGTGTGTGTGTGTGTGTGTGTGTGTGTGTGCGCGCGCGCGCGCTTTTTTTTCCAATAAAACTTTTATTTACCAAAACAGACTGCAGACTGGATTTGGCTTGCTATTGGAATACTACCCAATAATGCTCACTGACATTCTCCAGCATGTGAATATCTGTTATAGGCTACAATTCTTTGTAAATACTGTTAGGTTTATTTCTTATTTATTTAACAGTTTTTTAGATATCCAAAATAATGAGTAAAGAATGTATAGAAGTAAGTATTCTATAAATAACATAATTTGGGGAATACTGGGGAAATTCCTGGAAATTCCTATTTCTCATTCCCAAATCCCAAAGCTTAATGTCTATAGGGAATTTGGAAACACCTGGAGAAGGGGATTTGCTGCATCCCCCTGCGAGGATCCGGAAATTCTTGCCTCTAGAACTTTTTCTTCTCCTCATCTGGGCCTGGATTTAGACCCCTGATATGTTCTCCTGAATCCTGTAACCTCCAGATCAGCATTATTGCTAGAGTCGACCCTTTTTCCCTATGCCCAGGAAGCAACTCAGACAGAGGCTCACTTAATTTCATTCTGGATTTGCACCACCTAAGGTTTAAATTTTTCGCTTTTCAAATCTGCTACGATTTGCTGTAGACATAACCAGATGGGGTTGCAGGTAGATGGTTCGGGGGCTCTCCTCCAGACTTCTACCCTCTTCCCGCACACGGTTCCGTGCCGGAAACTCCGGACCTGCAGTAAGGAATGGGTGCAGAGACGACTGGCTGGATGCTCCCACCCCTCCCCCACGGAGGGTAAGGTGAAGCTGGAGAAAGGTACTGCAGCTGGGAAGAACTCACGTTAGGTTTACAGCCTAGCCTCTGGCGTTTGAGTCGTGGCGTGTCACCATGGAGACGGGGCCGGCCGCGTACTCGCCTGCCATTGGCTGGGGAACTTCCCGAGCTGGGGATATAAGCCAGTGCGTCGCGAACAATGCACTAACTGTACGGAGCGCACCCGGCGACCGACGGTAGCTCGGCTCAGCTGAGGAGATATGAGCGGAGAAGGGCAAACTCATCGAGAGGGCGTCGGCGGGACCGTGGACAACGGGTGAGAAGGGCAGCAGGCCCAGGGAACCCCGCAGGCCCCTGGGGAGGGGAAATGGCTGTTATCGAGACCTGGAAACCCAGCACTCTGGGCCCCGAGGGGGCCAGGAGAGGAAGCGAGTGCCCCAGAGATGCAGAGAGGCCTGGCGCGGAGCCCGGTGTCAGGGGCAAGGCGGCAGAGCAGTGGGGCGGGGAGCTCTGTCAGGGGCGCGCGCGGGAATCGAGCAGGGGTGGCGCCACCAGAGCAGGAAGGGGACAGGTTAGTAGACCGTAGACAACTCGCAAAAGGAGCCGATGTGTGTGTGTGTGTGTGTGTGCGCGCGCTGCGGTGTGAGTGTAGAGGGAGCGCACTCCCCGACCCCCATGCAGGGAAGAGGTCTTCTCAACCCACGTGCTCGTCACAGAGCCCCATTCTAGAGTCTAGGTAAAGCCACGAGGTATTTTGCGTGCCCATATCTAGAGTTCCTCCTTCAGAGGAGAGATTGCTCACGTCCTCGCCAACAACTCTCTTCCCTCCAAGTTGGAAGTCCAATTAAATTGGGGATGGCGTATCCAAGGAGAGAAGGAAATTCTTATTCATTGAACTGAGCAACAGATCCTGCTCCTCCCCCCACCTCACCTTTGAAAACCCTTATTTCTGCTTTGGTCCTTGAAATCCCAGCCCAAGTCTCCAGCATTAGAAATCACACTGGCTTTTGGGTGCCCAGGGGTTCAGGACGTTCTTGGGAGACTGAGGGCCAGTGAGGAAGTCCTGTAAGCTGTGGCTAGATGTGCTGGGTGGCCAGGGTTTCACACGTATTTCCTTTGCACCTCTTGGGGATGCTATTTGATTAACTTTTACCACCTCACTGCTTCTCTCTTCTCCATCATCCTGTGACCCCAGTTTTATTGCCCCCACCCCATCCCTTACCCGCTACTTCCCTGAGGGTAGCCCGGTGTATTATAGAGTCATCTGGTTTCATAGGCAGCACTTTTGAAGAAAAAGATTTCTTCTGGAGGCTTGGTTAGCTGTGTTCAGCTCTGTCACACCTCAGTGTTCCGCCCCCCCCACCCCCACCCCCACCCCGGCATCCCTTATCCTTGTTTTTTCCATAGGTATGAGAGAATTGGACTGGAATTGTGAGAAAAATTCCCAGTTGATTCTTGGGGATGTCTGGGTTCTGAGTAAGGTCTCTGAAGGGCAAAGGACCTTGGACCTTGGTGAAGACAAGGAAAGGAGAAGACAGAGGTCGGGGAGGGGGGGGAGTTGTGAAAGAGGTTCAAGTTCTGTGGACCTGAACCATGATTTATGGAGTCAAAGGCCTTTGGAGCTTGTTAGCAAGTTTTTAATTCATTTTCAAACTAAGCCTATAGGATAGGTGAAGCTGATTACATTCCTTTGCTATACACTAGAGGAAAGAATTTGAAGCACAAGTTACTTGCCCAAAAAGACAAAATTAGGACTAGAATCCAGGTTGAGTTTTGCTTCCTCTAGACCAGAATTCTGAAACCTGGTCTTTGAATCAGAATTACCTGAGGTACCTTTGTAAGAAATAGAGATCCTGGGGCCTCTCTCCAGAATTTTCATTCTGTAGGGGTGGGCGCCAGAGTCTGTATTTTACACAAGCTGCTGCTGAGAAACTTATGCCGTCAGTTCTGCTCTAGCTGTTGACAAGCAGAATTGTGGCCTGGGTTTGCTTTTTTGTATAGTAGCTTGTCTAGCTCCTTGGCCAACTTCTCTGTCCCCTGTCACCTTGGTACCCCTGCCAGCCTTTCTGCACTGAAGGTCATTAGTTTATGATATCCTTGGGATGAGAGTGAAACTCACCTTGGTTTTCCTTTTTTTCCCCAGATTCACATATGAAGATTATCAGAACACTGCAGAATGGCTTTTGTCTCACACCAAACACAGACCTCAAGTGGCGGTGATCTGTGGTTCTGGGTTAGGAGGTCTGACTGACAGATTAACTCAGGCCCAGATCTTTGACTACAGGGAAATACCGAACTTTCCCCAAAGTACAGGTACTGGCAAGGGGGAGGAAGGATGGAACTGAGGGATACTGATGGGATTCTGATGGGAGGACAGTGCTTCTACACCTGATCCTGGCTATCCTCTGTAGCATTTGACTGGAGACAACTGTTGTAACAGAGGGAAAAACCCATCAGGAATCAGAATGACTTTAGAAGGAAATTCCCGCAGTAGAAATGTTTTAATAGACAGGGCTTGTGTGTGTCAGTGGTACTGTATGATGACATATTTCCTATGCTCTAATGACTCAACTCCTTAAAGCTTTACAACACTTCCCCTACACACTTTCCCCATACACATCATGGTCACCACATCCTCACACAGCTCTCTCATTTCTTTCAGTCTGCAGCCTAAGTGGAAAAAGCAGTGCCTGTAACCTCCCAGGACAAAATCAGGCCTCCCCTATCCTATGTGTTCCTGCTATTCCCAATTTCCCCAGCTGTAGCTCCAGTCCTAGGATAAGGGGCACGCTGGTGCACAGCAATAAATGAACACATAGACTGCCATGTTCTTGCAGACAGATACCTAGATGATACATGAATACCAAAACTTGATTCACATTGACCCTATGGAGGGGGAAAGGGCCCACTGTGCACAGTGGAGTTCTGAGGGATCTGAAGATAGCGTTTCTAGCATGCTAATAGCAGCCAAAAGCTCTGAGGCTGGGCTTCCCTGGTGGTCCAGTGGCTAAGACTCGGTGTTTTCACTGCAGGGGCGTGGGTTCAGTCCCTAGTCAGGGAAGTTCCACATGCTGAGGATGAGGCTTAGGGACTGGCCAGGTGAAATAGGGCCAAGTAAAGGACAAGGGTAGTTTATTTGGCTTACTTATTAATTTCTCAGATAACTGAGAAACTTCTGCTGGTTTAGTTATTAATTTTTCAGATTCTACTTTCCTTCCTTTTTTCCCTGGAGAGTTAAGACTTTTAACAGATATTTTTCATACCTTTTGGAGCAAGACTGGGAGACCAGAGCAGGGAGGAGAGGGAATGGGATTGGAGAAGAAAATATTAAAAAGAGAGAGTGCAAAGTTTTCTAAGGGAGATAGTAGTGACATTGGCTCCACCTGCCACTCCTACCCACAGTGAGAAGGGCACTGCACTAACTGATAAGTGGATTAATTTTTTTAAACTTTGCAACTTATTTTTTATACCCTGTTTGGGTTTCCCTAGCTGTGTCACCTCTGCTCTATTACTGTTAATTAACTAATTTATATATTTATTTATTTATTGGCTGTGTTGGGTCTTCGTTGCTGTGCGTGGTGGGCTTTCTCTAGTTGTGGTGGGCTTTCTCTAGTTGTGGGCTTTCTCAAGTTGCGGTGGGCTTTCTCTAGTTGCAGTGGGCTGTGGTGGCTTCTCTTGTTGGGGAGCATGGGCTCTAGGCACGAGGGCTTCCGTAACCGTGGCACTTGGGCTCAGTAGTTGTGGTACATGGGTTTAGTTGCTCCAAGGCATGTGGGATCTTCCCTGACCAGGAATTGAACGCGTGTCCCCTGCATTGGCAGGCAGATTCCTAACCACTGCACCACCAGGGAAGTCCTGGTAATTTTTTTTTTTAACAGACAGTAAACTGCATATATTTAGAGTGTACAATTTGGTATTTTTTTTCTTATTAGTAATGTATATATGGCAACCCCAATCTCCCAATTCATTGCCCCCCAACCCTCCCCACTTTCCCCACTTGGTGTTCATATGTTTGTTCTCTACATCTGTGTCTCTATTTCTGCCTTGCAAACTGGTTGATTTATACCATTTTTCTGTATTCCACATATATGTGTTAATATACGATATTTGTTTTTCTCTGACTCACTTCCCCTGCATTGGCAGGTGGATTCCAACCACTGCACCACCAGGGAGTCCCAGTAATTTTTTTTTTTTAATAAGCTTCTCAATCTCCGAGTATCCCTTAATTCTCCCTCTTGGTTTAGTCCCTCTCCCGGACCATCCATTCCCTAAGGGATAGGTTGGTCATGTCCATTAAAGGAGAAATGTTACTTGACAGAAATGGTAATAATGGTTACTATGTCTGTGTGGAGAGTTATCTCTGCACTCTCACGCCCCTGCATGCCTCATCCAGGGCATGTATTCCCACAGGACCATTTTGTGGGTCACAAGGGAGACTTGTATGGGTCCAACCTCAGTCCCTTTCCTTGTTTCTAGTCTCTTCAGGAAGCTAGAATATACCATGAGCTCCCTTTCAGGAGGGAGGAAGCATAAAGTTTAGCTAGGGTAATAAGAACATATTTTGAAAGTTTTGAAAACTTTGGAGAAGAGGTCTGTAATTATGACATTCACTGCATTCATTATTACCCACTTATTCTGTTTTTTACTTTTTTTTTTTTTTTTTTTTTACTTTTTTGTTCTCTTACAGTATGGCTTTCTCATTCTTTTGAAATTTCTTTGAAAAGAAGCTGATGTATGTTCACACTGAGCATCCTCACCCCCGTAGCTCTAATCTCAGCATGTACTTATATCTATGATTAATTTCTGTCTCTCCCGCCAGACTTAAACTTTCTGAGAGTGGAGATGATAATGTTCTCTTTTGGTTAATTATACCCTCACCTGTTGAGCACAGTGAGTTGGCTCAAGAGTAGGTGCTCAGTGGATATATGTGTTGTATGAAAGCATCATTCCATTCATTTCCCTTTCTTTTTGTATACAGTGCCAGGTCATGCGGGTCGACTGGTGTTTGGGATCTTGAATGGCAGAGCCTGTGTGATGATGCAGGGCAGGTTCCACTTGTATGAAGGCTACCCGCTCTGGAAGGTAAATGAGGGGCAGAAGCCTGATTGGGTCTGAAAGAAGGGGGAGAGAGCTCTTTATCCTATTTTATTACCTAGTTACCTAGGCAAGGTAGATTTTTCGTCCCCTTCTTACTCTTCTTTCCTGAGTATATCATGTTTATCTGCATGGGTGAATTGGTGACATTTTAAAGAACACTCTCTGATCTTTTGTGTTTTGCTTCTAAGGTGACATTCCCAGTGAGGGTCTTCCAGCTTCTGGGTGTGGACACGCTCGTGGTCACCAATGCAGCTGGAGGGCTCAACCCCAAATTTGAGGTTGGAGATATCATGCTGATCCGTGATCACATCAACCTACCTGGTTTATGCGGTGAGAACCCTCTCAGAGGACCCAATGATGAAAGGTACCTATCCTGCTCCTTTTTGTGTGGGTGGGTAGGCTCTAAGGACTTATATGGGAGTTAGGAGAGAACTCACTGTATACCATTAATCTGAGATAATCCAACCTGTGCCCTAGGTTTGGAGTTCGTTTCCCTGCCATGTCTGATGCCTATGACCGGGATATGAGGCAGAAGGCTCACAGTACCTGGAAACAAATGGGAGAGCAGAGAGAGCTACAGGAAGGCACCTACGTGATGGTGGCGGGCCCCAGCTTTGAGACTGTGGCAGAGTGTCGTCTGCTGCAGAAGCTGGGGGGGGATGCTGTTGGTGAGAAGGGGAACTTGGCTGGAGGCGTGAAGAGGAGGGTTCTGATGAAACAGGATGGAAAAGAGTAAAAGATTGTAGACCTAGATGATAAACTGGAAGAGGGTCTGACAAGGGAAGATTGAATGAAACTGACTTTAAAGGTGGTGGGAGGTTTGCATTGCAGCATCAACACCCCACCCAGCACCAAGGGCTGTAACCACTGTAATGCTAACGGCCTGACCGTAATCTGATGACTGTTTCTGATTATCTTAACAACTGTTATAGCCACCTTCTGTACCTCTGGCTGGAAGATAGAATTGCATCCTTAGAACTGACTTTAGAATGACCACAAACAGAGATAGAAATAAAGCATTGCAATCGTAATATTCATAAGAAATGTGTAAGGCCCTCTGAGGCCCGACGCTTTTAGGCAACATGGAACAGCCTAAGCTTGACACTAATTTAGCTGCTTCTTTGGATGTTTTCTTGATGCTAAATTGTCAATGAGGTGATTAATGGAGGTGAGGCTACAGGGTGAGGAAAAGAGTCATTTGTGGATCCTGACCGTTGGTTTCCCTCTTTCTCCACATCAGGTATGAGCACCGTACCAGAAGTTATAGTTGCAAAGCACTGTGGACTTCGAGTCTTTGGCTTCTCCCTCATCACCAACAAGGTCATCTCTGATTATGAAAGCCGTAGGAGGGCCAATCATGAGGAAGTACTAGAGGCCGGGAAGCAAGCTGCACAGAAATTGGAACAGTTTGTCTCCATTCTTATGGCTAGCATTCCACTGCCTGACGAGGCCAATTAACCAGCCCTGGAGTGGTCTGACCTCTCCTTTATGGGATCCAAGGAGATGCCACCTACTTTGGTCTCTTGCTAGAGTCACGTGCCTCTGCCCCTATTGTAGTGGCAGAAAGGAGTGTCACCTTCCATACTTCTCCCACCAGACCTTTCTGGTGCTGAGTCCTCTTCTGCTCAGTTGTCATCACAAAATGATTTCCGCCCCTATGCCTCTTCAAGAGCCGAAGCCCTACCACACATTCAAGGATCTGCCCAGAATTTGACTTGGGCTGTCGAAATTAGCACAGTAGCTACTGCTGGCTTTTTAAGATGATCCTCTCACATTCCTGGGGGCTCAGCTCTGCCTCCTCAAAGTGCTGAAGACCACACAAGGAACAGCCTATTCCTTTTGGGCTTTTATACTATCATATTTTGAGAATAAAGAGAAACATGAAATAATTTCTTCATTTTTGTGTAATTTGGGGTAAGGGTGGGTCACAGGCCAAGACTGGCATGAAACCAATCATGAGACCACATGCTTTGTTTGACTTTCTGCTTCTCAGACAGCTAAGAATTGAGATAGATGGTAGGTGAATGAAGGAAAGGCAAAGAGGTGAAAGAGTGTTAGAAGATAAGGAAGGACTAATTTCTGGCACATGGTGGCTACGTCCCTTAGATCAGTCTTGCTTCTGTCCCTTTGCTTTCTGGTTGGGAGAGAAACATCTCTCTCTATTTGCTCTCATGAATATCTGAGTTAGTTCACTGATTTCAGCTTCTGTTTCATAGTTGCCACATCTTTGTTTAGCCTAATTGTATTTCCTGTTGGTTTCTTTCGGATTCCCCCACCCTAACGTCTGCCATAATTTGTGGCAGCCATAACACTTCGCTCCATTCTGACAGTGCAGTGGCAGATACCCCTTTCTCTGCTGCCAGCAACTCAACCGCCCTGCTGATTAGAGTCCTGCCAGCGCCTGTGATGTTGAGTCAGTCTCTGGCCTCTTCTCTTGGAGCACCGCCTTCCCTCCACCTGCTTTCTTCCTGGGCCTTAGCCTCTTTCCACTGTTCTTGGTCAGAACCTCCCTGTGACGTGAGTCCAGGCATTATGCTGTGCTGGCTCACTGCACTATTTGTGCTTATCAACTTGCTTTCAGCTGGCTGGCATATTTGAAAATCATACTACCCCCACCCCCTCAGGCCTGTTTGCCTTTTGGGAGAGGATAGAGCTGGATGAGCCTCCAATACTGGTAACATTTCAATTAGTAGTATAACATGGAAGAGGCATTTTGGCAGAAAAGCTTTTGAAAACTCTTTCAAATCATCCTTTGTTTGATAACTGACCTGCTTAGCTGAGCCCAGCACAAAGAAAAAGCATCCTGGAATGGCCCTGTAACTACTCTTCCTTTCATCTGTTCTTTGTACCTTCACCCGCCTCTAAAACCCTACCTGGCAGTCTGCTAGCATCTGTCATTTGTCTCAGAGAGCTGGTGTAGGGTGAAGGCATGTGCATCCTTTAGATACATACACACAACTGTAACTTGTTCATCTGATGAGATGCTTATAGACATTTTTAAAAATTTGTTTTTAATTGAAATATAGTTGATGTACAAGATTATATGTTATAGATGTATAATATAGTGATTCATAGTTACATTTCTTAACATTCAAAAATCAAGTTTTGAATAGCTGTATAACACTCTTAGCTAAGAAAATGTTAAATTGAGAAAATAAAAATGGTCTTTTCCTCTCAAGTGCCCTACAGTCTTAAGAGATGCACATTTGTACAGCTATTGACTGTTCATATAAGGCAGTATAAAATAGGTACAAGTCACATGTTATGGAGCCCAAAGGACAAACTGATTATAAATATACACTGGACTGTGTGAGATTGGTTATTGAGAGAAAGGTTGGTTAATTTTGAGATTAGTCTTCAAGGATGAAAGGGAGGAAGAGGATTTGACATCATGGTGAGCCAAAGCACAGAGCAATGAAAAGCACTAGGCATGTTCATGGGTCCTTGTCACAACAGCTGTGACTAGAATAGAAGACACGGAGACATAGCAATTGGGTACTTGGAGGTTAGAGGAGGGCTGCATTTGGTGCTTGGCTTTCTTACCCTGTATCTGCCTTTTGGTGAGATAGATCAGGAACCAGAAAGGTGCCTTCTGAAAAATATGTTCCAGAGAGACTTGAGTGGAATATTTAAGGGTATTTCTAGCTTTTTAGATTTAGAAGGTGTCATGTATTTCATAATAGAATACTAGATTAATGAAGAAGATTGTGCATTTGATGTCCTAATTCAAGAGTCTAATTCCTTAGATCTAAGCATAAAAAGTGACTTACCTACTTTATATGAGTATATATTACTATATTCATGTTAGGACATTAAAAATACCCCCCATGGTGACAGAAAAAAATTATATATTCTTTACAGTACAAACTAAGCTATGACAAGGAAAGTAGCTACAGGCAAGTAATAGTCCTTTTAAAAATAATAATTATTTATTTATTTGGCTGAGCCAGGTCTTAGTTGCTGCGTGTGGGATCTTTGTCACAGCATGTGGGATCTTTAGTTGCACTATGCATGCAGAATCTAGTTCCCTGACCAGGGATCGAACCCGGGCCCCCTGCATTGGGAATGTGGAGTGTTAACCACTGGACCACCAGGGAAGTCCCTAGTCATTTAATTATACGTAACAATTATTAATTCTAAATTCACTAGAATTCTAGGTTCAAGGGGGTATGAGTTGGGGAGGAAAAACATGACCACAAAGTGTCTTCAATTTTTTTACAAAACAGCTTTACTGAGATATAATTCACATACAATAAAATTCATCCATTTAAAGTGTATAATTCAATGATTTTTAGTATATTCACAGATGAGTACAATCAATCAGCATCAGGGTCAATTTTAGAACACTTTCATCACCTCAAAAGGAAACCTGTACCTTTTAGCTGTCATTCTGTACTCCACCCCTACCCCTACCCTCCTTAGCCCCAAACAACCACTAATCTACTTTCTGCTCTGTAGACTGAACTATTTTGGACTTTCATATGAATAGAGTCATATATGGAATCATGTGGAATTTGTGACTGGCTTCTTTCACTTAGCAAAATGTTCTCAAGTTTCATCTAAGTTGTAACATGTATCAGTACTTCATTCCTTTTTATAACCAAATAATATTCCATTGTGTGGCTATACCACATTGGGTTTATCAAGTGTTTTCAATTTCAAAATGCCAACCAACCCAGCTCAAAATGAATGTGTCAATTGAGGTGAGCAAAAGAATAAAAGCACAAAGTCAGGGAGTTGGGTCTCAGGGGGCCACCTAGAGAAGGGTAGCTCTTGAAAAAAACTCTCCAGAAGGGCCTACAGAATGTCTAAAAACTGGGTTCAGTTTCTTGAGTCTCATAATATGTCTCAAAACACATACCCCACCAAGTCAAGTTCTCTTCCCTGACCCTATCATGGTCATCTTTACCTGCACCAATAATGTTATTAATCATGTACTTTGTATAGAACATTGTCTTAAAAACCATAATATAAATTGGTAATAAGACAAAATGCTTGCAATCTAGACAGGGGACAGGATGTATGCATAAAAAAGGAAAAACAAGGCTGAATTAGTTGTACCCTCTAGCCTACTTTTAGTCTTTTTGTGTTATATTGTAATTGTTTAGAAAAATTATTTCTGAAAGAGGAATACAATAATGTGTGAAAAATAGCATATGCTGAATGCCAGTGATAACATGTGCTACAGAGGATGGGGAGTGGGAAAAGGATTGGTACAACTCGAGTTAGGCTTTACAGGGAAGATAGGTGAGGAGCATGTAGCTGAAGGCACTACATGCAGGCAAATTCAGGAATGTCTAATTTAACAGACTGGAATGATTAAAGTGAAGAAATCATGAATGGGGGCAGTTGAGATAAGGTGGAGAGGGGCTAGATCGTTTAGGGCTCTGATTTCAGGCTGAGGAGTAAGAACTTTATTCTCTAGGCAAATAGCCAGCCGTTGAAGGCTTTTTGACTAAGGACTGATGGGTGAAAAATCACACTGTAGTAAATATTTTGATGAACTAAAGCCTAACTGGAGGACTTCCTTGGTGGCGCTGTGGTTAAGAATCCCCCTGCCAATGTAGGGAACATGGGTTTGAGCCCTGGTTTGGGAAAATCCCACACGTTGTGGAGCAGCTAAGCCCATGCGCCACAACTACTGAGCCTGCACTCTAGAACCCATAAGCCACAACTACTGAAGCCCTTGTGCCTAGAACTGTGCTCCACAACAAGAGAAGCCACCACAATGAGAAGCCCTCGCACTGCAATGAAGAGTAGCCCCCACTCTCTGCAACTAGAGAAAACCCACGCACAGCAACAAAGACCCAATGCAGCCAATAAATAAATAAATAATTTATTTTAAAAAAATAAAAAAAATAAAGCCTGACTAGAACCACAGAGGCTTTCTTTTTTTAAAAGTTTAGGTAGTTGGTTCTTTGTTGGCTGTGTTGAGTCTTCGTTGCTGCACATGGGCTTTCTCTAGTTGCGGGGAGCAGGGGCTACTCTTCATTGTGGTGCGTGGGCTCCTCATTGCTGTGGCTTCTCTTGTTGCGGAGCATGGGCTCTAGGCACGTGGTCTTCAGTAGTTGCGGCACACGGGCTCAATAGGTATGGCTCACACACTTAGTTGCTCCGCGGCATGTGGGATCTTCCTGGAGCAGGGATCGAACATGTGTTCCCTGCATTGGCAGGCAGATTCCTAACCACTGCGCCACCTAGGAAGTCCCACGGAGGCTTTTTTGATGGTAGAATTAATTTCACCTCAAATTAGCTGTGTAGAATACCATAATTAATGGTGTGAAGCATTTAATTTTTAATCTGGTGGAGATCTTTTGTAGGGTTTGAAGGAAAATGCTGTTATAAAATGAAACATAAAGGCAACTGTGTAAGCAATTTAGAAATGAAAGTATACACAAAAATATGTATTTTTATTTTTTCCTCCTATTATTATACACAGAGGTTAACATGTTATATGCATTGTTCTGCCCTTTGCTATTTTATTTTATCTTAATATGTCTTGGAGATCTTTTCACGTCAGTAAATTAGTATGCTTATTTGATGAATTAGGTCAGTGTTGTCAAGAATACATCTGGGGGACTTCCCTGGTGGCACAGTGGTTAAGAATCCACCTGCCAATTCAGGGGACACAATCCCTGGTCCAGGAAGATATCACATGCCTCGGAGCAACTAAGCCCGTGAGCCACAGCTACTGAGCCCAGGTGCTGCAACTACTGAAGCCCAAGCACCTAAAGCCCATGCTCCACAAGAGAAGCCACCACAAGGAGAAGCCCACACACCGCAATGAAGAGTAGCCCCTGCTCTCCACAAGTAGAGAAAGACCGAGAGCGCAGCAACAAACATTTAACACAGCCAAAAAAAAAAAAAAATACGTCTTTCACCTCAAATTTTTTAGAAGCAAAGGAAGAATATGCTTGGGGTTTTTTGGTTTTTGTTTCTTTTTAGCTATTTCCCAGTTCGCTTATTGATTACTGTTTAGGAATAGATACAAAGGGATAATGCCACCTACTGCCCCTTTAAAACAAAAAAGTGAAGGAGAGTGGAACTGTTTCATCTGTGCTGTGCCTTGCATCTGAATTTGATTTGGCTTAGATTTGCATTGCTCTCTTCCTCGTAATAGGCCTCTGCTTTTCATAATTATGTTTTGCTTTTAAGTGATGCCTTTTGAATAAACCCTTCCTATCTGCCTTGTTTTTCTGGTATTGTAAATTTGGATTTTAGTAAAAAATGAAAAATTTCCTGTCTTTAATCTTTTTGCCAGCGTTTTAGCCTTGGCCTAAATTAGATTTGATGCTGTTTGGGATTAGCTGGACTTTGTTCTCTTGTTTTGGGGTCAGAGACACCCCCCCACCCCCGCCCTTTGTTTTCATTTGCATTTGCATTTGCATCCTGAGTTTGTTCATTTAGGAGGCTTACTTTAGCTCCTTGCAAATAGCTTTTTTTTTTCTTGTTCTCTTTCCCTTCTCTCTTTTATTCATTTTAAAAAATGCCATTCTGTTTGTCAGCCAGCTATTTGGTTTCAGCCTTTGTCTTTCCTTTTCCTATTTTATTTTGAGCTGTTTATACTGGAGCTTCAGCTCTAATTTTATAATAAAAGATTAGTAGGAATATAGTACTACTTTATATGTAGCTTGACGTGTTCTTGTTCTATCCAGTATTCTTTTTACCCATCAAAGACTGACTCAGGTCAATTCCAGTTCACGCTATTAATCTCCTGCTCCCTCCAAATAATACTGTAGAGCTACTACCATTGTTAGTATCCCACCCACTCCATCAAAGTATGAAAATAATTGCCATCAAGGAATAAAGCTGATATTTGGCACAGTGGTTGTTTTTGATATGCTTGTTTTGGATGTGGGACGGTTCTCACTCTGGATATCCATTGATAGACCTGCAAGATTATGAATTTGGGGGGACAGAAGAAAGTCATTAGGTTTCCTTGCTGCTTCCCCTTCCAAATCACCCTCCTCCACAAATGGATAGGAACCACCAATGTTTAAAAAACAAATATGGAATTATGGTAAGGATAATTTTGGATATTTTCTGCCATTCTTAATGGGTATCCAGCTTCTAAAATATTTCCTACCTACTGACTCGTTACTCCAGGATAGCTCTATGGTTGGTCTAAAGGCTTGTTAGCAGGACTCCCAAAGATCTAGAAAACTGACCCCTGGTAAGCTTACACAATACTGGATTCAGGAATGTTCTCAGACCAGAATGTACTAGCCTAAAGAGTCTGAGAAAGGTGCCTTAAAGAACCAAACTGTACCCTGCAATAGGGCTGCACAAACCAGGCACATGAGGTGCTTCTTTTTTTTTTGTTCTTTGTTTTGTTTTTTTTTTTTGGCCACGCAGCACAGCATGTGGGGTCTTAGTTCCCAGACCTGGGGATTGAACCCACGCCTCCTGCATTGGAAGGCAGAGTCTTAACCACTGGACCACATGGGAAGTCCCACAGGATGAGCTTCTACCCGAGGAGGGACTCTGGGCACATCCACACTTGCTTGTGAGTACAAGTGGGCTAGACTGAGAAATACTGTTAAATTTCCATAGAGTCTAATATGATTCTCACTTCTGTTAGAGTTTTCAGTAATAATACACCCTCTGATAAAGTTGTTGGAGTCAAGATGTTTGTACTTTTCTTTTTTTTAAGAACTTTTATTGAGATACAGTTAACATACAATAAACTGCATATATTTAGAGTGTACTATTTGATATCCCAACCTCCCAATTCATTCCACCCCAACCCTCCCCGCTTTCCCCACTTGGTGTCCATATATTTGTTCTCTACATCTGTGTCTCTATTTCTGCCTTGCAAACTGGTTGATTTGTACCATCTTTCTAGAGTCTGCGTATATGTGTTAATATACAATATTTGTTTTTCTCTTTCTGACTTTCACTCTGTATGACAATCTCTAGGTCCATCCATGTCTCTACAAATGTCCCAGTTTCATTGCTTTCTACAGCTGAGTAATATTCCATTGTATATATGTACCACACCTTCTTTATACATTCATCTGTTGATGGAAATTTTGGTTGCTTCCATATCCTGGCTATTGTAAGTAGTGCTGCAATGAACATGGGAGTGCATGTGTCTTTTTGAATTATGGAGTTCTCTGAGTATATGCCCAGCAGTGGGATTGCTGGGTCATATGGTAGTTCTATTTTTATTTTGCGAGGAACCTCCATACTGTTCTCCACAGTGGCTGTTTCAATTTACATTCCCACCAACAGTGCAAGACCGTTCCCTTTTCTCCACACCCTCTCCAGCATTTACTCTTTGTAGATTTTCTGATGATGCCCATTCTAACCGGTGTGAGGTGATACCTCACTGTAGTTTTGATTTGCATTTCTCTAATAATTAGTGATGTTGAGCAGCTTTTCATGTGCCTCTTAGCCATCCGTATGTCTTCTCTGGAGAAATGCCTATTTAGGTCTTCTGCCCATTTTTTGATTGGATTGTTTGTTTTTTTGATATTGAGCTGCATGTACTGTTTATATTTTTTAGAGGTTAATCCTTTGTCTGTTGATTCGTTTGCAAGTATTTTCTCCCATTCTGAGGGTTGTCTTTTCGTCTTGCTTATAGTTCCCTTTGCTGTGCAGAAGCTTTGAAGTTTCATTAGGTCCCACTTATTTATTTCTGTTTTTATTTCCATTACTCTAGGGGGTGGATCAAAAAAGATCTTGCTGTTATTTATGTCGAAGAGTGTTCTTCCTATGTTTTCCTCTACGAGTTTTATAGTGTCTGGCCTTCCATTTAGGTCTTTAATCCATTTTGAGTTCATTTTTGCATATGGTGTTGAAGAGTGTTCTAATTTCATTCTTTTACATGTAGCTGTCCGATTTTCCCAGCACCACTTATTGAAGAGGCTGTCTTTTCTCCATTGTATATCCTTGCCTCCTTTGTCATAGATTAGTTGACCATAGTTTATCTCCAGGCTTTCTATCCTGTTCCATTGATCTATATTTCTGTTTCTATGCCAGGACCATAATGTCTTGATCACTGTAGCCGTGTAGTATAGCCTGAAATCGGGAAGCCTGATTCCACCAACTCCTTCTTTCCTTCTCAAGATTGCTTTGGCTATTTGGGGTCTTTTGCATTTCCATAGAAATCGTAAAATTTCTTGTTCTAGTTCTGTGAAAAATGCCATTGGTAATTTGATCAGGATTGCATTGAATCTGTAAATTGCTTTGGGTAATATAGTCATTTTCACAATGTTGATTCTTCCAATCCAAGACCATGGTATGTCCCTCCATCCGTTTGTGTGGTCTTTGATTTCTTTCATTAGTGTCTTATAGTTTTCTGAGTACAGGTCTTTTACCTCCTTGGTTAGGTTTATTCCTAGGTATTTTACTCTTTTTCTTGCAATGGTGAATGGGATTGTTTCCTTAATTTCTCTTTCTGGTCTTTCATTTTTAGTGTATAGAATTGCAAGAGATTTCTGTGTGTTAATTTTGTATCCTGCAACTTTCCCAAATTCATTGATTAGCTCAAGTAGTTTTCTGGTGGCATCTTTAAGATTTTCTATATGTAGTATCATGTCATCTGTGAACAGTAACAGTTTTACTTCTTTTCCAATTTGGATTCCTTTTAGTTCTTCTTCTTCTCTGATTGCTGTGGAAAGGACTTCCAAAACTATGTTGAATAGGAGTGGCGAGAGTGGACATCCTTGTCTTGTTCCTGATCTTAGAGGGAATGCTTTCACTTTTTCACCATTGAGAATGATGTTTGCTGTGGGTTTGTCGTATATGGCCTTTATTATGTTGAGGTAGGTTCCCTCTATGCCCACCTTCTGGAGAGTTTTTATCATAAATGGGTGTTGAATTTTGTCAAAAGCTTTTTCTATATCTATTGAGATGATCATGTGGTTTTTATCCTTCAATTTGTTAATATGGTGTATCACATTGATTGATTTGCCTGTAATGAAGAATCCTTGCATTCCAGGGATAAACCCCACTTGATCATGATGTATAATCCTTTTAATGTGTTGTTGGATTCTGTTGGCTAGTATTTTGTTGAGGATTTTTGCATCTAAATTCATCAGTGATATTGGTCTGTAGTTTTCCTTTTTTATAGTATCTTTGTCTGGTTTTGGTATCAGGGTGATGGTGGCCTCATAGAATGAGTTTGGGAGCATTCCTTCCTCTGCAATTTTTTGGAAGAGTTTGAGAAGGATAGGTGTTAGCTCTTCTCTAAATGTTTGATAAAATTCACCTGTGAATCCATCTGGTCCTGGACTTTTGTTGGTTGGGAGATTGTTAATCACAGTTTCAATTTGATTACTTGTGATTGGTCTGTTCATATTTTACATGTCTTCCTGATTCCGTCTTGGAAGGTTATAGTTTTCTGAGAATCTGTCCATTTCATCCAGATTGCCCATTTTATTGGCATATAGTTGCTTGTAGTAATCTCTTATGGTGCTTTTTACTTCTGTGGTGTCTGTTGTAACTTCTTCTGATTCCTTTCTAATTTTATTGATTTGAGTCCTCCCCCTCTTTTTCTTGATGAGTCTTGCTAGAGGTTTATCAAATTTATTTATCTTCTCAAAGAACCAGCCTTTATTTTTATTGATTTTTTAAAATTAATTTATTTATTTTTCTTATTGGCTGTGTTGGGTCTTCATTGCTGCACAAGGGCTTTCTCTAGTTGTGGTAAGTGGTGGCTACTCTTTGTTGTGGTGCACAGGCTCCTCATCGTGGTGGCCTCTCTTGCTGCAGAGCATAGGCTCTAGGTACATGGGCTTCAGTAGTGGTGGCACATAGGCTCAATAGTGTGGCTCATGGGCTCTAGAGCTCAGGCTCAGCAGTTGTGGTGCACGGGCTTAACTGCTCCGTGGCATGTGGTATCTTCCTGGGGCAGGGATCGAACCCATATCCCCTGCATTGGCAGGCAGATTCTTACCCACTGTGTCACCTAGGAAGTCCAGTTTTATTGATTTTTGCTGTTGTTTTCTTTGTTTCTATTTCATTTATTTCTGCTCTGATCCTTATGATTTCTCTCCTTCTACTAACTTTGGGTTTTGTTTGCTCTTATTTCTCTAGTTTCTTTAGGAGTAAGGTTAGATTGTTTATTTGGGATTTTTCTTGTTTCTTGAGGTAGGGTTGTATTGCTATAAACTTCCCTCTTAGAACTGCTTTTGCTGCACATCCCATAGATTTTGGATCGTTGCGTTTTTGTTGTAATTTGTCTCTAGGTATTTTTTGATTTCCTCTTTGATTTCTTCAGTGATCTCTTGGTTGTTTAGTAGAGTATTGTTTAGCCTCCATGTGTTTGTGTTTTTTACAGTTTTTTTCCTGTAATTGATTTCTAATCTCATAGCGTTGTGGTCTGAAAAGATGCTTGATACGATTTCAGCTTTCTTAAATTTACCAAGGCTTGATTTGTGACCCAAAATGTGATCTATCCTGGAGAATGTTCCATGTGCACTTGAGAAGAAAGTGTTATCTGCTGTTTTTGGATGTAATGTCCTATATATATCTATTAAATCTAGCTGGTCTTTTGTGTCATTTAAAGCTTGTGTTTCCTTATTAATTTTCTGTCTGGATGATCTACCCATTGGTGTGAGTGAGGTATTAAAGTCCCCCACTATGATTGTGTTACTGTCGATTTCCTTTTTCATAGTTGTTAGCATTTGCCTTATGTATTGAGGTGCTCCTATATTGGGTGCATATATATTTATAATTGTTATCTCTTCTTCTTGGATTGATCCCTCAATCTTTATGTAGTGTCCTTTCTTGTCTCTTGTAACATTTTTTATTTTAAAGTCTATTTTATCTGATATGAGTATCACTACTCCAGGTTTCTTTAGATTTCCATTTGCATGGAATATCTTTTTCCATCCCCTCACTTTCTGTCTGTATGTGTCCCTAGGTTTGAAGTGGGTGTCTTGGAGACAGCATATATATGGGTCTTGCTTTTGTATCCATTCAGCCAGTCTGTGTCTTTTGGTTGGTGCATTTAGTCCATTTACATTCAAGGTAAGTATTGATATATATGTTCCTATTTCCATTTTCTTAATTGTTTTGTTTTTGTTTTTGTAGGTCCTTTTCTTCTCTTGTTTCCTGCTTAGAGAAGTTCCTTCAGCATTTGTTGTAGGGCTGGTTTGGTGGTGCTGAATTCTCTTAGCTTTTGCTTGTCTGTAAAGCTTTTGATTTCTCCATCGAATCTGAATGAGATCTTTGCTGGGTAGAGTATTCTTGGTTGTAGTTTCTCCCCTTTCATCACTTTAAATATATCGTGCCACTCCCTTGTGACTTGCAGAGTTTCTGCTGAGAAATCAGCTGTTAACCTTATGGGAGTTCCCTTGTACTTCTTTTTGTTTGTTTAAAATTTTTATTGGAGTATAGTTAATTTACAATGCTGTGTTAGTTTCAGGTGTATAGCAAAGTGAATCAGTTATATATATACATATATCTACTTTTATTTAGATTCTTTTCCCATATAGGTCATTACAGAGTATTGAGTGGAGTTCCCTGTGCTGTACTTATTAGTTATCTATTTTATATATAGTAGTGTGTATATGTCAATCCCAATCTCCCAATTTATTTCCCTACCTTTCCCACCAGTAACCATAAGTTTGTTTTCTAAGATGTTTGTACTTCTGTCTGAATGGAAACATTTCTTCATCTCTCTGACTGAGCTGACTTTATTCTGTGCCCTTTGGATAAATAACCCTGTTTGATTTGTTCAAGTGATGTTTGTGTCAGGTCTTATCATCAGCTTTACCCAGTACTGACATTTTTCAACATAATGGTCACTCAGATAATTGTAACATTTACTTGACAACACTGTATTGCATTGATGTTTGTTCACTTTTTCCACATTTATTTTGAACTGTGTACTTTTTTAAAAAAATTAATTAATTGATAATTTAGGCTGTGCTGCATCTTAGTTGGGCTTCTTAACCACAGCATATGAACTCTTAGTTGCGGCACGCACGTGGGATCCCCAACCAGGGATCGAACCCGGGCCCTCTGCATTGGGAGTGAGGATTCTTACCCACTGGACCACCAGAGAAGTCCCTGAATTGTGTACTTTTGATAATCAGGCTTATATAGAAATACCGAAGGGTGTGTGTGTGTGTTTGTGTGTATATACAAGTGCATATATACACACATATATAGCATGCATATATGTATGCTAACCCCCCAAATTATCAACTTATAAACTGTTGTCTGACCATGAAACCTTGAGGAAGCTTGAAGCTTTTCCATGTCCTGGACAAGGGACTTGTTGAGTGCACCTTTGTAGGCTGCTGAGCAGAGAGAAAGATGATGAGCATGTGAGGAGGGTAGGCTTAACCATTGACTCAACAAATGTTCTAGGTATTGGGGAAACAGAGAAGAACAAGACAATATTCTTGATTTCAAGGCACTCATATTTAACTGGGGAGTCAGACTACAAATAAATATAAATGTAAAAAAAAAAACTAAGGTAACTAAGAAAAGATAATCAAAGTAAGGGGATGGAAAGTAATAGAGGAAGGAAAGGCAAGTTAAAACTACAATGAGATACCATTTCACACTCACTGTTATGTCTATAATAGATAAGACAGACATTAACAAGTGTTGGCAGGATGCAGAGAAACAAAAAGCCTTATACATTGCTGCTGGGAATGTAAAATGGTGTAGCCACTTTGGATAAACAGTTTGGCAGTTTCTCAAGAAGTTAGGTATAAAACTACTATATGACCCAGCAATTACACTTCTAGGTATCTACTCAAGAGAAATAAAAACACATCCACACAGACTTAACACGCAAATGTTTACAGCAACATTTACTAATGATGGAAACTGGAAACAACTGGCAAATGGATAGATAAAACATATGGCCATACCATGGAATACTATTCAACAATAAAAAAGGACAAACTATTGCCATATGCTACTGTAACCAAGCAGGACCCTGTAGGGCCTTCCTGGGACAGGCCTCCCCTCATATCCTCTGCTTTAGCTCCTCTCTGAAGTACCTAGATAATAGTATTTGATGCACATTTCCTGAGTTCTTTTGCAGATGTGAACCCCACCCCTCTCCAAATGGGAGAACTATTTGATGACCATGAACACATAGCCCCAGGCCTCCTGGAGCCTAAGGGCTAAAAATGTTAACCCCTGTGGCACAACAGGCTGCCTCACCATCAGCCAATCAGAGAACTGTGCACAAGCTGATCAGGTATCCTACCATCCCCCTCCCTCTCCCGGCCTTTAAAAATGCTTTGCAGAAACCGTTTGGGAAGCTCAAGTCTTTTCAGGATATGAGTCACGTTGTCTCCTTGCATAGCCCTGCAGTAAACCTTTCTCTGCTCCAAGCTCCGGCATTTCAGTTTGTTTGGCCTCACTGTGCATTGGGCACACGATCTTGCATTAACCTTAAGTCATGGATGAGCCTCAAAAACATCCTGAGTTAAACAAAAGAATGTGTATCCTATGATTCTGTTTATATGAAAAGATAAACTTATAGAGACAGAAAGTAGATTAATGGTTTCCTGGGGCTCAGAGTAGAAAGGGAGATTAATGTAAGTCGGCATAAGGGATCTTATTTAGAGAGTAAACTTTCCAAAACTGATTTATGGTGGTGGTTGCACTACTGAGTAAAGTTACTAAAAAATCATTGAATTGTATGCTTGAAATGGGTGAATATACCTCAGTAAGGCTATTAAGAAAAAGAGGGCATTCCCTGGTGGTTCCAGTGGTTGGGACTTCGAGATTTCACTGCAAGGGCCTGGATTCAATCCCTGGTTGGGAACAGATCCTGCAAGCCATGCAGCATAGCCAAGGGAAAGAGAGAGAGAGAGAAAGTAATAAAGAAGCAAGCAATGCCAAATAAGCTAGTGCTTGAAAGGTTTCCCTGTGGAGCTGGCATTTGCACAGACGCCTGAATAGAAGAGGGAGTGAGCAATAGAATGACTAGTGAAGAGTGTTCAAGCAGCTAGCATAAAGGTTTTGAGGGAACGTAGCAATTTAGCAACAGCAAGAAGGCCAGTATTATTAGAGTACAGTGCACAATGGAAATAGTGGTGGGAATAACAAGGTTGGAGATGTGGGCAGGTGTTGTAGGTCACGGTAAGAAGTTTTGACTTTATTTTGAGCATGAAAAGAGGCTAATGAAAGACTTTTTAAAACTGACTTACCCGAAACCACAGCAATAACAAACAACTCACTGCCTGCTTTGTAGAAAATCCATGGTATGGGGCAAAAATTGAAGTAGGGAGATCAGATAAGAGACCACTGCAGTAGGCCAGGTTAAAAGTTGGTTTGCATCAGTAATGCTGATGGAGGTGGTAAGAAGAGGTCAAATTCTGGAGATATTTTGAAGACAGAGCAGGCAGAACTTCCTGATATATTGGGAAAAGGTATGAGAAGAAGAGAGGAATCAAGAATTGCTCCTAAATTTTTGCCCCAATAGATTAGGTGAATGGAGCTGCCATTTACTGAGATGAGACTCTTAGGGAGGATCAGTTTGCTTTAATAGCTGATAAGTTTCAAAGGTCTAGACCCCCAGGTGGACATGTGGGGTATGCATTTGGATAAATGAGTCTGGACTCAAAGAAAGGAGATTTAAGCTAGGTATATAAATTTGGAAGTCTTTAGCAAAAAATGGGGTTAAAGCAGACAATGTAAGTGATACTATGCTAGGGGACAGAAATCAGGATGTGAGGAATGATACAGCAAAGGAGTCTGAGAATGACCCATTAGTGAGGTAAGAGGAAAATCAGAAAATAGGATGTCTTTGAGGACAAGTGAAGAGAGCAGTCAAGGTCACTTACTGCTTACCTTGACAAGTAGTCTTATTGGAGCAACAAGAATGACACTGATACCAAGCAGCACCCTGTGGAGCTCCTGCGCACAAAAACCTTTCTGTGTCCCCACTTCTTTTTTGTTTATTGGCCGCACCTTGCAGCATGCAGGATCTTAGTTCCCTGACCAGGGGTCAAACCCGTGTGCGCTGCAGTGGAAGCACAGAGTCCTAACCACTGGACCTCCAGGGAATCCCCACCCCCCAACTTCTTGATTACGGGAAATAGACTTTATTCAGCCTCCTGACCTTCCCTGAGTTCCAACGGGCAGGTTCAAACAGTTGCTAATTTGGGAAGGGAGGGGATGCTGAGACAAGGGAGGAGCAGTCAAGAAACAATAGTGCAGCCTTGGGGCAGAGTCCTGGTTCCACCCCTCAAAGGATATACATAAGGATAACTTTGAGCTGTTTCTGCAGATATTGAAACTCCCACTTAGTAAGAGAAGTTAAAGGTATGCTGCCCACAAGCATGTAGACCCCAGACTGGTTGGAACCAGAAGGCTGATGATGTTGTCTCCCACTTACCTCAACACCAACCCATCAGAAGAATGTCCAGGAGCTGATCATGCCCTCTTTGAACCATTACTATAAAACTCCTAACAACCCTCTCCAGCTTGCCTCAAAACACAGCTTTGAGACCATTAACCCTCTGTGGCCCTCTTTGCCTGGCAAAGCAATAAAGCTGTTCTTTGCTACTTCCCCCAAAACTCTCTCTGAGATTTAATTCGGTGTTGGGGTACAGAGGCTGGATTCAGCTTCAACACATTGATTAGCCTGGACACTAGACAGAATGAGAGATGAAGAAGTAGAGACAGCATACACAAACTACTCCGTTTGAGAAATTTGGCTACATAGGGAAGCAGAGGCTGGAGGAAAGATGTGAGGTCAGGGAAAGAGGCTTGAGCATTTTTTTTTTTTTAATTTTTTACTGACATCTTAAAATAGAGAGACCCCAAGAGGGACTTGTCTATGATATGAGGGAGAGACAAGATGGGAGTTGTCTTTGGGAGTTATATGGGACTTTTAATTGATTATTGATGCAGTACTCTATGACTTGTTTATAGTACAGTTACAACTGTGCCTTGCTTGCAATAGGGACTCTTGATAATGGAAAGAAATGAGTCCACACTGATAGCTTTGACTTTGACTTGATAGCTGTCCATAAGAGGGCAGCAGAGAAAGAGGTTGTCCCTGTAATGTTATATACACTTCAAAGACATTAGAGGGACTTGAACTCTTCCTTCCCAGAACCTCAATGCTAAAATTCAGCTTGGAGACCCCAAAGCCTCCAGACTTTGGGATATTCTTGGATAGTGTGGCCAGGCTTTGAGATCTGGAAGTAAGGAAACAGGTAAGGAAGCAATTTTAAAGCTGATTGAATGTAGAGGAATGACTAGTAAGGAGGGAAGTTGCAGCTATTTTGTGGAAGCATTTTTTAAAAGAATGAGAGTAGACCATTGTTATTATAAATAAATTGATTCCGGGAGAATAATCATGGCCACAATCATTCCAAAGGACCCACTGATGCTGAATCTCAAAATGTGTGGTCAAAATTTACAAAAACAAAAAAAAAGAAGAGGAAGAAGAAGCCAAAAAAAGCCAAGTAGAGAAGGATTTACTCTATAAGGGGGTGGGGGTTGGGGGGAGAGAGGAAGACATTCCTGTTGTAATTGAATCTTTAATGTGAATAACCAAAGCATGTAACATGTACAGAGTGCTTTACAGTCTACAAAAGATTTTACATTCTTTGTCCTTTTTTAAAAAAATTAATTAATTTATTTTTATTGGCTATGTTGGGTCTTCATTGTTGCATGTGGGCTTTCTCTAGTTGTGGCAAGCAGGGGCTACTCTCCATGTGGTTCTCGGGCTCCTCATTGCAGTGGCTTCTCTTGTTGCAGAGGATGGGCTCTAGGCACTCAGGCTTCAGTAGTTGCAGCACATGAGCTTAATAGTTGTGGCTCGAGGGCTCGATAGTTGTGGCTCAAGGGCTCGATAGTTGTGGCTCGAGGGCGTGGGATCTTCCTGGACAAGGGATCGAATCTGTGTTCTCTGCATTGGCAGGCAGATTCTTAACCACCGTGCCACCAGGGAAGTCCCTCTTTGTCCTTTTTAGTTTTGATATTTATGGAGACTATTGAGTGAGTATTATTAATATTTTCATTTTTCAGATGAAAAAAGAAAGGCTTAAAGAAAAGTGACCTGACTTTTCCACCATCACACAGCAAAGGAATGATTAAGCCAGGACTCATATTTACAACTTTTGCTTCCAAATCTTTGAATCTACAGAGAGTGATGTGGGTGGGTAATGTGTGGAAACACGTATTGAGGCTGAATATGAAAGTTCCAATGGAGTTACCCTTGGTGGCAAACTGGAGATGAATCAGAGTAGTGAGGAACTGTCTCCTATCATTTTAAAAGATTGTTGATGTAAAAGAAGAATTAAATTTATTTTGTGCAACTTTGGTGAGTTAAGATTAGACCAGAAGACAGGTTCCACTCAATTTGTGAAGAGCTCCACAAAAAAGAAATTGTTAAGTTCTTGAAGTGTGGAAGCAGGGGCTAGATGAATATTTGGCAAAGCCGTAGAGGGAAATCTTTGACCTTACCACCTGTAAAATTCTATTCAAATTAAGTAGCTTGAAACATTAGAACATGTTTGCAAGAGCCTGAATAACAAAGATAGACTTCTAGAACTGTGCACCTCAGGTTGGGACTTGAACCCACAGGCCAGGACTCAACCCAGCCAAAACTCACGGTCTTCCAACTAAGATCACACATCTGGTTTCAGGAGTTAATGAAGCTCAGATTCTTGATGTTGCATTGAAGAAAGAATTCAGTGAGAGACAAAGTGATAGGTAAGAAATGGATTTATTTAGAGAGAAACACACTCCACAGACAGAGTGTGGGCCCTCTCAGAAGGCAAGAAAGGCAGCAGGGTATGGGGTTGTCAGTTTTTACAGGGGTGGATAATTTCATAACCTAATGAGTGGGAGGAGTATTCCAGCTTTTTCGGGAAGGGGCTGGGATTTCCAGGAGTTGGGGCACTGCCCACTTTTTGATCCTTATGGTCTGCCTGAGAACTGTTTTGGCACCTGTGGATGTGTCATTTAGCTTGCTGATGTGTTACAGTGAGCTTATACTGAAAGGTCTAGTGGAAGTCACTTGTCCGCCATCTTGGACCCATTTGATCCTAATCAGTTTATGTCATGTCCTCCAGCTTTGTCATTCTTTCAAAAATTGTGCCCTGCCCACTTCCTTTCTGTTTCACTTCCCCAATCCTTATGTTAAAGGGAAGAAATGTTAGATGTTACAGTGTACATTCATGTTGCAAAATTTAGGTGTTTATGCATGTCCACTTCTTCTTGACAGGCTGTAGGGTGAGAGGTGAGGAGTTGGGAAGCTAGATTAGGAAGAGTTGGGAGCTGTGACTGCTCCCAGATCAAAGTGGAAGCAATTCACTACTTCATCAGACAGGAAACTCAGCAAGTGAGAAATCTTTAGCAGCACAGTTGGAGGAATTCACCAGCAGACTGAGGCAGTGACTCGGAAGGGATAAGTAGTAGAAGGATTCCACAGGAACTTTGAGGAAGGAGTGATTTATCAGTGGAAGCCTTACACAGAAGTGCAATCAGTGGTGAAGAAAGTCATTTGTTTCAGGAGAGCAGTTTAGGAGGCGCATGTTTTGTGTGAGCACTAGTTCATGCGGAAAGTGTTTGTGGGGAAGGGAAATATAGAGCTAGTAACATGCATGAAAGCACTTGTCAAGAAATATGGTTTGTAGAGGGTTTATATTGTTTGGGCTGTGAGTGGGGCAGGAGTTTGGTGCAGAAAGAGGCCACAGGGGCAGAAGAAAAAGTCCTTGCTGTGGCCTTTAAAGAATATATGCGTATACATATTTAAAAAATGAAATAAAAATCTTATATGATTACAAAAACAGTATGTGTTAATGTAGAACAACTGAACTATATAAAGAACAAAAAAGAACACCTATGTCGCCTCAGCCAAGATAAGCACTGTTAGCGGTTTCATGTACTTACTGTGGATTTTAAATTTTTTTGGAAAAAATTTTTAAGGTATAGTTCATTTACAATATTGTGTTAATTTCAGGTGTACAGCAAAGTGATTTGGTTATACATATACGTGTGTATATATCTGTATCTTTTTAAAAAAAAATTCTTTTCCATTATATGTTATTACAAGATATTGAATGTAGTTCCCCGTGCTATATAGTAAATCCATGTTGTTTATTTTGGAAATTTTTAATGTCCATTTTTGCCCCAACTGTTTACTTTGAAAATCTTCAAGCCTCTAGGAAAGTGGAAGGAATAGGGCAATGAACACACGTATACCTTCCACCTGTGGACTAAGAAAAATATTCAGAACCTAAACGTCGAGACTTCTGTTTTATTTGGCAGTAGTTTTTAGGACTTCAAGCCCAGGAGGCAGCATCTCAAGTAACCGTGAGAGCACTGCTACAGGGGGAGGTGAGAGGAGCTGAGATCAATAAGAGTTTTGCAACAAAGGGCAGGTAGCCTGCACGTCAAAAGAGTATTGTTAATTAAAAAAAAAGCAGATATGTCAAGTTAAACATGTCTTTTCTATGTATGGGAAGATGCAAGAGTCGGGGCTCACTGAAGCCATTCCTTTGATATGCACCTCAGCTGTCTGGGGCCAGCATCCTGTGTTTTCATATCCTGAGTTTCCTCAGGGCTCACCGAGGGGAGTGGCTGCTAGATGGCAGATATTCTTTCCTTCCTGAGTTCCCTTAGGGCTCACCAGCTCACCATCTGCTGTGACTGCAGTCGCTGATGAAGTGTGACCTCCTTTGTTTACTGATATGTCAGGCAATATTCCATTGATCACACTTAATTCATCAATTGTTAACGCTTAGCCACATATACACTTCCTTTTTTTCCTGAGCCATTTGAAAGTAAATTGTTGCAGACATCATGTCAGTTCTCTTATAAACACATTGGCATGCATATCTAAGAATAAGCATATTCTCTTAAATGATAACATTACCATTATCTCACCGAAGATCAACATTAATTCAGTAAGGTCTGCATATGTCTTCCTTATGATATGTTTTGCTACAGATCAGATTATAAATTCTTTCCCTTTTCTTATTTCTGTGTGGACTGAAAAAAATGCACAAATGCAGAATGAGATTTATGTTTTATTCAGCAGACTTACTGAGGACTGACGCCTGGAAAACAGCCTTTCAGATAAACTCTGAGGGACTGTCCTGAAGACGTAAGGGAGGAGCCAGGATATAGAGGAGTTTTTGCAACATAAACCAGGTAGTTGGAACATCAAAAGATTACTGTTAATTAAAGAAAACCAAGGACTTCCCTGGTGGCCCAGTGGCTAAGACTCCTTTGCTCTCAATGCAGGGGCCCAGGTTCAATCCCTGGTCAGGGAAATAGATCCCGCATGCCGCAACGAAGATCCTGAATGCCGCAGATAAGACCCGACACAGCCAAATAATAAATAGATAAAAATATTAAACAAGAAAAAAAAAAAAACAGACACCTCAAGTTAATGAATTTAGTGCTTTTCTATGTATGGGAAGATACAAGAGTCTGAGGCTAATTGAAATTGTTCCTTAGATATGCATCTTAATTATCTGGGGCCAGTTATCCTATTCTTTCCTATCCTCAATCCTCTCAGGGTGCACCTTTGGGAGCATGCCTGCAATGGCTGACCAATTGATTGTGGGCAGCCTGCTTGTCTCTATTTTGGGTTCCCTCAGGGTTCACAGTCAGGGGCAGCTGTAGTGGCTGATGGCTTGATGACCCCAACATCCTTTGTTTACTGATATGGCAGGTGACATTCTTAGTTCATCTTTAAAGGCAGAACTGCAACCACTTACCTGGTCAGCTGGACCAAAGCAACTGTATACTGGGGGAGGTAAGAAAGAGACTCTCCAAGAGCACGGGAACCTGGAAGCCTGTCAGAAGGGCATCTCTGGGAGGAGTCCAGGATGCTTCCTCTCCCCTGATCTCACCTCCACAGCTCTCCTCCAGGTTGTGGGCTAGAGCTTTGCTTTGGGCTCCCTCCCTCCCTTCCTCTCTGCTTCACCAAGCCTTACCTTGCACCTGTTCTGTGCTACCTTCTGCACCAGAATCTGCCCACCCAAGTGAACTTGGTCTCTGATCTCAAGAAAGTACAGAAAAGGCAGACTTTCTCCTCAATGAGTAGTTTCTGTCCTTGGTCTGTAACTTGTCATTTAGGGACAGAGTAAAGGGACAAAGTGGGTGATTAAATAGTTAATCCCACTAGGGAATTATAAGTAGAAAATATATGGGAGACCCCTGTAAGTTAATGATTACTCAAGAAAGCAAGTTTGCTTAACCACAAAACCAAGCAGGCTTGCTTAGCAACAAAACCGTGTGACAGAAGCATGAGGCACACCCCAAAACATTAAAACAATGGTGGCATGAGACCCACATCCTGCCCAGTGAGCTCAGTAAGTTAATGATCTCTAGGACGTGCTCACTGCACGCATAAAAACAATAATTTCCATGGTGCCATGACAGGCCTGGCCTGGCCTGACCGTGTAAGGACAAGAAAACTCCCCTGCCCAACCTGGAGGAGGAGCTAATGATGGAAGCGTGATGTCTACTCAAGAAAGACAAAGAAGACCTTTTTCCCCTCCCCACCTTCCCTTTGATTATAAAACTGTAGCACACTAAGTCCTTGGGGCAGGGCACCCTCTGGCCCACGCACTTGAAAGCCTCACAAGCATCCTATTCTAAAAAACCACTTCTTATCTATCACTTTGCCTCTTGCTGAATTCTTTCTGTGCTGAGGCAAAGGACCGGGCTCCTCGGACCCCCTGAAACCACACCTATCAGTTTTAATAGGACTGTCTTACCCGTCTGCTGACCTTACCAGGGTATATGAGGAGCTTCATGTAGAAAAAAGCCTGCGTTTCTTGATGAAAATCATTACCTGACCAGAGCACCAAACACAGCTTCATGAAGAGAAAGCAAGCCCCTTTACCCTGAAATTTTAGCTGAGTTGCTCTCCCCTGGGAATAATTCTTTGTGCATGAGGGAATATCTGATTTGCAAATTGCAGGGCACCTGTGATTACTTTGTTGGCTTGGGCTTTTTTGTTTGTTTGTTTATTTGTTATTGGATATAGTTGTTGGCTGTCCTTACAAGATTATCCTAGGTATAAGAAGGTAAACATGAAGGTCTGTGAACTAATTTTAACATTTCAGAAATCTTAATAAAGGCCACAAATTTACTCTAAATAAGACCACAACATGCTAACAAAAACTAAGTTTATTTGAATGATATCCATCCATGACGGCAACCCTGGTTATCTCTTTCTTATCAAAAATTTTCTGGTAAGGTTTTTTTTTTTTTTCATTAATACAAATGGAAAAATTAAATTGCAGTGATTCATAAGTATAACAGCAAACTTTCCTCAAAACTTGAAAATAAAGAAAAACAAAAAAACAAAAACCTTGAAATTTTTGATGCCATCTGAGAATTAAATTGGTTTAGATCAGCAGTTGGTAAATAGTAGCCACTGTGGACAAAGACTGTTGCTTGCCATTCCAGTAAACAGCAAATGTTGCCCACCACCAAGCCATCAGTCAGTGCAGCCTCCCTGATAGTACGCCCTGACTGTACACCCTGAGGGGAATTCAAGATAGAGAAAAGCAGGATACTGGCCCTAGATAGTTAAGATGCATATCTAAGGAACAACTTCAGTGAGCCCCAGACTTTTGTATCTTCCCATACATAGAAAAGAACTAAAATCATTAAATTGAAATGTCTGTTTTTTGTGATTAGCAATAATCTTTTGATGTCTGACTGCATTTTTCTTCTCCCAGCAAAAACTTCTATATGTCCTGGCTCCTCCCTTACTTCTTCTTTTTTTTTTTTTAATAAATTTATTTATTTATTGGCTGCGTTGTGTCTTCGTTGCTGCACAATGGGCTTTCTCTATTTGTGGAGACTGGGGGCTACTCTTCATTGTGTTGTGTGGGCTCCTCAGTACACGGGCTCAATAATTGTGGCTCACGGGCTTAGTTGCTCCAAGGCATGTGGGATCTTCCTAGAGCAGGGATTGAACCCTGGTCCCCTGCATTGGCAGGCAGATTCTTAACCACTGCACAAGCTAGAAAACCCCCCTCCCTTAAAACAGTTCTGCAGAGCTATTTGAGAGGCTGTCTCCTAGGCTATAGTCTTAAGTAGTGTCAGTGAATAAAACATAAGTCACAACTTTTAGGTTGTGTGTTTTTCTTCAGTCGACACTACAATTTATAAAATCAAACCACTGAAATTCCTAATCTGTCAGTGGAATAGTGGTGGCCGCTAAGAACCCAGAGATTCGAGTTTGGGGACCAAAACGCAGGCTTAGGGAAGTACAGTGATTTTAGCCTCCTTACAGATAAAATGCAATCAATCAAAATGTATCTTGCCTTTTTTCTCTAACCTGAATTTGATTTGTGTTTTCATTTTATTGTAGACAGTTTTGCAAGCTGCCTTTAATCCTATCTTGGAATAGGTGGAGTATAAAAGTACAAACCAACAAGCATGCTAATGTATTTTAAGGAGGAGATTGGGAAGCCTGGAGATTAGAATGGGAAATTCTAACTTTGGGAATTGCCTCCTTGTGAACCACCACTCCTCAGGGGTAAGATGCTGCCTCAGTCCTTTCTGAGTCAGAAGTGTTTCCCCACCCTTGCCCTGGCCTGAAAGAACCTCAACACTACTATCTGTCTTGCTCACCAAACATCTGTTCATGGTTTGCTCTCCCACTTAAGTCTGGGAGAAAATATTGGGCCATGTTTATTTTTCACTGCACAAATTTTTCAGTGTAGCTCTTGTTTATTGTTTTATTTTGGGATTGGTTGGTGTGAGTCAATCCTGTGAGACTGAAAACTTCCAGAGGCACAGATAAAATCAGACATGGACCTGTGAGCTGAGGCCAGACCCAGTGTGGCTGGGGTTCTTGTGCTGCCTTCACCGCCTGAAGCCGTGCCTGTGTGGCTTTGCTGGATGCCTTTGTTATCTCACCTCAGTCTATGCAAGAGAATCATTGTAGCTTAACAAATGTAGGTTATCAGGAACCAAGAGGTCTGGGAATAATAAAATTGTCTTTCCTGATTAAAAGATTAGAAGCCACCAGTTTTTGTTTTTTGTTTTTGTTTTTTGGTGGCTGTACCACATAGCATGCAGGATCTTAGTACCTCAACTAAGGAGTGAACCCCTGCCCCCTGCATCAGAAGCACAGAGTCTTTACCACTAGACCGCCAGGGAAGTCCTAGAAGCCACCAGTTTAACTGGTGTATCTTCTTTTGACTTCAGAGGCTTTTTGCCACTTGAATGAAATGTGATTGCACTCAAACTTGTTTGACCACTGCCTCAAGTTGAAATACCACACAGTGACATTTGTTTGAAGTTTGATCCTTTCTCTGTGAAGTTTACTGTCTCAGTGTTTTGTGGCCATTCTAAATTATGATTACCTTTCAGCCGTCTTACAAATTGTCATCTTCCACTCCAAGAGACACACACTCACACATTCACACATTTCTTTACTAGTGTTCTTTCTTTCTCACCCTTAGTGTCTAATACCATTATGCACCTCAGGAATTGCCAAGAATCCCTTGCTGACCTGACGATCTAGCTCCATACTTCTTCCTATCCATACTAGAACTTCCAAGAACACAGATTTTTGGTCAGACCGATGGTTCAAATGCAGCTCTTGTCATTTACCAGCTCTATGATCTTGGGTATTTTACTAAGGTTCCTAATGCTTCGTTTTCACCTTTGTAAAATGGGCATATAGTATCAGTTACTTCACAATATTAGATGAGAGACTGTAAAGTGCTTAATACCATTCCCTGGCACTTAATCAGCACTTTATAAATGCTACTTATTATTTCTCTTCATCTCCTTGTGTCAATGCATCCCATTAACAGGAAATCACACTAAGTTGATATTGACTTTATTTTTATTTTTTAATTAATTTTTATTGCAGTATAGTTGATTTACTATGTTGCATTAGCTGTTGATATTGACTTTAAACCCGATTAAATGTGTCAACATTTTTTTCGGGGGGGGGGGCGTCATTTCATTCAAAAAAAAAGGCAGGGAAAGAAGATGAATGTCATTTTTATTCCGTGTTCATCAATAACTCTGGCTCTATGCACAGCCATGGAGATCTCAAGATGATCTGAAGGAACGTTGGTAGTCTAACGCAAGTGATGAACGTCCATTCTTTCTCTTGCTTTCTTTCTCCCAGGACTGCACTTGCTCCGGATTCCCTCCAAAGTCAGTGTTGGGGGCAGAGAATGACAAACAGAGGGCGCAGTGCTCTTCCCACCTTCCTCCTGCCTGTGCCCTGATCTCTAGCATTCAGCACTTCCTCCCCAAACTCACTTTTCCCTGAAACCTCTGATGTTTTGCATATCTTCTCTCTGAGCAGTCAGCTGGGGAAAGCAGAGGTGAGTCAGGGAGTACTTGCTTGAATTACTAGTCACGCAGTTTGAATTACTACGTGCAAAGTCCTCCAGAGGAAACAGAAAAAACTTCCTGAGCTCACTCATCCCTCACTTCCTCCCACACAAAGCCCTCAGACTTCCTTTTTGTACTTTCCATCCTCTTCAATGTGATTGAAAAAAACTTTTTATTATGAAAATTTTCAAACATGCACTGAAGCAGAAAGAAGAGTATGATTAGTTTCCAAGTGCCTACCACGTGCAATTTCAACAACAATCAAAGCTTTGCCTATCTTGTTTCGTTTCTTCTTCTTATTTTATTTCACCTGTGCTCATTTATTTCTGGAGTATTTTTAAAGCTAATTATGATTTATTTATTTATTTATTTATTTATTTGCTGCCCCAGTCAGCGTGTAGGATCTTAGAGTTCTCCGACCAGAGATCGAACCAGCACCTCCCCCATTGGAAGTGTGAAGTCTTAACCACTGGACCACCAGGGAAGTCCCTAATGAGTTTAATTTTAATGACTGTCCTTCTGCCTGAGTTAAAGCTGGGATTTGGGCAGAGGCAAGCAAGCGTGATGAGTTCAGCCCCTCACCCTGCCTCCCCAGCTCTCCTCACTGCCTCATAGTCAGAAACAGGTGCAAATACAATTTCATAACCTGATATTGATTTTTCTAATAAATAATGTTATTTACTTTCTTTATGCCAGACAATGGGGTAAACACTGAGAATAGAAGAGAGATAGGATAAGGAACTCTCAGTTCTGTGAGAAAGAAAAAAGCAAAAGGGCAAGACTTTTGGTTTGGCTGGATTATTCTTGCAGGTGCAGCAAGAGTGTTAATTTCCCATATAGGCTCCTTAAGTCTTCTCTGTAAATCTAGAGCCATATTTATTTATTTATTTATTTATTTATTTACTTGGCTGCATTGGGTCTTTGTTGCTGCACACTTGGGCTTTCTCTAGCTGGTGGCGAGTAGGGGCTACTCTTCATTTCGGTGCGCAGCATTCTCATTGCAGTGGCTTCTCTTGTTGCAAACCACAGGCTCTAGGCACTCAGGCTTCAGTAGGTGCAGCACATGAGCTCAGTAGTTGTGGCTCACAGGCTTTAGAGTGCAGGCTTAATAGTTTTGGCACACAGGCTTAATTGCCCCATGGCAAGTGGGATCTTCCCGGCCTAGGGCTCAAAGCCATGTCCCCTGCATTGGCAGGTGGATTCTTAACCATTGTGCCATCAGGGAAGTCCTGCACCATATTTATTGAGAAGGCCACAAAAGTAACTTCTTTCTGGAAGTTTCCTTAAGGAATTTCAGATTGGACTTTTAAAAACCTCTATCATTTGCTATCTTGAGTTTGGAAAAACCAAGCCCAAGAAACACTTTCCACCAGACTTCACCCTTAGTACATATAAATTTGGGTGAATCTCTTTCTTCTCAAGGTTCTTACAATTTCTTAAAGTTCTTAGCCTGCCGGGAAGTGATCTTCCTTACTACCTGCAAACCTGCGACCCGATAAGCCAGGTCCTGAGATGTTTCCCTGAGAAGACTTTGTAAGTATTGATTCATCACACTAGATTAAATGAGCATCATCCTCAAAAATGATATCTGGGTAAAGCCTTGGTTGCATAACTGATTTTTCCATTATATCTTAGTAAGAGGAGAACAGATTCTTACTGAACCTATGCAAATAGCTATATTGCCATGAAAAGTAAGGAGATTTGGTAAATTTATGGGTCAAGTGTGTGGGTCAGTGAGAATCAAATATCATCTTTAAATGTTGAAAAAGCAGGGTCTAGGGATTTCCTTGGTGGTCCAGTGGTTAAGACTCTATGCTTCCACTGTAAGCGGTGCAGGTTCCATCCCTGGTGGGGAACTGAGATCCTGCATGCCACGTGGTGCGGCAGAGAAAAAAAGAAAAAGAAAAAAACCACAAAATCCCCCCCAGAGTCTAGTAATTTTTTATGGATTACAGAAAGTTTAAGAAGAAAGAAAGAAGTCTTATTATATATTCAGAATAGAACATTAAAACAACATTAACATTAAGGTAGAACATTAAAACAATATTCCTAACAAATAACCACAACTGTTCCTTATTACTTCATTCAGTCTTATGTAACTAATTCTTGTTCTGCTGGATTTTGAGTCCACAGTCTCAGAAGCTGTCTGCTTTTTGGCCAGAAAGAAATCTAGAAATCTTGACTCAGTTCACTGGTTTGGTATGAAAGATGTCTAAGTTATATTAATTCAAAATCCTGTGCAATTATCTCTAGGTATCCACAGGGGATTTGTTCCAGGACCCCCGGGAGTATCTAAATCTGAGGATGCTTAAGTCCCTTGTATGCATAGAATCACACTGTACAATTGGCCTTCTGTATTTTTGGGTTCCACACCTGCAGATATGGAGGGCACACTGTACTTAAGAGAGTTTATGCCTTAAAGTGTCAATGGCTTGAAGTGTCTGGTACAGTCCTTGTTCATGAGGTTGTCTTTTTTTTTTTTTTTTTTTTCAGGCCATGCTGCATAGCTTGTGGGATCTTAGTTCCCCAACCAGGGATTGAACCCCCACCCTCAGCAGTGAAAGCTCGGAGTTCCACTGGACTGCCAGGGAATTCCCAAGATTGTCTTTTTTTTATTTTTATTGAAGCTGCAAATTCTGGCCTGTAGGTTATGGGGGAGGCTTCAGGCAAGCATTAAAGTAAAACAGAAACTATCTGTAGGTGACAGAGCCTTAAAATGCCTGTGATTTCTTCATAGCTGATAATTTTCATAATAAGAATAGTGTAACTTACAGGGAAATGTGTATGCTTCTTTGGTATGCAAAACCAGTTAATAAAGTCACATCAAAAAATTTTCTAGACAAAATGTCCCTAAAGATAGTTGTTAAGCCTATTTCAAAGAAGTCAGTGAATGTTATGTTGATTGATAAAAATGGATGAACATAATTTTTATAGAGAATACAACCTGGAATGTCAGTGAGCTGGCATATTTCCTAGAAAAGGTATAGGCTGTGAGAAGACAGAGAACTTGGATAGAGGAGTTGAAGATTGGATGTGATCTGGGGGAGCGCCTTCTTTAGACTTTGTTGGTTCTAAAAGTTCCTGTTGCATCAGAGTAGGGTGGTTGTGGTTATTTTCATTGATCATATGTTATTAACAAAACTCCTGCAACATCACAAAGCTGCCAAAATCACTCATTTAGAAAGAACAAGGCATAACATCCCCATAGGATCATCTACCAAATGGACCCAGGGCTACACAGGACCTGAAAATGTAAAAGCCCAAATCAGGAAAATTGCAGTGATTAGAGAGGGGATAAAAGGATTTGATTATAAGAGTGAAAGATCTGGCAGAGGTTAGAAGGGCTGGGTTCTACAGATTGTGAAAGCCTGTGTATTACATTTTACAAATGTGATTTGTTATGATTCTCAGTAATAACTGAAAATATCTATCTTACATATGCAAGATTGTTTTGGGCATCAATGGTAACCGATTGTTCTCTAGATCCATGAGGAAATGACTTTAACTGGAACAAACTATCAGGAGCAAGGTGGATAGTGTAAGAGAAGGAACAATCCATGGGAGTAGGTAGATCAGGGTCCCATTCCTGTTCTGCCACCCTTATCTCTGTGGCCTCAGTTTAATTGTAAAAAAGGAGAAATAATTCTAATGTTTCTTACTTTCTGGAGAAGTTGTAAGTGTCATATGAGGTCATTTCTGAGAAAATGAACCAAAACACAAAGCCATCTATTTAGGTCCCTAGAAAACCTAAACACATCTTTGCATGGATTGGAAGAAAAGCCCCTTGCTCTGGGGAAGTCAGCTCTGTGCCAGTTTGTACAGTTTGCTGAGCAGAGCACAAATTAGGCTTCACTCTCTGCTTGCCTCCCTGGCTGGCCACCCTTGAGCAGAGCGTAACCTTTAGAATGGTTTCTCTAAGAAGAACTACATTACATACTATCATAAGGAAGCATTCACCAGCAAGATATTTGCTGAATAACATTAATAGACTAGACCTCACTGTGTTTGATGGGTCAGGGTAAAATGATGCCAGGTTCTGTACACAACTAAGCACTCTGGGATCTAACAAAGGTCAGTGTTTAGATATCAGATCATCTCAAATAATGTGTCTAGCTCTGAAAAAATGACCCCCGTCAACCCTGGAGTTTTGTGTATCCAGAGGGCATGTGAGTGACAAAAACCCTGGGAAAAAAGCTAATGGCTTATTTGGGACACAAGCAGTGTTGGATTCCTTATTAGTAAGACATTGTTCAGCATTCTTACCCTTCTTTTGTTTCCATGTCTCCCATCCTAAGAAACTCCTCACAGCCGGAGAGCTTCCAGCCCAAGGCTGACCTGGATTCTTCTATCCAGTCAACTGTCACTAAGCAGTAACACTTGGTACTGCAGAAGGAGGGAAAAGATCCCCAGTCCACAGTGTAACAAGACCCCTGATCATTACTAATTCTTTTAAACCAGTGTTCTCAACCATGTCACCAGATCCAGCCTTTTATAGCAGACATGTTGAGAGTTCTGGGGGATGACTCAGCCAGGGGGAAGGGTGGTAGAACTTGAAAAACATGGCTGACTGTGATTAATCTTTCTAAACCCTAAGGATTCTGTCTTGTGACTACAGCAAAGGAACTGGGACAACGATTAACTGAAATGGATCATTGAGTAATGAAAGTCTTTGTTCTGATAATTATCAATAATTGTAAATTCCTAAGGAAACAGTAAATTTTAGGCAAAGCCCGATGCTATAATTAACTCTGCTCTGAAGGTATATAACCTACTCATGTAAGACCCCTTCTCAGGTCTCTCCACCCCTTTCTGGTGTCTGTGCCAGAAGCTGTTGTGCTTTCTTCTTAATAAACTGTTATTCTGTGACTTAAACCTGAGTGACATCTTGTTATTGATCCCGAGGAGAAATTCTTTTCCTTCGGAGATCACGAATCCACTCCCTAGACGGATTCTACAGCAACATTTTGGGGGCTCATCTGGGATGGATGACAAGGTAAGGTCACTCAGGCTTTTCTGATTTCTGCCTTCTCCTGTCTCTACTAACCCGTCCACTACAGCATGAGTGGTTGAGAGAGCGAGACCTCCAATTAAGGACGGAGCAAGTGTGGCGTCCCACTCCGTGGTTCTGTGAGTGTTTTCATATGGCTAAGGGCAGCCCGTAAGGGAAACTGTCAGGGGCTTATACTGACCTGCCAATGCTAAGAAACACTCCATGTCCCTGAGAGGGGAGCGGCCAGACGCAGACAAACCATTCAGGTCAGTTTTTCCTCCACATCTCTTCCTTTCTTTCCTGGCCTCTTTGAGCACTTTTCTGTGACCTGGGGAAATTATGGAACTAACTAACACTTAGGCTGTGTAAGACCCAAGGCATTTGCTCTCCTTGTTGTTATTGTTGTTTTTTGTTGGTCCCTATTTCTGAACAACATTACTGGAGTACTCGGCCTCATCCCCATAGAGATGCTAGTCTACATTTGAGCTGGGTTTTGACCCACTGCCAACAGAGACATATTAAGGAATTGGGTGGGACTCTAGCACCAGGTACCACTTTGAGGCTAGAAATCACGCTATTAGCAGCTAGCAGCCGAGCTAAGCCAAGGAAAGACTGTTTGCTTCAGTGGTTAGGTCTTGAAATCTTACGGATAGAGACTCTTATGACTTGTATGAATTTCCTTAAAAACCTGAATGGGAACCCCTCCATGTGGGCAGATTGGTAATGTAGTGGGGTCCTTCCTTTAATTTCAATGTTCCGCAGCGGACCTCCTTATGTGCTTAAAGAATTGTTGAGGAAATTGCTACAATACTGCTTTTGTTCTATTTACTGCATACGAATGAGTGCCTTTGAGGATCCTTTGGTATGTCCCAGCCCTAAGTGGCCATCCCTACACCATTTCTTTTGTTATCACCTTCCTTGGCGTGCAAACCCCAGGGTATGGCATTATGGAATTCAAAATCGACCCATTAAGGTATATCTCTTCCACAGAGATTTCCCACCTCCACTTGCTTCAGCAATTAGCACGGGAAGCCTACTGACGAACTACCCTATTACATCCAGAATGGCATGTTAAGTGGAGAGGGAATCCTATAAAGATATTGGTGGTGAGGAACTGGCAATGAATTTGGGATGATGCTGGATCTACCTCCAGCTCATCTCTGCCCCTACTTGTGGTGGAGTGTGTGGGGATGAGGGGCACCTGCGTCGATAAAAATGGGCAGAATAAATCGGACCAGAGGGAGAAGCAAGCTTTAGGTGGAAGTCAGCCTCCACCCCCATTTGTGATTAGGAGGGATGCCTCTTGGAGGAAATTTGGCACTGGATGCCATATTTTTGTGTTGCAGATGGGAGCTTTACAAAGTTCCAGTCCCACCCCTTCGGACTGCATCCTGGAGAACTGGGACAAGTTCGATCTGCAGAGCCTAAAAAAGAAGCGCTTGATTTTCTTTTGTAATACCGCCTGGCCACAATACCCTCTGGGGGATGGTGAATGATGGCCCCAGGGAGGGACAGTTAATTTTAACTCCATTCTCCAACTTGATTTGTTTTGCAGAAGACAAGGGAAATGGGTAAAAGTTCCTTATATAGTGCTGTTTTTTGCCTTAAGGGATAGACCAGAGATGTGTGCCAAGAAAAATATCATGGTGATGACTCCCCCTCTTTCCCAGTTACCCCCATATTCTGACTCCCCTGAGTGAATTAAGCAGATGCCTCAATCACCCTCGGCTCCCCTGGAGTCAGACCAGGAGTTAAAGCCTACTCAAGGAGGAAATAATAAGTTACCTGTTAAGACTTCTCTCAAGTCCGAACCTCCTAAAATGATGCCTCTTCAAGAAGTGGCTAATGGGGAGTTTGGACCCACAAAATTCAAAGACCCTTTTCTCACCAGGAGGTACAAAGGGTGAAAGGGGACTTGGGAGATTACTTGGAAGACCCTAATAAATATCTAAAGACTTTTATGACTCTTAGCCACTTATATGATTTAACTTGGAAAGATGTGATGACATTATTAAGTCAAACTTTAACCCAGGATTCTCAGGATCGAGTCTTATCTGAGGCTCAAAATTGTAGAGATGAATGGTATGAATTAAATGCTAGGGGGAAATCTGAGGAAGAGGTTAAGACACTTCCCACTGGAGTACAAGGTGTGCCCCCGACTGAGCCTGACTGGAATTTTGATACCGAGAGGGGTGAATGGTATAGAAATCATTTTATCACATGTATTCTTGTGGAATTCTGAAAAGCAATAGCTAAGCCCCTCAATTTTTCCAAATAGCCAATATAAAACAAGGAGAGAGGGAGTCTCCTGGCAGATTTTTGGAAAGTCTGAGAGAAGCTCTACAAAACTTTACTGGCCTAGATCCAGAGGGACCAGAGGGAAAAGTTATTCTAAAAGATAAATTCCTTACTCAATCAGCCCCAGATATTCGAAGGAAATTACAAAAACATGCTTTTGGACCAGACCAGCCTTTAGACAGGCTGTTACAATTGGCGCAAACAGTTTATTATAGTCGAGATGCCGAGGAGGAAAAACGTAAGCAAAGGAGAACAAAGGAAAAGCTGAAGCCTTGGTAATGACAGTCCAGGCTGTGATGAAACAACCCGGAGCCCCAGGAGGTTCCTCAAATCAGGGCTTCCCTGGCAAGGCACTAACTTGCTTTTTATGTGGAAAGGAGGGGCATTTCAGATGAGAGTGTCCCCGGGCAATGAAGCCGCCCCCAGCTCCTTGTCCCGTCTGCAAAGGACCACACTGGAGGAGAAACCGCCCCCAGAGGCGAAGGTCTCAGGCATCAGAACTTCCAGAAACCCAAGACTGATGGGGCCCGGGGGTCCCCACACAAGTCCCTGTCATAATAACATCTGAGGAACCTGGGTGCAAATAACAGTGGGCGGCCAATCTATCAACTTCTTATTAGATACCAGGGCAAATTTCTCTGTTCTTGCTGACACCCCTGGTCCACTTTCCTCTCATTCTATGACCGTAAGGGGACTGTCTGATCAAACAAAATGATATTACTTTAGTCAGCCTTTCAGCTGTAATTGGGACTCTGTCCTTTTTTCTCATGCCTTTCTGATAGTGCCTGAGACTCCATCTCCCCTATTAGGATGAGATATATTAATGAAAGTTCAAGCATCAGTGCATATGAATATCGAGGCCTCTCCTCCTCGATGTCTTCCTCTGGTAGAAACCCAAGTAGATCCTGAAGTATGGGCTGAAGGAGGAAAAATTAGAAAGGCTAGATATGCAAAACCTGGGGTAGTCAAACTCAAAGATTCTAGTCCTTTTCCTCAACAAAAACAATATCCTTTGAGACCAGAAGTTAAAGAGGGATTAAAGCCAATCATAGAAAATCTAAAACGGCAGGGACTACTAATACCCTAACAGTCCTTGCAGTACTCCAATCTTGGGAATTAAGAAACCCAATGGGCAGTGGCGGTTAGTGCAGGACTTGAGAATTATTAATGAGGCTGTAATTCCTTTGCATCCTGTAGTCCCTAACCCTTATTCCTTGCTCTCCAACATATCAGAAAATGCCGCCTGGCTTACTGTTGTAGATTTAAAAGATGCTTTCTTTTGTATTTCACTGGAAGCTGAAAGTCAATTTCTGTTTGCCTTTGAGGACCCTAGCCAACCAGCTGTCCACTCACTTGGACAGTGCTGCCCCAAGGCTTTCAAGATAGCCCTCATTTGTTTGGACAAGCTGTATCTCAGAATTTACAAAGATTCTCAGACCCTAGAGCAGTTGTTCTACAATATGTAGATGACACTCTGATTTGTGCAGATACCGAAAAACACTGCTCAAATATTACTGAAGGTCTATTAAATTTCTTGACAGACTATGATTATCGGGTTTCAAAAACCAAAGCTCAATTATGCAAATCTTCTGTTAAGGGTCTGGGTCTTATAATTTCTCAAGGCTCAAGGGCTTTAGAGCCTGAGAGAATAGAGCCAATTCTCAGACATCCTTTACCTGCCACTTTGAGTCAGCTGAGAGGGTTTTTGGGTCTTACTGGCTATTGTAGGATCTGGATTCCTGGGTATGGGGAATTAGCCAAACCTCTATATCAGTTCTTGACTGAAACCCAGGAGGCTAACACAGATCAGATACTATGGACACCTGAAGCCCAAAACACCTTCAAGGCTTTACAACAGGCCTTAATGCAGGCTCCAGTTCTTAGCCTCCCGACCAGACAAGAATTCAATCTGCATACTATTGAAAGGAAATAACATTAGGGGTCATGACCCAATCTAAAGGACCCCAACAACAACCGGTGGCTTATTTAAGTAAATGTAGTGGCACAGGGATGGCCTCACTGTCTGAGGTTAGTGGCCACTATTTCTTTGCTTGTACCTAAAGGGCTCAAATTTGCTAGTGGTTGAAACCTAACAGTCCTTACTTACTGTGATGTATCTGGCCCCTGACCAATGAATTCTTACCATTAATGTAACTTATGATTCTAATGCCACTACATTGTGGCCTGGGACTGATTGGAAATTTAACCAGGGTTGGAGATGGGTGGCTCCAAATGAAACCCACTGGGTCTATGGAACAAATTTATGGCCCTGGCTGGATGGGACGATGTACTTTTGCTCAGTGCAGAATCGTAACCGAATTAACAGAGGCACCCGCTAATCTGCGTTACTTGCAGACTCGCTGGACTTGATCCGTTTTTCATTGGTATAATTACTTGGCTGTTATATTTGTGCCCTCCTTAGGTACTACTGATATCATGATTAGAGTAGAAGCATTGACCAACTTTACTCAGAAAGCTTTAAATGATAGCCTTAAAACCATGAAGGCCCTTCATACAGAACTTATTCAAATGTGAAAAACAGTGTTACAAAATAGGATGGCCTTAGATATAATAAAAGCAGCCCGAGCAGGAACCTGTACAATCATTCACACTGAATGTTGCACTTATATTCCAGATGAGTTCACTAATATAACCTGCTACACCAACCACATGAGTCAGATGATAAAATCTTTAAACTCACCTGAGATCTCTCTTTGGGATAATTTCAGGTCCTGGACTACTGGATTATCATGGGGTAAAATGTTATTATCTGCTACTATATGTATTATTTTATTCTTGCTGTTTACTCCTTGTCTTTTTAACTATATAGGAAAAATAATATCCAGTCAGCTGCAAGACTTTAATTTACAAATCTTTGTAGAATGTTCTTCCATCCACCCTCTGGCCTATTCAAGATATTATTTAGGTGCCCTGGATCTGGGGTCCCCTACTGCTTTCCCCTAAATAACGATGCTCATTTCAGCAGGAAGTAGCTAGAAGATTACGGTATCCTTTTTCCCAGAAGCATTAATTTCCATCTCAGAGAGGGGGGATTATGAAAGTTCTGGGGGATGACTCAGCCAGGGGAAGGGTGGTAGAACTCGAAAAACATGGATGACTATGATTAATCTTTCTAAACCCTAAGGATTCTGTCTTGTGACTACAGCAAAGGAACTGGGACAATGATTAACTGAAATGGATCATTAATGGAAGTCTTTGTTCTGATAATTATCAATAATTGTAAATTCCTAAGGAAATGGTAAACTTTAGGGAAAAGTAGATGCTATAACTAACTCTGCTCTGAAGATATATATTCTACCCATGTAAGACCCCTTCTCTGGTCTCTCCACCCCTTTCTGGTGTCTGTGCCAGAAGCTGTTGTGCTCTCTTCTTAATAAACTGTTATTCTGTGACTTAAACCTGAGTGACATCTTGTTATTGATCCTGAGGAAAAATTCTTTTCCTTCGGAGATCACGAATCCACTCCCTAGATGGATTTTATGGCAGCAATGTTGTATGTCCCTTTCACTATCCTGTAGTGTAATTCATAGATAAAATAGCACATTACACTCGTAAATCCAGGCAATGCATCTTCAGAGTCTGAGCTCTCAGAATCATTGCTTTAACAACTCTTTCCTTTCTCTCCTGCCTTATCAGTTTTCCCTCTCTATTTGGTCTTTATTATTAATAATCAAGCCGTTATTTTTCCCATCTTAAAAAAAAGTAAAACACTAACCTTCTCTTGACACTCAGTCTTCTCCAGACTTGTAACTTTATGTACCTAGTCCTATGCCAATATCTCCTAAATTTATATCTCCAGCTCAGACTCCTTTGACTCGACTCCTGTATTCACTCTGTTCAACTGCCATTTGACATCTTGACATATAATTTTAATCTACATGTTGAACTTAGCATCAACACAGGGTTAGGTGGGGTGGGAGGAGACTACAAGGATGTACACTGAAATGTAGATGACAGTCTTGTTGAGTATCTTGTATGTGTGTTTCTCTATATTATGTAAAACCTTTATAATAAGCATTAACATTTAAAGAAATATTTTTCTTTTCTCAGATTTGAAGACTGTGTTTATAAACCAGAAAAAAGGGAGCAAAGAAATTTTACAAACTGACAAGAAAAAGATAAATGATCCAATAGAAATATTGGCAATTTATTCAAGAGCAATTCCAAAGAACCAAAAGATATGAAAAATCACTAGCAGTTAGCAAAGTAGTTAAATCAGCCTGAAAAAAAATGAAAAGGATTGGTATTACCTACTGCTTGTGAACTGACAGAGAAAGGGGTATTCACATATGTTGTTAGTGGAAATGTTAATTTTTATAGCCTTTCTAAAAAATCAATCTGGCAGCAATTAAAATTATTATATAAAATTAACAATTTGGTATATTATAACTTGTATAAATTATATGTATATAAATATATTTTGACTGCCAATCTATTTTTTATCATCTGTCCTCAAATATCTGTACAAGATGATAATTGTTGCCGCATTGTCCATAGTGTCCAAAAATTGGCATCAAAGTGAATGTCCATTGATAAGTTAAGTTAGGGTGCATCCATCGCTAGGAATGTTGTATAGCCAAAAGAATGAAATAGAGAAATCCTGTGATAAATTTTTATTAGACATTGCTGAATAAGAAAAGCAAGATGAAGAAAAGCGTTTATATTATTTAGGGAAAACAATGATTTAAAAACCTAGGTATATACATATATATGTATATATATTTATATTTGTTTTCGTTCTTCAAGAATCCGTCACCAAAATAGGATGTTAGACTTCAAGTTTATTGGGAAAAACTCCCGTGAGTGAAAAAGGGGAGTTTGCCGGAGGAGGCTGGAAGAATGCAGTTCTACAAAAGTTTCAGCAACTCAGATGGGGTGTTCCTGAATCAAAGTTCCAGGTTCCTGGATTCCAGTTTCCTGGGAACAGTCCTGGCTTAATGTACCTTCAAAGACACTATACAGAGATCCTATATACCCTTCACTTGGTTTCCCCTAGTGATTACATGTTACCTATCTATAGTGTAATATCCAAACCAGGAAACTGACATTAGCATAATGTGTGTGTGTGTGTGTGTGTGTGTGTGTGTGTGTGTGTAGTTCTCTGTCATTTTATTTCATGTATAAACTCATGTAACCACCACTGCAATCAAGATACAGAAATATTTCAACACCACAAAGGTCTCCCTTGTGGTACCTCTTTATAGTCACACCTGTATTCCTATCCTACAATCCTAACCCTTGGCAAACACTATTATATTCTCCATGTTATATAAATGAGTTATACAGTAATGACCATTTGATATTATTAGTTTTTCACTCAGTATAATGTGTTGAGCTCTATGCAGGTTGTCAGGTGTATAGGTATTCCATGGGATACAAGTACCACCGTTTGTTCACCTCTTAAAAGGTAATTGAGCTACTTCCAGTTTTTGGCTAATATGAACAAAACTGCTGTGAACATTAATGTACAGGTTTTGTGTGGGCATGTATTTTTGTTTCTCTAGGATAAGTGCCCAGGTGTGTGATTGCTGGGTTGTATAATTGTAGGTTTAATATTTTAGGAATCTATCAAACTATTTTCTAGCATCATTGTATCATTTTAAATTCCCACCAGCAATGTATGAGAGATCCAGTTCCACTGCATCTTTATTGGTGTTTGGTATTATCACTACTTTGTGTGTGTGTGTGTTTGTGTGTGTGTATTTACTGAAGCATAGTTGTTTTACAATGTTTTGCCTATCTCTGCTGTACAACAGAGTGACTCAGTTATACACATGTAGACATTCTTTTTTTTTTAAATATTCTTTTCCATTATGGTTTATCACAGGATATTGAATATAGTTCCCCATGCTACACAGTAGGACCATGTTGTTACTACTTTTTAATTTTAGGCATTCTGGTAGAAATGTAGTGATATCTCTCTACCGTGGCTCTCTGGAGTTCTTTCTCTGCAGTCCTGTCCCCTGTGGTACTCTGCAGTGAACTCTAGTTGCCTTGGTTTCCTTGGATTTCTAATTCCATCTCCTCAACTCAGAGAGACTGATAGACCCTGACTGGGTTCCCCCTCTCTGAGCCATGTGGCCTAGAAACTCTCTGCAGGGGATTAGCTCATCTCATTTGTTTCCCACATCTCAGTGATCACTGCCCTTCACTGCCTGTTGTCCAATGCCTTGAAAATCTATTGTTTCATGTAATTTGCTCATTTTTTCCAAGAGTTTCAGGCAAAATCCAATCACTGCTATTCCATTTTGACCACAGTGGAAGTCCATATTTTAGATTAATTTACAATAAGTAATAGCTCTTATACTTAGAATCTAGGTCTTAGATGGATTCATTGTCAATTTTCTATTACAGTATCAGTTTTATCTCTCTCTCTATTCTCTGTCTCTCTAGTGGGTAGTATGTATCTACCCACTATCTATCTATCTATGTATCTATCTATCATAAATTTTGCTTAACTAGATGCCAAGAGTTCTAACACCAGAACTGCCATTACTTATTTGTAGCTTCTGAGACATTAACCTTTTCGAGTCACTTTCTTTATTTGTAAAATGAAGCATCGATCTATATGAGCCTTAATTCCTTGAGATTCTAGGTTATTGTTTGACTTCTTCTAGGAGAAACAATAGGTAGTGTTGGTAGCTGTAGTCCTTAGTATGCTATTTCTTTTTTTTTTAAGTGAAGTATAATTGATGTACAATATTATATATTACAGGTGTACAATATAATGATCCACAATTTTGAAAGGTTATATTCCATTTATAGTTATGATAAAATATTGTCTCTATTCCCTGTGTTGTATTTACAGTATATCCTTGTGGCTTATTTTATACATGATAGTTTGTATCTCTTAATCTTGCCCCTCCACTGTCCCCTGTCCCCACTGGTAACCACTAGTTTGTTCTCTACATCTGTGAATCTGTTTCTTTTTGTTATATTCACTAGTTTGTTTTATTTTTAGATTTTACATATAAGTGACATCATTTAGCATGCTACTCCTAAATAGGAAAACAGCATTGATCAGGAAATAAGCACCTGTTGGTAATTGTTATGTAATATTAATAACGATAACAATACATTTATCCTGTTACTTGCGGTGTGTTATATAATATTCACAGCATCCCTATGAAGTAAGAGCTTCTATTATTCAAATTCAGAAGACAAAATTGTAGCCTAGAAAAGGAAAAAACAAGAATAAAAACCTGTCCAGTTTAAAGGTTATACTTAGATCATAGACGTACGTCCTTTCTTCATATTTAATCAAGTGTTAATTTCAAACAATCCCTAATAGTAACCAATTATAGAGATGCTGGTGGTGTATATAGTTGGATATATTATCCCTGTTGACTCCGGACAGCTACTGGGTTCAGCCGAGACCCCTTCACTCCACTTTCATGTTGCATACAGACCTCTTCAGAATGAATGGGCAGAACAGACACCAAAGAGGGATAGCACGAGCAAATTGTTAGGGTGAAATGCAATACATGCCCAGCAAGAAGTAAGTGCTCAATAATGGTTAGTTGTTGTTACTATTATTATTGTAAATCATCAAGATCAGCGCTGTAGAATTCAGCCTGATAGATTTTGCGGATCACAGAAGCTGTTTCCAGACCACCGTTTGGAAACTCCTACCTGAACGGCAAAGCAAATCACCCTCCTAAAGGCCTCTGTTTATGTCTAGAGAAGGTTTTCATACTGCTTTAATAATCTCCAGGGTGCTTTAAAATATTATTTGATGATGTCACTCTCAGCTAAAGAAGTGAGTAGATCAGCATTATAACCTCCTGATTTTACTCACCCAGGCTATAGGGACTGATAGCTGCTTTGGATGTTCTCTTATCTAGGACTAAATTATCAGATTTCCAAAACCTGATATGCAATTATTGGCTGAGGGTTGGAAAGAAGGAGTGGAGAATGGAGGCTGGGATAGGCTTCATAGGTAAAGACATGTAAAAATTCATCATTGACTCAGATACACCAAATCTTTCTAATGAAGTCATCATACAGTTCTAAAATGCAAAAAGCAAAATAACCATGTTAGAGGGATAACCCAAATACAGGCCAAAGAGCTTGACATTTCAGAAATGACAGGGAAGGTTTAAAGAAAGTACATGCGGAGAATATAAGGAAATAACTTTGTTTGAAATTTGTGGGCAAGGTTAGGCTGCTATAAACCACAGGATGGTGGGTGTGACTCAGGAGTGGGACAATTGATTGGGAAAACAAAACTGTCCGCAGTTTCCCAGACTGGAGACATTTCCTGTCTTGAATGTCTGGATCTGTTTCAATGTCCAAGCAGCCTTACTTCAAAGTGTTCATGGGAGCAGAAAGGACAATTGGTTGAGTGTGTTTATTCAGTGCTGGGTAGGGGAGTGGGAGTGGAAATGGGCGTAGGAAGTAAGTCTGGGTTTAAGAGCACATGGACCACAAGGGGATAACCATTTTTCCGCACACCTGCATCCAGGGTACTTCTCAGAGAGAAGGGAAACCTGGGAGGCAAGAACTTGGAAAGCAGGAGGACACAAGCAGCTTTGAAGTTATTTAGGTATGTAGGTAAGTCACACTGGTGTTGGGCACTCCAGGGAACAACATGGGGAATCCTCATTTTTAAAAATCAAAAAAATTTGAGGGAATCCCCTGGTGGTCCAGTGGATAGGACTCCGTGCTTTCACTGAAGAGGGCCCGGGTTCAATCTCTGGTGGGGGAACTAAGATCCTACAAGCTGTGCAGTGTGGACAAAAAAAAAAATTTTTTTGAATATTTTCAACTTTAAAGAAAAGTTACCACAATACTACAAGGAACTCCGAAATATCTTTCATCCAGTCACAATATTTAAACATTTTCTTTCCCTTATTAATTTTTTTCTTTCTCTGTAAACACACATGTACATACATACATACGATCTACACTTTTTTTCTTTTTTTTGGTGCACTGCCTGACTTGTGATATCTTAGTTCCCTCCACTGGGGATTGAACCCTGGCCCTTGGCAGTCAGAGTATGGAGTCCTAACCACTGGACTGCCAGTGAATTCCCCATATAATCTTTATTTTGAACCTAGGAGAGTAAGTTGCCTAATCATGCCCATTTGCACCTTAATATTTCAGGGTTCACTTTCTAAGAACACATATATTCTCATAAACAATTGTAGTCCAAGTTTCAAATTCTGTATATTAAACACTGACATAACATTCCTATCTATAATAATAATAGATATAGGAATTCTATAAGAATATAGAATATTTTAGAATAATATTCTCATACTATCAATTGTCTCAAGAATGTTCTTTATAGCAATATTTTTTTCTGGTAGGGAAGGTCTCTCTTTGATATGGGCATGAGGCTGGCATAGCAGGACAAAATTGCATGCTCCTTCTCTCAGTTTCCTTAGGAACCTCCGCAGGACAGTTGTTCAGTTGTTTGGTTTTTCTTTGGTTTCATTCTTATTCCATGTCCTCCCTAAAAGTACAAAAACTGATCATCAGGAAATACCCTAGTGCTAAGAGATCTATAGTAGTAGAAGGAGTCTGGTGTGACAAGATGTAGTTTTAGCAAGATGAAATTGGGCATCCTCCTCCGTCTCCCTCCCCCTGTCAGCTTCAGCTTAGGAGGGAGAATGGACTATAGTACTTTTCCTATTTCTTTTGATCTTTTTGGGGAGGGTAGGTAGTAGGAAGAATAATAAATACTTGAATGAATAAATACTTGAATAATAAATACTTGAATAATAAATACTTGAATGAACTTAAATTTGGGAAAGAAATATGGAGACGGCCTCCTATGTTAATTCTAGTCCTTTACAGAGAAGACTTTCCATAAGAATTTCTCTCAAGGAAGGTGTGACACTGTACTTGTTTGTCTTCTAACCTGTTCTTTTTGGTGATTTGGAACTAATTTCTGCATAAGAGTCAATTGATGTCAACTTTCCCCACTGATTCTGCATGTGTGAACCAATTGCAGAACTGCTTCCCTGGTCATCTTCCAGTTCTGTAGGATCTACATGTTATGCCACAGCAAAAGGGAATGTGGTGGGGAGGGACAGGAGAAATGGGTAGAGTGAGAAAGGATCTCTGCCTTGGGTAGGGGATGGGGTAATGTGGAGAAGAGAGAGGAGACCCCAAAGACTACGCTGTCGGGATTTAGGGGAGTCTAGGATCTCTACTGGAGCCAAGTTTCATTTCAGTCAGTCCTCTGTTTCCCTCCTCCCCTCTAGGCCAAATGAAGCTGACTCTGGTGCAGATCTTTTTTATGATGTTGCTGCTGCTGCTGGGCCTGGGGGTGGGCCTGGGGTTGGGACTTCAGATGGCCGCAGCAGTCCTGGAGGAAGGTGATCAGCTACTGAATGAGTTTCAGTCCAGTGACTCACAGGACAACGTTGAGGCCACTAAGATGGGAGCAGGCACCCAAAGCATACACACCCTGCTACTTAACAACAAAGAAATGTTGCAACTGGAAGAGACCATCATCAGTGAAGATGAAGTTGGAGAAAGCAAGATGCTCAGAGCTGAGGTTCTCTTTCAGAGCAACAAAGAGTATCTCAGATCTGACCTGATGGACAGGGAATGCAATGCTCTAATGGCACAGAAGATGAAGTCACTCAACCACACATGTGTACCCCAGTACATATTCATCCATGAGGAACCAGATGCAGTCAAAGCTGTCTGCAAGGGTCCTGTCATTGCCTGCGACCTCAAGGGAGGCAAGTGTCACAAAAGCTCCCGTCCTTTTGATTTGACATTCTGCAAGTTATCCAAACAGGGCCAAGTCACTCCTCACTGTAATTATGTAACTTTCATTCTTGAAAAGTACATTTTTATATCCTGTAGTGACATGAAAGTCCAGGTAACATCTGGACCATGAAGCAACTTCTTTTCTTCATCTTCTCATCTTTGTCTTCCTTTCCACTTCTTTTTCATGCTGTTTTCATCCTCAGGTATTCTGCAAAAAAGGGAAAAGAGGCTGGTCTACCCTTTATCATATATGAAAATATAAATCTTCTTTGCCCTAGGGTTCACCCAACTTGCATTTTGTTCCTGGGATCAGAGGTGGCAGAATAGGGTGATGATGTCCAATCTCCGTAGGTTCTCTGTCCCTTGGAGTCTATCTCTTGCCCTGGAAAGAGACAAGTGAAGGACTGCTCTAGTCTCTCCTGTGATCCTGGTCATCAGTCTGTTCCCTGGTCTAGAGGCCTTCAGGTGTGCATTGCAAGAGTTTAATGCATCCTTTATCCATGTCCTTCCCTGCTACCCACCATGAGCATCTAGGGCAATCACATAAGCCTCCTGGGCTTTCCATGTAGCACTTCTCTGCTACAGATGCAAATTAAAGTGATTCTATCTGTGAGGGTATCTGGAGAACCCTGTGGATCAGGTTTATTTTCCTGATCCCTGGGGGTAGGGGTCTGCTAGTAAGATGCTTTGGTGGTGCAGACTGAGATAGATAGAATATGTCCTAAGGCAAAGACAGCAGACATTTTCTTGACCCTTCTTAACCCTTTTCTTTTTCCTCCCATTTTTTACTACCTGCCATTTTGCATATTCTTTTCCCTCACTTTGTTTCTCCTCCCCACCCCCTAAACCCACATCTTTCTCCTGGTCTCCTTTTCCTCTTCTCTTTGGGGTCTCCCTGTTCTTTCTCTGAATTCTTTTAGAAATTCATTCAGCCAACACTGATCTCATACAACATGCCAAGTAAGAAGATGTTGGTCCTATAAAGAGTCTGGCATAGGGACTTAGAGTGAGGATGGGTCAATCAAGAGAGTGATGGGAAGAGAGAGAAACAGAGTTATTTTTAAAAATTATGTCCAATAAGTAGAATAATGGTCACGTTAGGTGCTCAATAGATGTAGAATGAATGGGATTGAAGGGAATTTTATTCTCACTCAGCACCTCTTTTCTTCTTTTGCTCTGAAAAACAAGAAAGTTGGTGAAAGAATATTTTCAGCAGAAAAGGGATTGGATCTACTCAAAGAGGAGAAAAGCTATGAGGTTGAATAAATAGAAGATGTAAGTGGTTGCCCTCAGCCTATTTCCTCTGAATTCAAATCTATCAAGAAATAGTTTAATTAGATATGCATGGCCACAGGAAAGGATCTTAGAAAATGGCGTTAAGAATTCACTATGTGACTTGATTTTGAGATTTCCTCTTCCTAGGGTTTTTATCTGTTTCAATCTCTTAGATGGTCATACCCTCAAGAGTCAGGGACAACCATAAATGGGAGATTGGGGGAAGGAAAGATTTGCCTTACTCTGACCTGGCTTTTACTTTCCTATTCTTTCTTTCTTTAGTCCCTAATTTCCCTTATCCTTCCTGTTCTTGCAGGCAGGCAATCACTGAAATGATTTGCCTCTAGTCTCCTCTCAGTCTCCCCTGTTTCAACATTTCCCTCTATACCTTTGACGTAGGAGATAGATGGGCTCCAGGCTAGGCATTTACAACTGGCTTCCTGTTCATACCTCCTGGGGTGAGAAGACGATGAGCTCTAGGCCAGACAGTCATTACCAGCTCCTGTTTACATTTTCTGAGGCATGAGACAAACAGGCTCCAGGACTACATATTTATGGCTGGAGTTCTGTTTATATTTTGATATCTGCACTTCGATATAAGAAACAGCAAAAGGAATAGGGTAGATAACTGGGCACTGGACACTTTTATGGCAGGGACAGAGAGGGGCTAACCCTGTTAAGAGATCAAGAGGTCATACACTCCCCATCCTTGGGGCAAGAGAGACATGGCACATGCTCAGAAAGTCTCAATGGGGGTCAAAAAAAGAGGGGGCACCACCTTATAATACGTGATGCTAAGACCTCCCATAGACCTCTGAGCTGAAATCCATCTTGGAAAAAAGTTGTGCACGCATGATGGGGAGGGTCCTAGGGCAGGTCAGGTGTGGAGAAAGAAATCAGGTGATCGGCCAAAAATAAACAAAGACCTGGAAGAATTGTCCTATATAAGTGACTTAACCGCCTCTTTACTGCCTCATTAGGGAGGACGCCCACAATCTTCCTCTCTGCGTGTGTATCTCTGCCTTGCTTCTATCTTAACTAAGCAAGCTGTTTCCCTGTGTGCTCTCCCACCTGTACAGACATATCTCTAATAATAAACTTTGTATCTGCTTTTACAGTTTTTGCCTCTGTGAGAAATGCATTTTACACTCTGGGCAAGATCCAGGGAAAAATAGCTTCTAGCCTCTAGTCCTTGCAGGTCTGGTGGCTAGGACTCCTGGTTTTCATCCAGGCTACCCAGGTTCAGCTCCTGGGCAGGGAATTAAGGTCTCACTTCATACCACTGTTCACTGCTGCCTCTCTGAGGTCACTTTGACTCACCTCTCCTGGCAATGACCTCTCAGGAATAGCGTTGTTGGGCAGGAGGTGTGTCTGCATTTGTGGACAGCCCTGACATTTTAGAGGTGGGTGGAGGAGTGGCAGGAGGTGAAGCTCTGGACAAGGCAGATTCCCACTCTTCTTGATGGGGGATCCCTTTCAGGGGAAATAGACAAAAGATGAACTAAGACAAGGGAGAAAAAAAGAAGTGAGGTGTGAGAGAGGAAAGAAGAGTGGGTGTCAGAGAAAATCAGCTGTGTTAAGAATTTGTCCAGTAGATAAACCAAAGGCATTGAATATTGGGAATGGGATGGGAACGTTTCCAAGTTTGACTTCTTGACCAAAAAACAAAGGATCCATTGTGTGGGGTTAGCACGGAATGGAAGCCCATGTGCTTTCATTCACAGATAAGAACACATCCTCTCATAGGTTCCCACCAGCTTCTCTCCTTTAGGGTCCCCACACTCTAACGACTACTGCTATCACCTTCATCTGGTCTCCACTTTGGACAAATATTAGTGGTCAGGCTTTTTTTTCATCCGACTGTGGAGACTATCTCAGGAAAGCAATTTACAAAGCACTCTGTGGGCTCCTAGTGGCTCAAGCAGGAAAACACAGCTTGATAGGTGTAACAGCTGACAAGATGTGGGAACTTCACTCACCAGGGATAGAAAATTAACTCATTATAGCTAAAATGATGCCTGCTTCATAAAACTTTCACGAACTCTTTTAGCTCCAGTGTAGCTCCCTCTTTGCACTTCCAGTGTATATGCTTAGCCCATAAGCAGGTCCTCAATCCTTTACCCAAATGTTCCTAAATCCCCAAAGCTCTGAAAACTGAAAGGTTTTCTTTCAAAGTGGCTCCCAAGCTCAGTGAGATGCAAAATCTGACCGAATTGACTATGCAAGTCTATTTATTATCTTTATTTATGCTATCAAACTATTATACGTTTCACTGAGGAAATATCAATATGTCTGATGATGAATACTGCCTCAGATAAACTCTTCTAGGGATGCATAAATAATACATCACTTACACGCATACAATGTTGCTTTTTAAAATCCTAAAAGTTCTGTTTCATGATGCATTGGCCCTAAAAGTTTCAGGTAAGGACTGAGACCTATATATACTATTTAATTAACCCTTAATTAATTTGAGTATATAATATGACCTCAGTGACACCATAAGCATTTTTGTGAAGGCAACTCTATTATAAATTTCTCCTGTATTCTTTAACACATTTATTGATCAATGATTACCTGCTTATTGATTATCCAGTACCTCCTCAGAAGTTATAGAAATTGTATGAAACAGAATCATTTAAGAGAAGCAAATTTCCTGACTTCTATCAAATACTGCATAGTCAAATAAAAAGAACTGAGGAGCTTAATTCATGTTTCTGAGGGTTCTTTATGAATTCTTTTCTTTTTAAGACAAGCAGGAAGGAAACTACCATTGTATGCTGGGCACTCTATACTAGGTGCTGTCCGTATTTGGTTTTATGTAGTCCCTGTAAGGAGGTGATATGATATTAGTCCCATTTTGCAGGTAATAAGTAACAGGCTCAGAGAGGCCAAGTTTACCTAGACCAAGATCACCCAGCTCATAAATGGCTGATCTGTAATTGGAATGGAGGGTTCTTGCCTGATAACAGAGCTGTTGAAATGATTTGGGAGAAGCTGGGTTAAACAGAGTTGATAGTTTTATTTTATGCAGATGGTTTAGCCTTTACTATTAACATGGTTTGTGACTATCTAATAGGCAGAGATCATATTCAACATTTCTAAAGTTTTTTCACCATGAAATTCCTCCCTTCTCTCTTTAATTGTTTAATAACATTTCCTAGAACGAGTGTTTCTAGATGGGAAAAGTTGTTGTAGACTTTTCTAAGCCCTTCACCTGACTTTGTCCATCTAATACAGTTATCATGGGGCCTACCCTAGAGATTAACACCTAGGTAAGATTATAATCTGCTCAGATTATTAACTAATCTCATGTAGTATGCTATGGGAGAAAAGAGCAAGTTCTTGGGACTCAGATAGACATGGGATAAAGTTGAAGCTCTGCTACTTACAAGCAGTTGTGACCACAGATAATAGCTCTCAGTTCTCAGAACTTCGGGTTCCTTATTTATAAAATGAGATCACAATAGTACCTACTTCAGGGTTGTTATGAGAAGGATATGAGATGAAATGGCCCATAGGAAGGCTCAGTGAATGGCGGTTGTGTTTGGTGATGATGTTGCTGGGCTCACTGCCCCTAGAAAGCATATACGTATTTTGACAGCCTTCTTCTGGAAGCAGTGTTGTGATACAATGTGCAACACCATTCGCTCGGTTTCAGTTTTTATCACATTGGCTCATATGTGAATATGTGGGGTCTTGCAGAACTCCTCAAATTCCGTCACTTAGATGGCCACAAAATTTATACTTGAGGCCAATGCAGTCCCTAGGTGTGAGCAAGCAGGACTGCTGACCTGGAAGCTAGCCCCTCAGGAGTCCCCTACATTTTGGAGTGCCTTTTACCTAGAAAGACCCCTCTGGTGTCTGGGACTAACTGAGGCCAGCAGTACCATCTGAGTCAGGTACCCTGAGCTTGGACTCAGACTTCTGTGGGCCTGAGTTGCATTTCTCCCCTTCAGGGCACTGCTCCCCTATCCCATGCGTGGGGCCAACCAGCTGCCCCCGCAAAGTTCTAAGACTTGCACCTACGAGGTTGTCCTAGGGCCCTGAAACCAGGCCCTGTTTCTAGGAGGGTGGCCTGGCAAGTGGATAGTTGCCTCTGGCTGGTGTGGTATTTCTTTTGTGGGATCACACAGCAGTGGGTCACCAGAATGGTGCTGACAAATTGATTTTGCGTGACTCAAACGTATCCTGGACACAGAATGAATTTAGGACTCTGGGTCACCAATGACTTGAGTGCACATGTAGGAGGCTTTCACCCACCCGTGTTCCTACTGCTCTGCTACTTCTGGTCTATAGCACCTGAGGGGCAGGGGCAATAGCACGTGTCCCTTACTTTGAGCTCCCTACTGCTGGCAGCCAGGATGGACCCACCCCTTTGCAGTCTCCACACCATGTGAGGTATGATGGGCTGCTCCTGTCTCCTGTAAAGACTTTTTATTTATTTATTGGCTGCATTAGGTCTTCATTGCTGCATGCAGGCTTTTTCTAGTTGCGGCAAGCAGAGGCTACTCTTCGTTGCGGTGTGCAGGCTTCTTTTTGCAGTGGCTTCTCTTGTTGCAGAGCATGGGCTCTAGGTGCGTGGGCTTCAGTAGTTGTGGCTCTTGGGCTCTAGAGCACAGGCTCAGTATTTGTGGCACCTGGGCTTAGTTGCGGTGTGGCATGTGGGATCCTCCCCGACCAGGGATCGAACCTGTGTCCCTGGCATTGGCAGGCAGATTCTTAACCACTGTGCCCCAGGGAAGTCCCTCCTGTAAAGACTTTTGAGACCATCGCTCTGCAGTATCAGTGGGGCACTTTGGATCAATGCCCTCTCTTGCCTCGGATTGACAAGTGATGACACGCTCTCTTAATCTGTGCAAGGTGAAGGATGGTCATTCCTTGCACGAATGCGATTACTCTTCTGCTTTGCCCATGGACCCCTTGCCTATCCTCCTCGATGGTGGCAATGTGTGTAAGGCAGCAGTGTGGTGCAGTCAATTTTATAAAAGAGGTGGCCTTCTAGGAATGAGGTGATTATGGCTTAAGGGGTTCAAAAGAATTGTACGCCTGAAACTAATATAATAGTGTAAGTCAATTATGCTTCAGTTAAGAAAAAGAACAAAAAAGGAAAAAAAGCAAACTTCAGAAATTCTCAAGTCAGTTCTCAAAAAAAAAAAGAGTTCAGGAGAAGATATGGTTGGAAGATGTGTTGTTTTATGTTTACGCTATAAAACTCTAAATGGCAAATTTCACCTGGCCAGAAATGATCATTCTCATTTTGTGTGTGTGTGTGTGTACTCTGGGTGCTATGGTCTGAATATGTATCCCCTCCAAAATCATATGTTGGAATCCTACGGCCCAACAGGATGGTGTGAGAAGGTGGGACCTTTGGGAGGGAATTAGGTCATGGAGCCCTTAGGAATGAGATTACTGCTTCTACAAAAGAGATCCCCCGGAGCTCCCTTGCCACTTCTGTCCTGTGAGGACCCTACCTGACCATGCTGGCACCCTGATCTAGGACTTCCGGCCTCCAGGACTGTGAGAAATAAATTTTTATTGTTTATAAGATACCCAGTCTGTGGTATTTCGTTGTAACAACATGAGCTGGGCGAAGTAAGACACTGCTTGTGCTTCTGGCCATCATCCACAGCGTAAAGTAGCAGAGCACGCTTTGAGAGCATCATTGGAAGCTGGTATCCACAGGCAGCACAGTGGATGACAGTGCCGTGACTCATGATACAGCTGGCATTAAATAAACAGCACCAGGAGACTGCAGAAACAAGAAGACCTATACAGTTCTAATCAGACAGGCTTTGAAGAGCCATGACATTGTGCTACCTTTCCCACGTGGTGGGAGATAGTGAAATTATCCGGGAATAATACATCTGACAATAAAGAACATGAAGAAATGGCTCCTAGATCTAACAGGAAGAGACGGTGCCTAGACAGTACAAAAAGTCTGCATGTGCACTGATTGGACCAGAAGCAAATATGTGTGAGTATCTGTCCTCTACCCATATTTCTAAATCTTCATCAGTAAGTCACTATACTTCACTTGGGCCTATGACTTTTAAAATATATTTAAAAATCAAACTGTTTATATAGATAGATAGGGGCCGCATTCCCCATCTCTACCTGCAAAAAAAGAAAAAAAGAAATTGGCCAGGGACACCTTAGAGGCAGCTCTGCCTGTCCTTGCTGGACTCTTGATTTGAACTCTCCCCCTCAGATCCCTACAGGGCTCACTCTTGCAGGCAGAGTGGACTGAGCTGGCTCTCTCCACCCCTTCTCCTTCCCAAGGTGGCAAAGTTATATTATCTGGTAGAGACTCATTCTTGGTGGGATGAAAAGGGACTGCAGAGGACAGAGTTGCCGTTTTCACAGTACTTGGACTTAGCAGGTAATCTATTGATGTTTCTGCCTCTGTACCTTGGATCCTACCATAGGCCTGCCCTCTCCTCTTCACATTTACAGACTGGGCTTCACTCACTTTCCAGAAAGTGATTCTAATGACAGAGGTGCCCCCTCCAGGAGCAGCAGGGCTGGCCCTTCATAGAATCTTTATTCAGGAGCCAGGTAAAAGTTGGAAGAATATGGGAAAAGAGGAAGATGGCTAAGCAGAAGGAACATTTAGGGAAATGCGAGTGTACATAACGAGGCATCATGGCCCTTTACCCACTGATATGATTTCACTGAGATATCCCACTGAAAATGTCAGCTCTCCAGTATTAGCACAAAGCTAATGTGTGGAATTATATCCACATAAACTTATTGTGTATCCCTATACACAGCATGTAAAATTTTTAACTTCAAAAAATGGGTGAGATTTTCAGCATTTTTATGAGGTGACAACAAGAAAAGCAAAAGGCAAAACAGCACTTGTTCTGTGAAGGCTTTTGCGTGAGTTTGGCAATGTGCTAGTTACTAGTTTTACCATCATTAAAAAATAAAAAAAAAAGTAAAATCAGGCATGGTACCTGCCATGGTAAGACATCCACAGATGAGACCCATAGGGGATAGGATGGGAAGAAAGAAGGTGATAGGATTAAACCAGCCCTCAGCATTGCCCTGGAAAGCTGGTCTGGCTAAGGACCAACACAGAGCAAGCAACTGCATTAGGAGACTGGGGTTAGAAGAATATATTTCCAAGGTGAGGGAAAGGCTATCCAAAGGGTCAATGGATAAAGATAGACATTCTTTACCAGGAAGGTGCAGCCAACTCCCAGCTTCTGTGAGTGTTACTTGCCAAGAATTTACAGGTGTACTCTTCTCTGGAAGAGAAAGAGTTACATAATCTGACCCAGAATTAGTCAGTGGAAGCCCTTCTAATCTGGCTTCTGTGTGCTTTTGACATGTCTGCATCATTCTTTAGGCACTTCCTTGCTCTGAGAAACAACAAGATGGTCTAAGCTCATCTTATATTTTCCTCGCCCTGGAACCAGTCATTTCTCTAGAGAGACACAGTTGTTTTAGTGGAGAACAGTATTTTAAAACCTAGATCCAGATGCTAGATGTGTGTTCATTTTTGTCGTAAGAGAGTTCCAAGGGTCCCTCAGAGGACAGAGCTTGGGAATATAGCAAAAAGATGCAATTACACACACACACACACACACACACACACACACACATTTTATTTACATATTTACATTGAAAACCATGATTCACACCGATATCTCCAGTTCCAATCCAACCCCATAGGCTCATATTAGTTTTCTCCCTTTCCATATTTGTATCTCCATCTCCATGTTTATAACCCCCCTTCTACTATATTTTCTTCAATATATTGACTTGTTCGATCAATCTCTGTGTATGTAACTAAATCTTCTGTTTCTGCCCCTGTCCCCCTTCCATGTGGATGCCCTCTGCCCACACTGACTCTGACACTTTGTGCCAGGCTCTTCCCCTACATGGATGCTCCCCTTTCGGGTGTTCCTACCCCACACCAGGCTCCCCTCTGAGTGGATCCCTCCTCTCCCTGCTAAGGCTCTGACCCTACATGCTGGATTTCCCCCTTATGCCTCACCCCTACTCCCCCTCATCCCCCACGTGGACGCCCTTTTCTCTTCTCTTGGGCTCTGGCTTCCTGTTCCCCACAATGGGCCGATCCTCCTTTTTGATGCCCACCTGGCTTTGCCCCATCCAATGGTTCCAGAACTAAATTGTTTACGTAGGGAAGAAAAGGAAAAGAACGGAAGGGAATAGGAAATAAACGAAATAGAAGGGTAGGGGAAATAAGCCAATGAAAGGGAAGAGGTATTATATCCTTTTTTTTTCATTTATTTTTGGCTGCGTTGGGTCTTGGTTGCTATGCATGGGCTTTCTCTAGTTGCGGCGAGAGGGGGCTACTCTTCATTGAAGCACATGGGCGTCTCTCTAGTTGTGGCATGCAAGCTCCAGAGTGCATAGGCTCTGTAGTTATGGCTTGCGTACTCAGTAGTTGTGGCACACGGGCTTAGTTGACCCTCAGCATGTGGGATCGAGCCCTCGTCCCCCGCATTGGAAGGTGGATTCTTAAACAGTGGACCACGAGGGAAGTCCTCTTCATTAAATTTTCAATTTTCCTTTCTCTTTGTCCTCTCTTTCTGGAACTCTATGAGTCAAATATTGGATCTTTTGGATTTTCTTCTCCCTTCTACTTTTTTCTCATACTTTTTTTTCACTCATTGGAATGAATTCCTTGAAAATTTCTTTAACTTTATCTTTTTGACCCTAATACTGATTCTTTTGTTCCTCCTGACACTAATATGTTTATTTTTCAAATGTATACTCTTTTTCTGTTATTACTTTTTCAAAGCTTTATGGTTTTGTTTCATAAAAACAACAGCTCTCAAATAACTCAAAATTCACTAACTCGAGGTCTTACCCTCTAATTAGTAATTGCTAAGGCTTTATCCTCTAGTTTCTACTTTGTGACTTTTCCTTTATTTCATGTGTTGTGAGTGCAGTCTCCACAGAGATGTGGAGGCAATTCAGTGTGTGAAAAGAATGAATTTTACAAACAAATAGAACTAATTCTGTAGCCTTGGGCAAGTAAATTTATTTTTAAAATAAAGGTAATTCAATGTTGCTAAAAGGATATATTATATATATATATATATATGTTAACAGTGAAATGGTAGGGTCTAATTTTTCCTCCTATATGTATTCACTTCTGGAAAACAGCGAAACCCCCCGCATCTACAACACGTGCGAGGTGTGCCACCAGATGGCGCCAGTGCACTAGTCTCATGATCAGGATCTGTAAAGTGGGTGCTTGGCTTTCACAAGTGTCTCAATTTTTCTTAATAAATTTGAGTACTCGGGGCACTTACTTTATGGAATAAAATCTGGGAAACTATAAACCAATATATGAATCATAATTTTCTGTGGACGAATATGATTAATTTTTGAATAGTACTCTTTTCTTAGTCTTTACCAATTAACATGCATTATACTAGTGGTAAAAATCAAAATGATGGGGGTAAGACTCTGCCCTCCCAATGCAGGGGACCTGGGTTCCATCCCTGGTCGGGGAACTAGATCCCACATGTATGCCGCAACTAAGAGGTCACATGCTGCAACCAAGATCTGGCACAACAAAAATAAGTAAATAAATAAATAAATAGAAAAAAAAAATCAATACAATGCATCACTGTAAAACAGTTAAATTTCAACATTAGATGTTATATAGCTCTTAATATTTGGGAGAGAAAGAAGTTAATGTATAGGTACAAATTGGTGACTCATTAATTTTCTTCCTGTTTCTATTATAAATTATTATTCCAAAGCTAATCTCATGAACAGACTCATTAGAATGTTTCTTTTCATTTAATACCATTAAAAAAAATTAAAGTCACTCCTTTCTCCTCCATTTCCGGTCTCCGCATTTAAGAACTCCATATAATGTCTCTTCGATTCCTTTTTAAAAATGATAAGTCAAACATATAGAAAAGAATAAAAAATAATTACATATTTACATCAATATTTTTTAAATGTTAGTATAAAGCCTTATTTGGTTCAGATTATTAAAATTATTTTTAAAAAAAGAATTAAAGGGTTGCAGATGCAGCTAACACTACTCCTCCATTATTTTCACCTCATTTTCCAGAATTAACACCAAAGGGATGTTGGGGACTATTCTTCCCACGGCTGTTTTTATGCTTTTATTAGCTATGCATGTACCATAAACAATATATATGCATGTAGTATAATATTTTGTTTTCAAAATGCATGTAAATTATGTTATGCATATCCCTTTGCTACTTGCAATTAACAATCAACATTGTTACTGAGATTATCAACACTAATATATGTGGATCCTGTTCATTAATTTTTTTTAATAAATTTTCATTTATTTATTTTATTTATTTATTGGCTGCATTGGGTCTTCGTTGCTGCACACGGGCTTTCTCTAGTTGCTGCGAGCGGGGGCTGCTCTTCATTGTAGTGTGCAGGCTCCTCATTGTAATGGCTTCTCTTGCTGTGGAGCACGGGCCCTAGGCGTGTGGGCTTCAGTAGCTGCAGCACATGGGCTCAGTAGTTGTGGCTCACGGGCTCTAGAGCACAGGCTCAATTGTTGTGGCGCACGGGCTTAGTTGCTCCGTGGCATGTGGAATCTTCCCAGGGCAGGGCTCGAACCCATGTTTCCTGCACTGGCAGGCGGATTCTTTACCACTGCGCCACCTAGGAAGTCCCTGTTCATTAATTTTTACTATTACATTCTATGAGTATACTGGGAGGTTTATTTTTCCTTTATATTGTAAATGGACATTTAATTTTCTGAATACTTATTATATAATAACACTTTAATGAACTTTCTTGTGCATCTTCCTTTGCCTACACATGTGTTTCTCTACACAAGGAAGAAGAATTCCAAATTATGATACGTATGCAATTATATCTCACTGGCATAATAGTTCACATTTCCCATATCACCAGTGAGATTGAACATCTTTTCAAGTGCTTGATGACCATTCACATTACTGCAACTGCCACTTCTGAGAATTGCTAGTTCATGTCAGACTTAGAGAAAGCATGTAAAAATAGTAAAAACAAAAACAAAAAACAGGACTTCCTAGGTGGTGCAGTGGTTAAGAATCCGCCTGCCGATTGCAGGGGACCCAGGTTTGAGATGCAGGGGACCCAGGTTTGAGCCCTGCTCCAGGAAGATTCCACATGCCTCGGGGCAACTAAGCCCGTGTGCCACAACTATTGAGCCCGTGTGCCACAGCTACTGAAGCCCACGTGCCTAGAGCCCATGCACCGCAACAAGAGAAGCCACGGCCCGCGCACCACAACGAAGAGTAGCCCCTGCTCGCTGCAACTAGGGAAAGCCTATGTGCAGCAGCAAAGACCCAACACAGCCAATAAATAAATAAATAATTTATATAAAACAAACCCCCCCCCAAAAAAAACCCCAAAACACTCCTATATACCTCTCGCCAATTGTTAACATTTTACAACTTTTTTTTTTAACAGTTCTACCTATCATTTTGGGGGGAACTATTTGAAAGAAAGTTTCAGACATGATGCCTCTCTATTATTAATAAATGCTTCCGTGAATTTCCTAGGGCAAAGACTTTCACTTAAACATCCATAATTATCAAAATCAGGAAATTAACATGCTATAATAATATTGTCTAAGCTAAAGAAATTATTCACAATTTACTGTCTCAATACTGTTATTTTTGATTTTCTAAATGTCCTTTCTGGAAATTACCAGTGCAATTGATTCTTTTAATAGAAGTAAAGTTCACATAACATACTATTAACATTCCTTTTTTAATAAATTTATTTATTTATTGGCTGTGTTGGGTCTTTGTTGCTGCACACGGGCTTTCTCTAGTTGCGGTGGCACAGGGCCTCAATAGTTTTGGCTCACGGTAAGTTGCTCCACAGCATGTGGGATCCTCCTGGAGCAGGGATCAAATCTGTGTCCCCTGCATTGGCAGGCAGATTCTCAACCACTCCGCCACTTACAAAGCCCCACTATTAACATTTAAAAGTGTATAATTCAGTGGTATTTAGTACATTCACAATGTTACGTAACCACTAGGTGGATCCCAAACATTTCACGAAACAAAAGAAAATCTTGTATCCATTAAGTAGTCACTCCTGATTCTTTCCTCACCCCCTGTTAATACCAAACTGCTTTCTGTGCCTACAGATTTACCTATTCTGGATATTTCACATAAATGGAATCATACAATCTTGACAGTTTGTCTCTGCCTTCTTTCACTTAACATAATGTTTCCAGGTTTTTCCACATTGTGACATGTATCAGTACTTCTTTTACTTTTATGGCTGCCTAATATTCCACTGCGTGCATATCCCACAATTTGTTTTTCCATCACTGAAAATCTGTGAAAATGGTAAGTGTTATTGAGAATGTGGAGAAATTGGAACCCTCCTACACGGCAGAGTCCAGTGTGTCTATCTGCTTTCAAACATATGCATTGAGTTTTTTTTATTTCAGTGATAGTTTTTAGTTCTGGCATTCCATTTATTTCTTTGACATTGATTTTTGCTGCCTGCCAAAATTCTCAATATTGTTGTATTGATTTTTTTTTTTTTTTTTTTTTTTTTGCTGTATAACAAATTATCACAAATGTGGTAAAGCAATACTATTTATGAGGAGTTCACAGTTCTGCAGGTCTGAATTTTGGCTCAGCTGTGTTCTCTGCCCAATGTCTCACTGCAGAAGTCATCTAGTTACCTTCTTATTTGGAGGCTTTGGGAAAGAATTTACTTACTTCCAAAGTCATCCAGGTAGTCAGCTGAATTTGTTTCCTTTTGGTTGTAGGACTGAGATCCTTGTCTTTTAGCTGGTTGTTGGCCAGGAGTCATTCACAGAGACCTGAGGCTACTGCTCTTCCTTGCCATGGTCCCCTTCCATCGTATAGCCAGCAATGGAGAATCCCCTCACATCAAACTCCTCCCAAGTTTCAAATCTCCTCTTTTAGAAGATCCCAGGACACCTAAACAAATCAGGCCCAACAAGGATGATCTCCCTTTCTTAAAGTCAACTGCTCCATAAACCATAACATCATGAAGTGACTCTCCCACCATATTCACAAGTCCTACACACTCAGGCGGAGCAGATCATGTAGGGCATGCACAACAGGAAGGGTCTATCACACTGCATTTGTGTATGGACACATTTTTATGTATTTGGACATATTAGTAATTTTAAAATTCTTGTCTAATGACTCTGTGTTCTGGATTATGTAGATATCATCTGTTTTCTCAGTCTTTTGTTCTTGGCTTTCATGATCAAGATGTCTTCTTGTATATTAGTTATTTTTCATGGTATGTTGAATATGACATATGAAAAATTGTGAAGATAACTTTGAGGTCTGGAAGATATTATTTTCCTCCATGAGGCTTTCCTTTGCATTCTTGCAAGAAGTAAGGTTTGGACCATTAGCAATCCTAGTTAAATTTATTCATCAGGGTTTTAAGTGCTTCAAGGCTCGGATTTAGCTACTGTGAGGGTAGGTCTATTTCTGGTTCATTCTTACTCCTAGGATATCTCAACATTTTAACTAAAAGCCTTAGCTATTAACAGGTGTCTCCTTATTCTGAGGTCTTAAATTTTAATTTTTGTTCCCTCAGGCCTGTGATTCTGAGTAAATCTCTTCTTGGTTTTCATATGCCACTTTTGAAATTGGCATTGCCTTGGGAGGCAAAGTGACCCAGGTCACTGAAACTTGGTGCCACAATTCATCACTAACTTTACACTCTCTGATGCCCTCAAAGAGATCTACAAACTTATTTTTTCAGCTCTTCCAGTTATTATAGCAAAAGGCTGGTGTGAAACTGAAACTGCAGAAATGCATCTGGTGGGGGGCGGCGGTGGCGGGGGTGGTGTGTGGCCTGCGAGGAGCTCCAGATCTTCATGTCTCGGTGCAGAAAGAATTCAGTGAGAGGCAAAGTGACAAAATTGATGCTTGTGAGGTTTACAAGTGGGTAGGCGAGAGGGTGCCACGCCCCGAGAACATAGTGGGCTACAGTTTTATAATCGAAGGAAAAATGGGGAGGGGAGAAGACCGCCTTCTTCCTTGTTCTTCGAGGCTTCCATCACCTCATCCTACATGTTGGGTGGGGGTGTTTTTGACCCTATATGGCACATCAGGAACTGTCATGGCACTATGGAAAAATCATTTCAGTTCTCAGTATAATGAGGGTCTTTCACTTTGAAATGTCACCTGGTAAATGGAATATTTATAAATGGAGTATATCCTGCTATATCAAACAAAGGATGTCACAGTCATCAATGATTGCAGCTCTCCAACCTGAGCTGGTAAGCCCTGAGGAAATGTAGGGCTGAAAAGAATACCTGGCATCTAGCAGCCATTAGACTAGGCACTCCCTGAAGCAAGCCCTGAGGAAACTCAGGATGTGAAAATACAGGATACTGGCCCCAGACAGCTGAGGTGCATATCAAAGGAATGATTTGAGTGAGCCCAGACTCTTGCATCTTCCCATACATAGCAAAGCCTAAATTCCTTAACTTGAGATATCTGGGTTTATTTAACAACAATCTTTTGACATCCCCAGTTACCTGCCCTTTGTTGCAAAACTCCTATATATCCTGGCTCCTCCCCTGCTCCTCCTGGGAGTGGTTTCTCAGAGCTATCTGAAACTCTGTCTCCTGGACTGCAGTCCTCATTTAGCCCCAAGTAAAATTTAACTTGAAACACTCACGTTGTGCATATATTTTTCAAGTCATCACACCTTACCCTAAATTATTGTTTTTGTGTGTGCAGAGAGCATGTCCTAGGGGTTATTAACTTGTTTTCATCACTGGGCAGGATGTAGGCCTTATTCCACTCTTGTTTTATTGTTTTGGGGGCATGTCTCATGCTTCTGTTGCATGATTTTGTTGCTAAGCAAGGCTGCTTGGTTTTGTAGTTAAGCAAAACTGCTTTCTTTTCTTTATTTTTATTTAAAAAAATTTTTTTTCAAGCTCTTTATTGGAGTGTAATTGCTTTACAATGTTATGCCAGTTTCTGCTGTACAACGCAGTGAATCAGCTGTATTTATACATATATCCACATATCCCCTCCCTCCCAGGACTCCTTTCCACCCTCCTTATCCCACCCCTCTAAGTCATCACCCATTATTGAGTTGCTCTCCCTGTGTTATGCAGCAGCTTCCCACTAGCTATCTAGTTTACATTTGGTAGTGTATATATGTCAATGCTACTCTCTCACTTCATCCCAGCTTCCCCTTCGCCCCTCTCCCCCATATCCTCAAGTCCATTCTCTACAGCTGCATCTTTTTTTAAAAAAAAATTTATTTATTGGCTGTGTTGGGTCTTCGTTGTTGCGCACGGGCTTTCTCTAGTTGTGGCAAGTCGGGGCTACTCTTCGTTGTGGTACTCAGGCTTCTTATTGCAGTGGCTTCTCTTGTTGCAGAGCATGGGCTCTAGGTGCACAGGTTTCAGTAGTTGTGGTGCATGGACTTAGTTGTTCCATGGCATGTGGAATCTTCCTGACAGAGGGCTCAAACCCGTGTCACCAGCATTGGCAGGCAGGTTCTTAACAACTGCACCACCAGGGAAGCTCTACACCTGCATCTTTATGCTTGCCCTGTCAATGTGTTCATCAGTACCATTTTTTTTAGACTCTATATATGTGAGTTAGCATACCATATTTGTTTTTCTCTTTCTGGCTTATTTCACTCCGTATGACAGATTCTGGGTCCATCTACCTCACTACGAATAACTCAATTTCATTCCTTTTTATGGCTGCATAATATTCCATTGTACATATGTGCCACATCTTCTTTATCTGTTGATGGGCATATAGGTTGCTTCCACGTCCTGGCTATTGTAAATAGTGCTGCAATGAACATTGGGGTATGTGTTTCTTTTTGGATTATGGTTTTCTCTGGGTATATGCCCAGTAGTGGGATTGCTGGGTCATATGGTAGTTCTATTTTAAGTTTTTTGAGGAAACTCCATACTGTTTTCCATAGCGACTGTACCAATTTGCATTCTCACCAACAGTGCAGGAGGGTTCCCTTTTCTCCACACCCTCTCCAACATTTGTTGTTTGTAGATTTTTTGATGATGGCCATTCTGACCAGTGTGAGGTGATACCTCACTGTGGCTTTGACTTGCATTTCTCTAATGATGAGTGATGTTGAGCGTCTTTTCATGTGTTTGTTAGCCATCTGCATGTCTTCTTTGGAGAAATGTCTCTTTAGGTCTTCTGCCCATTTTTGGATTGGGTTCTTTACTTTTTTGATATTGAGCTGCATGAGCTGCTTGTATATTTTGGAGATTAATCCTTTGTCCGTTGCTTCATTGGCAAATATTTTCTTCCATTCTGAGAGTTGTCTTCCTATCTTGTTTATGGTTTCTTTTGCTGTGCAAGAGCTCTTAAGTTTCGCTAGGTCCCATTTGTTTATTCTTGATTTTATTTCCATGATTCTAGGAGGCGGGTCAAAAAGGATCTTGCTTTGATATATGTCATAGAGTGTTCTGCCTATGTTTTCCTCTAAGAGTTTCATAGTGTCTGGCCTTACATTTAGCTCTTTAATCCATTTTGAGTTTCGTTTTGTGTATGGTGTTAGGAAGTGTTCTAATTTCATTCTTTTACATATAGCTGTCCAATTTCCCCAGCACCACTTATTGAAGAGGCTGACTTTTCTCCATTGTATATTCTTGCCTCCTTTCTCAAAGATAAGGTGTCCGTATGTGTGTGGGTTTATCTCTGGGCTCTCTATTGTGTTCCATTGATCTATATTTCTGTTTTTGTACCTTACTGTCTTGATCACTGTAGCCTTGTAGTATAGTTTGAAGTCAGGGAGTCTGATTCCTCCAGCTCCATCTTTCCTTCTCAAGATTGCTTTGGCTGTTTGGGATCTTTCGCATTTCCATACACAAATCATAAAATTTCTTGTACTAGTTCTGTGAAAAATGTTATCGGTAATTTGATAGGGATTGCATTGAATCTGTAAATTGCTTTGGGTAGTATAGTCATTTTCACAATGTTGATTCTTCCAGTCCAAGAACATGGTATGTCCCCCCATCTGTTTGTATCATCTTTGATTTCTTTCATCAGTGTCTTATAGTTTTCTGCATATAGATCTTTTCCCTCCTTAGGCAGTTTTATTCCTAGGTATTTTATTCTTTTTGTTGCAATGGTAAACAGGAGTGTTTCCTTAATTCTGCTCTTTCATTGTTAGTGTATAGGAATGCAAGAGATTTCTGTGCATTAATTTTATATCCTGCTACTTTACTAAATTCATCCATTAGTGCTAGCAGTTTTCTGGTAGCATCTTTAGGGTTTTCTATGTATATATCATGTCATCTGCAAAGAGTGACAATTTTACTTCCTCTTTTCCAACTTGGATTCCTTTTACTTCTTTTTCTTCTCTGATTGCTGTGGCTAAATCTTCCAAAACTATGTTGAATAATAATGTTGAGAGTGGGCACTCTTGTCTTATTCCTGTTCTTAGAGGGAATGCTTTCAGTTTTTCACCATTTAGAATGATGTTGGCTGTTGGTTTGTCATATATGGCTTTTCTTATGTTGAGATAATTTCCTTCTATGCCCCCTTTCTGGAGAGTTTTTATCATAAATGGATGTAAAATTTTGTCAAAAGCTTTTTATGCATCTATTGAGATTATCATATGGTTTTTATCCTTCAATTTGTTAATATGGTGTATCAGAAACCTGCTTTCTTGAGTGCTCATTAACTTACAGGGGTCTCCCATACTTTTATCTCTACCCACTGTTAACTTAAAAAATATATGCACAAAGTGAGAGCTGCAAATTAAGTTTTATTTGAGGCAAAATTAGAACTGCAGCCCAGGAGGCAGCATCTCAGATAGCTCTGAGAAACTGCTCCAAGGAGGTGAGGGCAGGAGCCAGGATATATAGAGGTTTTGCAACAAAGGACAGGAACTCAAGAGATTATTGTTAATTAAAGGAAACCAGATACCTCAAGTTAGGAATTTAGTGCTTTTCTATGTATGGGAAGAAAGCAAGAGTCTGCTCACTGAAATCATTCCTTTGATATGCATCTCGGCTAGCTGGGGCCAGTGTCCCATGTTTTCATATCCTGCATTTCCTCAGAGCTCTCGGCAGGGAATGACTGGAGTGACTGGCAGTCTGATGGCAGGTATTCATATCAGCAAGGGCTGCAATCCTTGATGATGGTAACATCCTTTGTTTATTGATATGGCAGGAAATATTCTATTTATAAACATTGCATTCATCACTACAATCTCCTAGTGGGATTAACTATTTAATCATGTATTTTGTCCCTTTACTCTCTCCCTAACAAAACCATGCATTCAACCATGCCAGAAGCTGAAATAATGGAATCTCATACTAGTAAAGACACATCGGACTATCTTTTTAAAAAAAAAAATTATTTATTTGTTTTTATTCATTTTGGCTGCACCAGGTCTTAGTTGCAGCTCATGGGATTTCTGTTGCGGCACGTGGGATCTTTTAGTTGCGGCTGTGGCCTTCTTATTTTTGGCATGCACTGGGATCTTGTTCCCCTACCATTGATAGAACCTGGGCCCCTGCATTGGGAGCCCAGAGTCTCACCCACTGGACCACCAGAGAAGTCCTTCGACTATCTTTTGAGAATTAGTAGAGTTGGATTTCTGCCTTGCATCATACACTAAAAATAATTTCATATGAATTAAATATTTTAAATGTAAGATGTTTAAGAATCACAGATTAAAAGCAAAGCAGAAAATACAGGAAAATGTGTTTATAATGTTAAAGGAGGTGCAAACTATCAGTCATAATTCAGTGTATAAATTTTAAGACCTCTGGATGAGAACAGATATCACAAACATATTTGTAAAATAAATATCCAAATAGAAAAATTATTTGCAGCATATGCTAGAAGAAGGATGAGAAATAAAATACTGCCTGCCATATCAGTAAACAAAGGATGTCACAGTCATCAGAGATTGCAGCCCTCCTATGGTGAGCCAATGAACCCTGAGAAAACTCAGGATGAGATAACACAGGATACTGGCCCCAGATAGCTGAGGTGCATATCAAAGGAATGATTTCAGTGAGCCCAGACTCTTGCATCTCCCTGTATATAGAAAAGCACTAAATTCCTTAATTTGAGAATATCTAGTTTCCTTTATTAGCAGTAATGTTTTGTTCTGGTAAATGGAATATTGCCTGCTATATCAGTAAACAAAGGATGTCACAGTTCATTAGCGATTGCAGTCACAGTTGATGGTGAGCTGGTGGGCCCTGAGGGAACTCAGGAAGGGAAAGAATACCTGCCATCTAGCAGCAGTCAGACTGCAACCATTCCCCTGGGTGGGCCCTGAGGAAACTCAGGATATGAAAACACAGGATACTGGCCCCAGACAGCTGAGGTGCATATCAAAGGAATGATTTCAGTGAGCCCAGACTCTTGCTTCTTCCATACATAGAAAAGTGCTAAATTCTTTAACTTGAGATAACTGGTTTTCTTTAGTTAACAATAATCTTTTGATGTTCAGACTACCTGCCCTTTGTTGCAAAATTCCTATATATCCTCACTCCCCCAGTCACATCCTAGGAGCAGTTTTCTCAGAATTACTTGAAATGTTGCCTCCCAGGCTCAAAGTCCTCAGTATACCTGCTGAATAAAACATAACTCTCCACTTTTAGATTGTGCATTTATTTTTTAGTCGACAAGGATTAGTGCCCATTGTATGTAAAGTACTCCTAAAATCAATAAATAAACATAAATAACCCAGTAGAAACATATGCAAAGTGTATGAATAGGAAATTCACACACAAAAAGAATAAATTGCCAATAAGCATTTGAGATATTTAATTTCATCAATGACCAGACAAACAATTTTTTATCTGTTAGATTGGGATATAATATATTTGAGAACAATGTTAGAAAGATTTGGAGAAACTTTTTTGTGAGAGTTTGTATTGATATAGCTTTGGGGGAGAAAACTTGGAGAGAAAGACCCAATATATTGTTTTAAATGTAATTTCACTTTGATTCAGAAAAAAATTGAACATATAAAACTGAAGTATAACACAAAGAAAAGTGCACAAAACATAAATGTACCTCTTAGTAACAATGACAAATCAAATACTCATGTAACCCACGAAGTTTACTTCTAGGACTCTGCCCTCTGGAAATATCCCCAAAGGCAAACTCAGAGTTTATACAAGGATATTAACATCTGCATATTTTCTTATTATTTGTATTTTTAAAAATTTCCCGGCTTCCCTGGTGGTTTAGTGGTTAAGAATCCTCCTGCCAATGCAGGGGACACACGTTCGAGCCCTGGGCAGGGAAGATCCCACGTGCCCTCGCCTTGGAGCAACTAAGCCCGTGAGCCACAACTACTGAGCCTGTGCTCTCGAGCCCTCGAGTCACAACTATTGAGCCCATGTGCCACAACTACTGAAGCCCGTGTGCCTAGAGCCCATGCTCCGCAACAAAAGAAGTCATAGCAATGAGAAGCCCGCTCACCACAATGAAGAGTAGCCCCCGTTCGCTACAACTAGAGAAAACCCGTGCACAGCAATGAAGACCCAATGCAGCCAATAAATAAATAAATAAAATTTAAAAAAATTTCCATTTTCTTCAAATTTAATTTTGAATACATTTCTATCTTATCATAGCTCTGCTCTGGATAATGAAGGGAAAGACATCCCTAAAAGTAAAGAGGAAGCAGTGCTCTTTCCCCTGAAGCTGGGGCAATGTTGGTAGCAGCATCACAGTTGTGAAGACAGGTCCATGACGTCCTTAGACAGGATAGTTAGTGGATACGACCCATCTAGAGAGAGCAGTGGGAAGGACCTGAAGGAATTCTGAGGATGTATGAAGTCAGCACCATCTGGGGGTTCAGAAGTTACCCAAGGACATTAAGGGAAGATTATATTCCTGTCTGGGAACATGGGAGTCTGAAATCTTTACAATTTGTTTTTCAGTGGAAGTGTAACCTTATTTAATACTTATAGGTATTGAAGGCTGGATATGTTGCTTCATGATTTTTATCAGTACCTGTCCCATACCTACTTAGGGAGAATAGTTGACCTCTATATATGTTGAAAAATGAGTCAAAAGAAGTCAGTGTGTGCATGGAATACAATACTAGAGTACTCCGTATCTCCTGCATTATGTTTTTTTAAACTGTCGGTCATTTGGTCATGCCCAGCTGTGCCCCAGGGGTTTCTCAAGGTCTCCCAGTAAAGCCTGGACTCATTATTCTACTTTCCAGGTCCTCAGCAGAAACAGAGGGCCTAGGGCAGCACCCCAGGGCATGCTGATGGTATCAGGCTATTGAGGAACAGAAACTGTAAGGGTTGCTGTGAGAGTTTTGGTGCACTTAAAGCAATTTTTCCAGAACACCTATTAAGAAGTTTATTTAGGTTTTAACAATGAGAATTAAGTTGGTTCGGATAAAAATTTAAAATTCACAATTCTGGGCAGCGGTCCCCAACCCCCAGGCTGTGGACTGGTAGAGGTCTGCAGCCAGTTAGCAACTGGGCCGAAGCTTCATCTGCTGCTCCCCATCACTCCCCATTGCTCACATTACCTCCTGAACCTCCCTCATCCATGGAAAAATTGTCTTCCACAAAACCGGTTCCTGGTGCCAAAAAGTTTGGGGAACGCTGAGTTACAGGGAATAACGATCAAAATATATTAAAGAATTTTACAAAGAGAGAGAAGTTATAGACAGATAGATAGATTTCTTTTCTCATGCTGGATCTGCAGCCTCCTTTGGAAGTGGAAAGCACAGCTACTGGAAGGTGAGGAAAAGGAATGGTGAATAAATGTGACTATGTCAGAAAGTGAGGAATTGTGTGTAGTTTCAACAGTGATGTCTAAGCTAAAACAAAGATGTGGGAGGGATAAATTTGAAGATTGGGATTGACATATACACACTACTATATATAAAACAGATAACAAAAAAGGATCTATAGCACAAGGAATTCTACTCAATACTCTGTTATGGCCTATATGGGAAAAGAATCTTAAAAAAACTGGATATATGTAAAAGTATAATAGATTCACTTTACTGTACACCTGAAACTAACACAACATTGTAAATTGACTATACTGCAATAAAATTTTAAAAAGAAAAGAAAATAAAAAAGAAAACAAAGATGTGGGAATCCAAAAAGCAGCATTGGACAATTTAAAAGTATTTGGGGGACTTTGCTATTCTGAATATTTAGGTTTTTATCCTGAGATGACTCCTATTAGAATCTACACTTTCTTGTTCCCATGAGGATTGTGTTGTATGGAAAGAAGAGAACAAGTGGAAATTCTACAAATATAGCATTAGGAAGATGAATTGTACAATTTCTCAGGGGGCTCCCAATTCTTTTTGTTGCAAATTCTGTCACAGAGAAAGAATAGTGCAAACCCAGAAACCCCACATAAGCATACCAGAGCCACCTTGCTACGTCAATGCACTTTATTATTTCTACTGAACCAGAGATTCACATGAATACAACTTTGGAGCACACTGCAGGCAACCACTTCCTGTTCCTCTTGCTGTTGGTCATCCTTTCCCTGCAGGCATTCATCCTCATAACACATTCAAAATGTGCTAAACTGTATGACGTGTTTGAAACCACATCTGAGGGCACCATCTGGTTAACATCCAGCCACCTTGCTTTTGCCTGGTGTAAGGGGAAAAAGGGCAGGTGGTGGGTGATTCAAATGAATGGGACCAAAATTCCCATTGTCAAGTTTGACTTGTAAGGATCAGTAAGGATAGGATTCTCTCTTCTTGCTCTACTGTCTTAGAGAATATGCTTCTAGAACGGTGGGAGGAAGCTACCTTATTGGTAGCTAACACTTTATCGTTACAATGCCATTTACAGAATCAGGAATAATTTGTCCGATATCATTTTGCCATCGACAAGTGACAAGGACGAATCCTTCCTTGCGAGAAGATTCGTATTTACAGGATGGCATCTTGTCCCCACTGGTTAAAACACAGTGCACACCTTCTATCACTTTCCAGCTCCTGTGACATTTCCTAATTCCATTGCTGCATTGCACAAACATGTGGAAACAAAGCTCTTGAATGTCCTCATATGATGCTAGGAGGAAGAAATGTTCTTTAACACAAAATAACTTATTGTGAACATTTTTCATCCTTATTTCTTCAGTACAGTATTCTGGATCAGTTAATGGTCTTTCAGCATCAATAATGACACGCTTTTTAAATGTATCTTTGCTAGGTGGTTTGGTAGGCCCTGTACTAAGTAAGTCCTCCATATAATCTTCGAATTCTTCTTGTTTTTCAGGTGAGAAATTATAGTCATTTATCCCTACGAACTGGAGTGGCTTCAGCAGCAGGAACAGCAGAAATAGAGCCTTTGTGTTGATCAGAGTCCCCATATTTTCCTGAAGGGAATACAAGAGAAAAGGAGCTATGTTCCACTGTGACATTGGGCCTTCTGTTCCTGTGTAGGGCCCATTTCTACCACCTACTACTGTTCTGAGCTCTAAGACTATGCACGATTTTAAAATTGAGAATGCATAATCTATTTCAATACCTGTAAAATATTGACTATAAAGTGACCTTACAAGACCTGCAGTCAATCTAGAAAACTGTGGAAAGGGGAGAGACAAAGGTGAGAAGAGAGAGAGGAGGAAACAAGGAAGAATGAGGAAGAGAGCAAGAGAGAGATGAAGGGCAGGGGGGATGGGTAAAGGAGGACAGGAGGTCAAGACAGTAGTGGGGAGAGAGGCAGAGAGAAGGCTCACATGCTCCCTCTGTGAATGGACTGTAAAATTTGCACTTCAAACAAATTCACAAGGTGAGTCTTAGCCCACTAACGTTTGAGAAGCATTTTCTCACTATACATAAAAATGTACTTATGATCAAGAAAACATCCCCCCAAAGTGGGGAAAGTGTTAGTCCCTTTCAGTAACTTTTCTGGAAAGAGACTGAGATGAGCTGCTTTCACCTTTTGGCTGCTGTGAATTACACTGCTTTGAACATGGGTGTACAGATTTCTGTCTGGGTCCTACTTTTCCTCTCTGCTTTTAAACTTGCTTGGGAGGGTTAAGGCAGCTTAGATTTATAGGCTGGGAAGGACCTGAGAGAGCTTGTCTGTCTAGAGTCTCTCCTCCTAAAATGCACGTTCTGAGCCCCAGGTCAGGGCTCTGTATTTATCCACAATTTAAAAACAAATTGAGATGAGTCAACGGCTCCTCAGGTTTGTAAATATATCTCTCAGAGGGATTCTTAGGTGGTGTTTTAAAGTAAATGACTTTTAAAAAAGGAAAAGCAGGGTTTTTAAATAGATCTTACAATGAGGCATCAAAGGACAATGATCATGTAATAATGACACAGCCTCAATCACAAAAGAAAAACTAAATTTGTATCTTTCAAATTGGTAATAATTATGATACTTTCCCAACTCGCTGCTGGGAGAATGTGAGAAGGTGGGCAGTCCTGTATTTCTGGTGACAATGAAACCCTTGGTAAGTGTAATAAACAGCTTTAAAAAGCTGATTCTCCTCCCACCCCGCCCCAGTTTTAATAGCTAGAATTCTAAGCAGTAATGATTTATGTGGCAATATAGCCAGCACATTTTACTTCATAGGGACAAAAAGTTGAAATTTGAAAATATAAATGCCCCACAATTTAGGAAAAGTTTAATTTGAGGCTAACGTGTTCATAGAAATGACAAAAGCACCACCACAATAATAACCATAAGAGCTAATCTTTGACATAATCAGTGTTCTGTATTCACAGAATTATATGTTCTTAGAATGGATTGTTTTCCGGAATATACAAATATATTAATCAATGAAATTTTACAGGTACAGAATATTTGCAATATTACAGTAATGGGAATATGTGGTTACAAGTGACAGGAGTACCACACAAATTAACTTCAACCCAGGAGGACCTGTACTGACTCACAGAGACAGACGTCCGGGATGCACAGCAGGGTGAAGAAATCAAATCCTTCACTAGACTCTTGTTTTCTCTCTCACTCCACTCTGCTTTCTATGCTAACTTCATGCTTAGGCAGGGACTCTCCATGGAATGGCAGGGAAAATCATTATCACCTTTATAGACACTATTTAGGGTCAGTGTAAGAAGTGCCGTCCTCGCCCACGTTCATCCAGCATAGAAAACAACCTTTCTGATTGGCCTTGTTTCTGTCACACAAGTAACTCCAGGAATGTGAGCTCCTCTGATTGCTCAACCTGAAGCTCATGTCCTTCTTTGAGAAGTAAAGGCAAAATCACACAGTTACAACCGCAGCAGAATTCCAATTGCTGATAGAAGGATTGTTCCCCTACAACAAAACAAAGGCAAGGACACCAAAAACAACAGTAGCTAATGTCCATTAGAAAAGGCTGGGGAAAATCAGAACACTCAACTATATCTGCCATGGGGTCCCAATTGATGGAAACAAAGATTACATATTGAGGGAGGGGGAGCTCAAAACAAAAGCTTTTTAAACTGTTATTTCTGAATGATTTATTTTTTATGGTTATCATGAAAGTTGTCAACATCTCAAAGTTAAAATAAATAACTCTAAGGGAGTGTCATTGAAGAAACGGCCTTTGAAGAGCTGGTTTGGGCGTCTTCCTAAATACTCAGTGCCAATTTCTCAGAATGCCTCATTTTGATATCAGTAAACTTCCACGTTTTATCAGCATCAGGAAACGTCAGTTCCTTAGTTTGAGTGGCTGAGCAAAGAGAGAGTCTAAACATTCAGTACTTAGGATTAGATTTACCTTTGTGAGTAAATCCCAGAGTATTCTCTTCATTAAATTCAGGAAGAAACAACTGGGCTTTAGCCAGCTTTAAATTTCTATTTTTCACAAACATATAGAGGCAATATTTATGCTTCAGACCTTCACACCCATAACCAAACCGAGAATGGTGTCAGTTTGAGAAAAGCTGGAGGAAAATGTCATCCTTATGGATCATAAGTTCAGTGGGTTCGCTGAAACTCACACTCATTGCTCAATTCAAGACTCGTCTTCCCCTCAGGGTCACTGTGAAGATGTGAGTATTTGATCTTACAGAGGTGCACAGCGTAGACAGACACAAAGTAGGAGTTCCTCAGTAATTGAAAATCAAGCTTCAGAGCATCACAAATATAGAGTAATTTTGACACATTATTTTGCAAAAATGGAATCAAAACCAGATCTTGGATGACAGTGATCTCTCTCAGTTGGTTTCAGGCTTCTGCAAATTTATACTTGCTTAGTTTTTTATTGTATGATTCTACAAAAGATTTTAAAGATTTATTGCACTGATGTCTCCCATTTTTTTCTGTCATATCAAAGTGAGCTTATAAGGTATAGACCAAGATTTGGCCATTGGTTTGTTTTGATTTCATAATTTACTCCTGAGAGATTAGGAATAGCACGAATATGGAAGTATGGAATATGTTAGGATAGAGTATCTCACAGATTTTCTTGGGAAAAGGAAAATCATTCCATTGAGACAATGGGCTGTATATCAAGAAAAAATAACATAGATTCCAGTGTTCATTCCATACACCGCGAGCGTGCGCGCGCGCACACACACACACACACTCCACAATGTGTGGTGGACTAGAGATCAAAATAATATTTAGAAAACAACATCAAGGGTATTGATACAATTATATTAGAGTATTTTTCATAATTTTGGAATTAGTAAGGAATGTCTTTATTAAACAAAACAGGAGCACGTGCATAAAGAAAATGATTGAAAGACTTGATTACACACCCTTAGGCTGAATTACATACCCATATACACAAGTACACAGAAAACCTTACATGAAATAAATTACATAATAATAATCTATAATGGCAAAAGACACCCAAAATGAATTTAAAAAACCAACAACAGAAAAAATAATTTTAAAATATGAACAGTATGAAATTGCTTCTCAAACTCAGGTGGAAGAAAAGAATGAATTTCTTTTCTAAATTCAACACATCTGCATCAAAACTTCAACTCTCAATGGTGGCAGCAAAATTTACCTCAGTTCTTATTTTAGGTGTCTTCCACCCTTTTTACAAAATTAGAAAAATCAAATTATCTGAATTTGTCCTAAAACAGAAAACTTAGGTTTTTTTTTTTTTTTTTTAATGTTGGTGTTGCTTGATATTATCACAGTTTATCTCTCTGTTAAAAATTATCTGAAAGAAATTGTTATCAAGCTAAAAGAAGTATGCCCCAAACCATAAAGATGGCATAGTGTTAGCCTGTGAAAATTTTATTTTGGTTTATTAACCACATGATATGACTGCTTTATCATTAAATTCTCTGTAGAAATGAAAAAAAATTCTGAATATTGAATATAGTGTTGTTTTGTTCTCACCTTTCAGAGAGCTAAAGAATTTAAAATTGAATACAGGGGCTTCCCTGGTGGTCCAGCGGCTAAGACTTCAGGCTCTCAGTGTAGGGGGCCCAGGTTCAATCCCTTGTCAGGGAACTAGATCCCACAGGGTGTAAATAAGTTCCCATGCTGCATGGCACAACAAAGAGATCCTGCATGGCACAACAAAGATTCCGTGTGCCACAGCCAAATTAATTAATTAATTAATTAAGAAAATAAACTTGAATACAAAAGCCATTAACATACCTTTTAACCATTAAGATCCTGAAAGTCTCATGTTAGAGACACCATCTTGTGTTACAGAAATAAGGACTCTCTCTTTCTTTTCCAATATTCTACAGCAATAAAAACAAAATAATTTATGCCTTAACAGAGTATTTTTATGTTACATGACATTTGCACTCAACTCATGCATTTCTTAGCTTTTTCATCATTAACTGCAGATGCTCATCAGGATTGCAACTCGCTATGGCATATCTATTTTCCCAGTAGAAAAGCAAGGACAGATCGCTTCGCTCCAAAAATCTGTAGGGAAACTGTTTAGATAAAAACACTTTAGACTTGGCTTTTAAATAATTTTGAAGAGGACTTATATAATCTTCCAATCAAGTTGGAGTGACATGGACCTGATTTACCCTTCTACCTGGAAAAATTTTAAAAACTGACAAAATGCTGGAAAAATTATTTTCAAGACATTGAACAGCAGGCAACAAAATACACTGATCTTGAAAGACAGGAACATGGTGAGCCCTGGGATATACTCAGCTTACTGTCTTAAGAGACGTTTCAGGCAAAATAAAGGGACAATGAACTTAGGAAGAGCTGGAAGACTACCTGAGTTGAGGAGATGGAACTGAGGAAATGAGAAGACCCAGGAAACATGAGTTCATAAGACAAAGTACCAGAAATGAGACAGCTGCCTCAAGACAGAAACTTGGAGGTCTACAAAGGGTTCCCCTCAAGTATTCACAGCAGAGTATAGTTGATCACATGTGTGGGAGAAAATCACCTGAGGCTGGGAAAGAACCACCTACAAGGATCAGAGGGAACAGTGCTTACTCCCACTAGCTATGCTGGAAAATGTCAAATTCCATGGAGCATTAGGTCAAGTCCTCAAGAAGGTTTTGCCTCAGTAACGGGAAATAATTAACCCTAGACTGTTACTGCTCTGAACCTGTTTAACAAATCAAAAGGTTCAACATGATTCCAAATAGCTTACGTATCCCAGAAAAATGTTCAAGAAGATTTACAGAAATACAAAAATATCCATACAAGGTAAACCAACGAAGTAAAATTCACAATATCTGGCATCCAATCAAAGATTACTAAGCATGGGAGGAAGCAAGAAAACACAAATCATAATGAGGAGAATAATCAATCAGTTGAAATTGACCCGGAACACACGCAGAATAAAAACACTAAAACCATTATAACTGTACTCCTTGTGTGCAAAAAGTTAAAGTAGATTCATGGACAATAGAAAAAAACCCACAGGCAGGATCAACCTCACCTCCCCACTAGAACACATCAAACCTACAACTACGTATAAAGGAACTCTTGCTGTGACTAACTTGAAGACTAGTGGAATGGTTCTTCTACAACCAAGGCTGTAAAGAAAGAACTACACAGAGTCTGGTAGGAGGAGGAAATGCAATCTGAAACTGAGAGGGGCCCTGTGGGGCCCAGGCACAGGGGCCTTTTTGTCCCCTGGTTTCTTATAGGTAAGACTCCAGCCTCCCCGACCTTCCCTGAGTTCCAAAGGGCAGATTAACAGTTGCTAATCAAGGGAGGAGCAGCCAGGAAACCACCTGAGGCAAGATTAAAGGGACCAGAGAAGCTCATCAAGATTAGGAGACTGACCACCTGAGATGAAATTAAGGGAGTGCAGGTCCTGCACACACCCTAATCTTGTCAGAGACCCCACCCTTGGGGAGTATTGTTATAAAACTCCTCATCAAATCCTCCTGGGTTGGGACACATAGTTTTTCAAGGCAGGAGTCTGCTGTGTTCCCCTTTGCCTGGCAAAGTAGTAAAACTATCCTTTTCTATTTCACCCAAAACTCTGTCTCCAAGATTCGATTCAGCACCAATTCAGCACCGGTGTACAGAGAAGCTGAGCTTTTGGCATCAGATCTAGTCAGGACCCGTACCCCTAGCAAGTGATGCAGAATAGGAGGGAGATATCACAGATTCAAAGATCTTCTCAGAGGAGTGAGGGATTTTGCTGCTGAGAAAAACCTGGCTTCTGTTCACCCATGCTGAATAGAAATATGAAGACAGAGCTTCGGAGGAGTAGAAAGCAATAGCTTTATTACCTGGCCAGGCAAAGGGGGAGCACAGTAGGCTAGCACCTCAAGAACTGTGCTCCCCTCTCTGGGAAATAGGGAGAGGTCTTATAGTTGAGGCTCGTGGTCAGAGGTAGGCAATAAGAATCAAGGCAGTAACAGTCTTGTGTTCTTCTGATGGGTTGGTGGTGAAGTAAGTAGAAGTCAGAATCATCAACTTTCAAGTCCAACTGGTCTGGGGTCTACATGCTTGTGGGCAGCATACCCTCATTAATCATTAACTTTTCCCTCCTGGAGGGGGTTTCAACTTCTGCAAAATAGCTCAAAGATGTTGTTGTGTGTATTGTTGCTGGGGAAACAGGACCTGCCCCAAGGCTGCTCTTGCCTGTTTCTCCCAGGTCTCAGTGCATCCTCTCCCTTCACTAATTAACAACTGCTTGAATCTGCCCATTGGAACTCAGGGAAGGTCATGGAGGCTGAATGAAGGCTGTTTTCCTATAATCAAAGAAATAGGGGACACAGAAAGGCTTCCTGCCCAGGAACCCCACAGGACCCTGCTTGGTATCAATTTGAGTCATATATTAGGCACCCCAGCACTGGAGGCTGACACTGAGAAGATGAGCCCTCTTAGCTGGTTTGAAAACCAGTGGTGGGGGGGACTTCCTAGGTGGTACAGTGATTAAGAATCCACCTGCCAATGCAGGGTTGTGGGTTTGAGCCCTGCTCCAGGACGATCCCACATGCCATGGAGCAACTAAGCCCATGCTCCATAACTATTGAGCCTGCACTCTAGAACCTGTGAGCCACAACTCTTGAGCCACTGTGCTGCAACTACTGAAGCCCACTTGCCTGGAGCCTGTGCTCTTCAACAAGAGAAGCCACCAAAATGAGGAGCCCATGCACCACAATGAAGAGTAGCCCCTGCTCACCACAACTTGGGAAAGCTCGTGTGCAACAATGAAGACCCAACGCAGCCAATAAATAAATAAATTAATTAATTAAAAATATGTTAAGAAGGTATATCTCATGCTAACTCTTCTTACCACAATAAAATAAAAATGAAAAAAAATTATTAAAAAAAGAAAAGAAAAGAAAAACAGTGGGACATACCAGAGGACTGTAAGAAACCCAGACTCCATTACTGAAGAGTGGGAATGGACTTGCTTATTTCCAGTCCCAATGTAGAGGCACCAGATTGAAAACTGGCTAGTATTTGGACAGCCTGCTAGGACCTACCCAGTGTGTCCCCCAGCCCTCATAGAGCTCCTGCTTTAGCCCCTCCTGCTCCAGTGCTGCTCCCTGCTAAGGCAGAAGCCACCATTGTTACCATGTCCTCTGACACTTGGGAAAGGGCCAAGCCAGATCAGGGCCCATCTGTGCCTCTAGCCAAGGCAGAGATCACCATTGTCACTGTTTGTGCACGTGCACCAGTAAAGCAACAGGGCCAGTTAATTACTATGGCTCGAAACCCTCATTCACTGACCCTGCCTCTAACCACAGTGCATGCACCAGAGGCTGGGAGGAGGAGCAGAACCAGCTCAGAAATGCAATCCCAAGCCCTTGAGCCCTGGCCACATCCCCAGCCAAGGTAGAGACTGCTACTCTCTAATAACAAGCCCAATTGCCTCAGGTGTCCAGCTCTAGTCCCTCAGTAGGGCAGCATTCCACCCCCATAGGGCAGTTACCACCACTGAGCATAGGAGAAACCCCAGCTTGAACTTGACTCTAGCTCTAGCTCCTCTGACTGTTATCTCCCATCAAGGTGGCAGCTGCCAGTGTGCCCCAGGAAAAGGTAAGTCCTGTGCTCACTTCAGATCCAGCCCTCCCACCCAAGCCATTGGTCACATGCAGACTGCATAGGGACACTTCCACACAAGGAAATGCCTTCAAGTCTGGGATAGGGAAATGTTTCACCTAATTTTGTAGTGACGAACAGAGAAAGCTAAAATGAAAGGATAGAGGAATATATTTGAAATGAAAGAATAAGATAAAACCCCAGGGAAAAATCCCTACTGAAACAGAGATAAATAGTTTACCTGATAAAGAGTTCAAAGCAATAGTAATAAAAATGCTAACTGAACTTGGGAAAAGAATATATGAATGCAGCAAGAACTTCCAAAAAGATCTAGAAATATTAAAAAGTACCAGTTAGGACTGAAGAATCCAATTACTGAAATGAAAAATGCACTAGAAGGAATTAACAGCAGATTAGGTGATACAGAAAAGTGCATAAGCAATCTGGAAGCTAGAGTAGTGGAAATCACCCAATCAGAACAGCAAAAAGAAAAAATATATGAAGGATAGTTTAAAGAATCTCTGAGACAACATCAAGCATACTAACAAGTGTCCCTATGCAGAGTTCCAAACAAGATACAGATCAAGACATATCCTAATTAAAATGGCAAAAGTTAGAGATTAAAAAAAATTGTTTTAAGTCAGTAAGAGAAAAACAAAGAATCACATACAAGGGAACACTGCTATGGCTATCAGCTGATTTTTCTGCAGAAGTTTTGCAGGCCAGAAGGGAGGGGGATATTATATTTAATGTGCTGAAAGGCAGAAAACATACAACTTAAGATACCGTACACAGCAAAGTCATCATTCATAATTGAAGGAGAGACAAAGCATTTCCCAGACAAGCAAAAACTAAGAGTTCATCACCACTAAACCGACCTTAAAAGAAATGTTAAAGGGTCTTTCTTAAGTAAAAAAGCAAAGGCTATAACAAGAAATAAGAAAATATAGAAAGGGAAAAATCCCATGGGTAAAGGCAAAAATATATTAAAAGCAGTGGACCAACCACTTAATTAAGCTAGTACAAAGCTTAAAAGACACAAACTGTAAAAAGTAAATACAACTACAATAAACAGTTAAGGGATAAACCTAAAGATGTAAAATATGACATCAAAAACACAAAATCTAGGTGGGGGAGTAAAAAAATGTAGATTTTTAAAGAATGTTTTTGAATTAAATGACTGTCATTTAAAACAAGTTAACCTAGGGCTTCCTAGGTGGCGCAGTGGTTAAGAACCTGCCTGCGAATGCAGGGGACACGGGTTTGATCCCTGCTCCAGGAAGATCCCACATACCTCGGAGCAACTAAGCCCATGTGCCACAATTATTGAGCCCATGTGCTGCAACTACAGAAGCCCACGTGCCTAAAGCCCATGCTCTACAACAAGAGAAGCCATGGCAATGAGGAGCCTGCGCACCACAACGAAGAGTAGCCCCCACTCACCGCAACTAAAGAAGGCCCGTGCACAGCAAAAAAGACCCAACACAGCCAATTAAATAAATAAATAAATTTATATAAAAAAAAAGTTGATCTGTATGGTTATAGGTCAACATATACAAACCCTATGGGAACTACAAATTAAAAACTTACAGGAGAACACAAAAACATAACACTAAAGAAAATTATCAAACCACAAGGGAAGAGACTAAAAGAAGAGAAAAAACAGAGGAGAACTACAAAAACAACCAGGAAACAAGTAACAAAATGGCAATGAGTACATACCTATCAATAATCATTTTAAAGTCAATGGACTAAATGCTCCAAACAAAAGACATAGGGTGGCTAATTGGATAAAAAAAATAAGGCCCATCTATATGCTGCCTACAAGAGACTCACTTCAGAGCTAAAAACACACACAGACTGAAAGTAAGGGGATGAATAAAGACATTTCATGGAAATGGAAATGAAAAAAAGCTGGGGTAGCAATACTTATGTCAGACAAAGTAGACTTTAAAACAAAGTCTATAACAAAAGACAAAAAAGGCCATTATATTATGATAAAAGGATCAATACAAAAGAGATGATAACATTTGCAAACATATGCATCTACTATAGGAGCACCTACACACATAAAGTAAACAATAAAAAACAAAAAGGGAGAAAATGACAGTAATACAATAATAGTAGGGGATTTTAACACCCCACTTACATCAATGAATAGATCATCAGAAAGAAAATCAATAAGGAAATTGTGGCTTTAAATGACGCATTAGACCAGATAGACTTAACAGATATCTACAGGACATTCCATTCAAATCTAGCAGAATTCACATCTTTTCAAGTGGTTCATAGAATGTTCTCCAGGACAGAGCACAAGCTAGGCCACAAAACAAGCCTTGATAAATTTAAGAAGATTGAAATTATATCAAGCATCTTTTCTGACCACAACAGTATGAAACTAGAAATCAGTTACAGAAAGAAAAATGGAAAAAACACAAACAGTAGGTTAATAAAAAAATCAAAGAGGAAATCAGAAAATATGTTGAGAAAAATGAAAATAGAAACCCAACTTTCCCAAATCTACGGGATGCAGCAAAGCAGTTCTATGAGGGAAGTTTATAGTGATACAGGCCTACCTCAAGAATCAAGAAAAATCTCAAATAAACAACCTAACTCAACATCTAAAGAATTAGAAAAAGAATAACAAAGCCCAAGGCCAGCAGAATGAAGGAAATAATAAAGATCAGAACAGAACTAAAATAACACTCTCCTCCAAAAAACAATAGAAAAAAATCAATGAAATCAAGACCTGTTTTTTTTTCCTGTTTTATTTTTAACAATATCGCACCCTATTGATTATTCTTTATTCTGTTGTATTTTTATTTACACAATTATCAAAACAGCAAACCACAAATCCCATTACATATTTTTAGGAAAATTATCTATCTTAGAGGAAGTTGAAATATGTCTCTCACTACCAAAACCATGAAGTGAAGGACACCAGCACTGTTGTCTTGCAATGCTTCCAAAAGAAAACCTAATGTAACCATTCGAACTTTAATAGCCTCCCTTTCTCATGAGAATTTTTTTCCTTTTTTTTTCCAGATCTTCACTGGAGTATAATTGCTTTACAATGTTGTGTTAGTTTCTGCTGTACAACAGAGTGAATCAGCTATATGTATAAATATACCTCCTCCCTCTTGGACCTCCCTCCCACCCTCCCCATCTCACCCATCTAGGTCACCACAGAGCACAGAGCTGAGCTCCCTGTGCTATACAGCAAGTTCCCATTAGCTACCTATTTTACACATGGTAGTGTATATATGTCAATCCTAATCTCCCAATTTATCCCACTCTACCCTCTCCCACCTGTGACCAAATGTCCATTCTTTACATCTGTGTCTCTATATCGGTCCTACAAATAGTTTCATCTGTACCATTTTTCTAGATTCCACATATATGCATTAATACACAATATTTGTTTTTCTCTTTCTGAATTAAACTTCACTCTGTGTGACAGACTCTAGGTCCATCCATGTCTCTACAAATGACCCAGTTTTGTTACTTTTTATGGCTAAGATTCTACTGTGTGTGTGTGTGTGTGTGTGTGTGTGTGTGTATACACATCTTCTTTATCTGTTCATCTGTTGATGGACATTTAGATTGTTTCTATATCCTGGCTATTGTAAATAGTGCTGCAATAAACATTGGGGTACATGTGTCTTTTGGGGTTATGGTTTTCTCAGGGTATATGCCCAGTAGTGGGATTGCTGGGTCATATAGTAGATCAATTTTTCATTTTTTAAGGAACCTCCATACTGTTCTCCATAGTGGCTGTGTCAGTTTACATTCCCACCAACAGTGCAAGAGAGTTCCCTTTTCTCCACACCCTCTCCAGCATTTATTATTTGTAGATTGTTTGATGATGCCCATTTTGACTTGTGTGAGGTGATACCTCATTGTAGTTTTTATCTGCATTTCTCTAATAATTAATAATGTTGAGCATCTTTTCATGTGCCTCTGGCCATCTGTATGTCTTCTTTGGAGAAATGTCTATTTAGGTCTTCCCCTATTTTTTGATTGAGTTGTTTGTTTTTTGGATATTGAGTTGCATGATCTGTTTGTATATTTTGGAGAATAGTTCCTTGTCAGCTGCTTTGTTTGGAAATATTTTCTCCCATTCTTAGGGTTGTCTTTTTGTCTTATTTATGGTTTCCTTTCCTTTCCTTTGCAGAAGCTTTTACATTTAATTAGGTCCCATTTGTTTATTTTAGTTTTTATTTTCATTACTCTAGGAGATAGGTCAAAGAAAGATCTTGCTGTGATTTATGTCAAAGGGTGTTTTCCCCATGTTTTCCTCTAAGAATTTTATAGTGTCTGGCCTTACATTTAGCTCTTTAATCCATTTTGAGCCTATTTTTGTGTATGGTGTTAGGGAATGTTCTAATTTCATTCTTTCACATGTAGCTGTCCAGTTTTCCCAGCACCACTTATTGAAGAGGCTGTCTTTGCTCCATTGTATATTCTTGCCTCCTTTGTCATAGACTAGGTGACCATAGATGAGCGTGTTTATCTCTGGGCTTTCTATCCTGTGCCATTGATCTATATGTCTGTTTTTGTGCCAGTACCATACTGTCTTGATTACTGTAGCCTTGTAGTATAGTCTGAAGTTGGGAGACTGATTCCTCCTGCTCCATTCTTCTTTCTCAAGATTGCTTTGGCTATTTGGGGTCTTTTGTGTTTCCAAACAAATTGTAAAATTTTTTGATCTAATTCTGTGAAAAATGTCATTGTTAGTTTTTGTTTTTTTTTAAACACAGAGAAGTTTTTTTTTAAAAAATTCATTTATTTTATTTATTGGCTGTGTTGGGTCTTCATTGCTGCACACGGGCTTTCTCTAGTTTCTGCAAGCGGGGGCTACTCTTCATAGTGGTGGGCAGGCTCCTCATTGTAGTGGCTTCTCTTGTGGAGCACGGGCCCTAGGCGCATGGGCTTCAGTAGTTGCGGCACATGGGCTCAATAGTTGTGACTTACAGGCTCTAGGGCACAGGCTCATTAGCTGTGGTGCACGGGCTTAGTTGCTCTGTGGCATGTGCAGTCTTCCCAGGGCAGGGCTCGAACCCGTGTCCTGCATTGGCAGGTGGTTCTTTACCACTGTGCCACCTAGGAAGTCCTGTCATTGGTAGTTTGATAGGGCTTGCATTGAATCTGTAGATTACTTTGGGTAGTATAGTCATTTTTACAATATTGATTCTTTTTCCTTGGGACGAAGGAAAAAGAGAGGCTTCCCCAGGTCCTGGCCCTGCAATGAACATTACTATTTGATTTTGGAAACAAAGTGAAAAAAAAGGTTGAAATGGAGTGTATTTCATCCAGTGTATGCATTCACTACTCCTGACACCATTTTCTCACTATTGAACACTATTCTGAATAATGAGAAGTGGTGTCAAAAGTCAAGGGATACAAGTGCAGTGAAGATGTGGAGCAATAGGAATATTTCTAGTAGGAATGCAAAATAATGTACCACTTTGGCAGACAGTTTGACAGTTTCTTTTAAAGCTAAATAAAGACCCACCATACAACCCAGCATTCATGCTCCTAGGTATTTACCCAACTAATCTGAAAAGTTATGTCCATACAGAAACCTGCACACCAATGTTTATAGTGGCTCTGTTAATAATCCCACCAAATTGGAAGAAACTAAGATTTCCCTCAATAGGTAAATGAATGCACAAACTTTGGTATATCATACTATGGAATACCATCTTGCAATCAAAAGTAACAAGCTATTAATCCATTGATGAATCTTAAATGTTATTGCTGTGTGAAAGAAACCAGTCTGAAAAGACTATATACTGTGTGATTCCATTAATATTATACACTGGTAAAGGCAAAACTACAGAAACAGAAATGAGATCAGTGGTTATCAGGAGTTGTGGAAGGGGATGGGTTGGCTAGATGATGTGCAAGAGACTTTTTAGAGCTATGAAACTCTTCTGTATGGTATTGTAGTGGTACATACATGACACTGTCCATTTGCCAAAAACCAACACAAAAAGTGAATCTTAATATATGTAAATTTAAAAAAATTAACCAAGAGGGTGAGGGGATCCCAGGATGGAGGGCAGACTGTGAGAAAAGAATCTGACTGTGGGACTTTCCTAGTGGTCCAGTGGTTAAGACTACATGCACCCAAGGCAGGGGGCCTGAGTTTGATCCCTGGTCAGAGAACTAGATCCTATATGCATGCCACAACTAAGAAGCCTGCATGCTGCAACTAAGAGTTCGCATGCCACAGTTAAGTCCACATGCTACAGCTAAAGATTCTGCAAGCTGAAATGAAGATCTTGCATGTAGTAACTGACTTGGCACAGCCAAAATAAGTAAATATATATATATATATATATATATATATATATATATATATATATATATATTTAAAAGGACTTCCCTGGTGCCACAGTGGTTAAGAATCTGCCTGCAAATGCAGGGGACCCAGGTTCGATCCCTGGTCCTGGAAGATCCCACATGCTATGGAGCAACTAAGCCTGTGCGCCATAACTACTGAACCTGTGCTCTAGAGCCTGCAAGCCACAACTACCGAGTCCAAGTGCCATAACTACTGAAGCCTGTGCATCTAGAGCCCATGCTCCACAACAAGAGAAGCCACCACAATGACTAGCCCACACACCACAATGCAGAGTAGCCCCCACTTGCCGCAACTAGGGAAAGCCTACATGCAGCAATGAAAACATAATGCAGCCAATAAATAAATACATTTAAAATAAAATAAAATATACACTCCCTTTGAATCACCAACTCCACTTCTAAGAATAACTTAAAAAAAAATCTGACTGTATGTCAAAACCTCACTGAAGGGGATACTGAAGAGACCTAAGTAATTGCTATAGACTAAATGTTTATGTGCCTCCCCCCACCCCCAAGACATATATTGAAATCTTAATCCCTAATATAGTGATATTAGCAGATAGGGCCTTTGGGAAGTGATTAGGCCATGAAGATGGAGCCCTTATGAATGGGATTAGTGCCCAAGACTTCAGAGAACTCCCTCAGCCCTTCTGCCATGTGAGATTATAGCAAGAAGATAGTCATCTATGAACCAAAAAGTGACTCTCACTGGATGTCAAATGTACATGTGCCTTGATCTTGAACTACCCAGCCTCCAGAACTGTGAGACATAAATTTCTATTGTTTATAAGCCACCCAGTTTACGGTATTTTTGTTAGAGCAGACCAAACAGACTAAAACAGTAACTTTGGAAGTTACTGGAAACTGCAAGACTAAGGACAAAAGGAACTGTATATAAAAACTGTACTCTAGTCGATAAGTTGTTTCCCATGGGGGTATGAGTTAAGCGGAAACTGCTGTATATCTATACTGGGACTGAACAAATAAGGAAACGAATTGTGGATGGTGAGAGCCAGGTTTCTCACTATTGGAGTGAGAGGTTGCCGATAAGCAAAGGAAAAGGCTAGGATAAACCATGTGGTTTAAAGTTATACATATCAGTATAGATTTGGCTTAAAATAATACTGATTGATATATAGAAATAATTACAGATATGTGTGTATACACGAGTTGGCATACATCAACTTCGTAGCTCTGTTCTGAGAAGGCCCTGAAGCAATGACATTCCAGAAGCAATAAATGCAATCAGTATTCAAATCTTGGTTTCTAAATTGCATTCTCCAATAAAAAGAACCAGGATCCTTGAAGGAATGGCTAATTTTAGGATTGAAGAAGTGAATATAAGATGTACGTGGAGTACCTTGTAATGTCAAAAAGTAAGACAGTATGAAAACAAACAAACAAAAAAACAAAACTGCTAATAAAACCCCCAAAATACAAAATGTCAAAGGGACGCAAGAGGCAACTGAAAGAACTCCTGATGACCAAAACTAGAACAATTTGAACAACAGAATAATTTACTATTGGATCGTATCCAAAGCATAAAATAAATATCCATGAGTCCACACTGATATAAATGTATTTGGATAAATAAATAAATGGGGGAGAGAAGACAGCTCTTCCATACAGAGTATTCCCAGTAGTTTATTTAGGTGCTATTCCCTCTAGGAGGAGGGGCATAACTCCCCTACCCACCGTGGGATGACTTGCTTCCAAAAAGAACAGTACAGAAAAGTGGAGCAATTGAAAAATAACTTCACAGTGTAAAAAACTGGCAAATATTGCTCAAGCAAGGTGATCAACCAGGAAGTGATATAGTTACTTCCTTTAAAATGTTCTTATATTAATCTCTTCCTTTCTTTTCCTAATATTATTTTGCTTCCTGTCTTTATTGCCTTATACCTAGGTTATACATATTATAGTCACTCAAACTATGTACTTTGTCTGCAGTCTCTCTCCCCTTCAATCTGTCATGTCCATTATTGTCAAATTAACCTTCAAATATTACTTTTTTAAATGTAATTTTATTTTTTTAATTTTTAAATTAATTTTTATTGGAGTATAGTTGCTTTACAATATTGTGTTAGTTTCTGCTGTACAGCAAGGTGAATCACTTATACATGTACATATATGCACTCTTTTTTAGACTTCCTAACCATTTAGGTCACCACGGAGTACTGAGTAGAGTTCCCTGTGCTATTCGGTAAGATCTCATTAGCTATCTAATTTATACACAGTAGTGTATATATGTCAATCCCAATTTTCCAATTCATCCCACTCCCCTTCCCCGCCTTGGTATCCATAAATTTCTCTACATCTGTGACTATTTCTGCTTTGCAAATAAGTTCATCTGTACCATTTTTCTGGATTCCTCATATAAGCGATATTATATGATATTTGTTTTTCTCTTTCTTCTTTAAAGTAATTTTAAATGTAATTTCTCTACTGCACATCTTCATATTATCTCTCATCATCCTTGGGTTGGTTTGCTACTGCTGTTGTAACAAACTACCACAAACTTGGAGACTTAAAACAATACACATTCGCGGCTCCCCTGGTGGTCCAATTGCTAAGACCTTGCCTTCCAATGCAGGCGGTACTGATTTGATCCTTGGTCTGGGAGCTAAGATCCCACATGCCTGGGGCCAAAAAACCAAAACATAAAACAGAAGCAATATTGTAACAAATTCAATTCAATAAAGACTTTTATAAAGGTCCACATCAAAAAAAAAATCTTTAAAAAACAAGCAAAAAACAAACATAAAAAAATACACATTTATTCTCTTACAGTTGTGAAGTGCAGAATTCCAAAATCAGTTTTACTAAGCCTAACTCAAGGAGTTAGAATGACTGTACTCCCTCAGCAGCTCTAGGAAGAATCTCTTTTCTTGCCTTTTCCAGATTCTAGAGCTGCATTCCTTGCATTCCTTGATGACCCATTCTTCCATCTTCAAAAGCAAAACCGTGATATCCCACCTCAGTCCATCACACTGCTTTCTGTTCTATAGTCATAGTTCCCTATGCCTCCTCTTATGGGACACTTATATTTGCATTTAGGACCAACCCAGAAAACCCACATCTCGAGATCCTGAACTTAATCACATCTGCAAAGTCTCTTTCACCATATAAAGTAATATTCACCAGTTTTAGAGATTAGGACCTGGGTATCTTTGGGAGCCATTATTCAGCCTGCCCTTCTATTCAAATTTCAGCTATTTTAATAGATTATCCATCAAGTGCAAGATTTTAGTTCTTCTTTTGCAAGTGCCTGCGCTGATTACCTCAGACAACAGAGATATATTCCTCTCTTAAGATATGATATTATTATCCCATATCCATTACCTTGTATACACGTACACACTTTTTTTAAGCAATTCTTTTTTTAAAAAAAATTATTTTATTTATTTTTGGCTGCATTGGGTCTCCATTGCTGTGCACTGGCTTTTCTCTAGTTGTGGCAAGCAGGGGCTACTCTTCATTGTGGAGCACAGGCGCTAGGCTCATGGGATTCAGTAGTTGAGGCACTCAGGCTCAGTAGTTGTGACTCATGGGCTCTAGAACTCAGGCTCAGTAGTTGCGGCACACGGGGTTAGTTGCTCAGCGGCATGTGGGATCTTCCTGGACCAGGGTTTGAACCCATGTCCCCTGCATTGGCAGGTGGATTCTTAACTACTGCGCCACCAGGGAAACCCCCACATTTTTTCATTTATGCCTTTTCCCCACAGTAGCTGGTACAATGCTTTACATATGGAAGTTTCTCAGTTGCTTGCCTGTAAATATCTTCTGCTCACTAACCACTCTATTATTACTCTGCTCCCATAATAGGTCATCTCACATAATATCATTACATATCTTTCCTCTAGGTCCAAATGCCTATTCAACCACTCTAGGCCTACATGAACATGCCTTCACTTTTATAATGTATGGATAGGTGACTGTCTGACATGAGGAATAAAACTACAAAACAAAAAAATATGATGAACAGATTTTTGAACTGTGGTGAAAACAAATTCACATCAATATAATTTGCCACACATTGAGTGATGTTCGTAGCCATTATCATAGTGTCTGGTAAATAGGCCCAGAAGGAAGCAGCCCATAAAAATGTTTACAATGAGTATGAAAGGCAGCTGAACAATTCCAGAATTTTCTAAAGGAAGACAAGAAGGAATTTCCAAAGCAGACTAGAGGGCAACTCAGAGGCACTCCTCTAAAAGGGCTGGATGTGTGTACCCAGGGTGAGTTCAGCAATTTGTACTGTTCTTGTCCTTTTCCACCTGGGCAACTCAGGGCTATGTGTTCCATGAGTCTTGGATGAACAGGTTGTTCCACACTGGGGCTGAAACCAGGCCAGGTGGAATATTGGCTTTTGAGTGAAAATGTTATGGGTGGCCTGGCCATAAGACTTATGACATATGAAAGTCTTATGGAAATCTGTCCAACTTGTCACTATATCTGAAAAGTGATTTTGAATACAAGACACACAGAGAAGAACACATAAAGTTAAGTGGTGCAAAGCCTGGAAGGAAAATAGGAAACAGAAGCCATGTAGGGTGCAAAAGGGAGATGTAAGTCGACGGCACAATCTGGTCAAGAGAAAATGAAAGTTAAATGAGGAAGGGATAGAAGGTGAAAGGTGTCACAAAGGGAGAAGTAAGAGTCATCACTCTTTATGGAAGCGTGTTTCAAGAGCCTGTCCTCCCAACTTTGCTCTCCCAGTTCCTCCTCTAACAGTCCCTGCCTCCCGTGCCCAGAAGAACTCTCAGAAGGGGCACTGAATGTGATAGAGCAGAGAGCTCAGCCTATATTCCTGTCACGAAGAACACAGGATTCTTGGGACAGCCTGAGCTGGGGAGACAAGGAGAACACAGGCTCTGCCAGCAGCATAGCCTGCAGCTCTCACACACCCAGGGCTCTGCCAGCTTACCTGGCCCTTCTGTCTGCCCCTATGCAAGACAAGCCCCAGAGCCTACTCAAGCCCTCCCACAAGGTCCTGAACTCAAAGTCCTCAGAGCCAGAATGGACTAAGCTGAGTGACTTACCTACAGGATGTATAAGAGGAGGGAGGAGAGTCATTAGTGGAGTAAAGAAATCAAACATGCAGAGGGTCTGAAAGCTAGAAAGGGGCTGGGTTCAAACAGTTCTCCAGAAAGACAGCAAATACCCCAATTTGTTTTTCCAGGAGGAGTGCATGAGAATGTCCCCCTTCATGCCCCTATGCCAGCACTACGTGATTTTTTACAATCTTATTTCTGCTGATTGGGCAGATAAAAAAATGATATCACAAAAATGATATCACGTTGTTTTTTATTTATACTACCCTTGGGAAGAAGGAAAATATCCAAATGTTTAATAGCTTTTGCTTTTGTTAATTTTCTGTTTTTCTACAGGCTTCTTGTTTGTTTTTCTATAGGTACGTTCCTCTCTATCTTATTAAATTGACCTCTTTATGTATTAGAGACATCACCCCTTTATCAGCCATATGTATTGCAAACGTTTTTCTCCATTTGTGTGCTTAACACAGAGCCTTGATAGGATCATAATAACAACAATAAGAAGAATAGTAATCATAATGACAGCTACCATTCAATCCTCAAAACAATCCTGTGCAGTGGAGTGTATTCAGAAGTGTTCCCCCATTATCTTTCTGTACGGTTATGTATGTGCAAGTTTGCTTTTTCCTATCAAATAAAGATGAAAGGCTAAAAACTTGGTCCAGGGAATGAGACTGTCCTTGTTTGTTTCTGGGGGACCACTTATGATATGCGTGATTTTGTACATTATTCAAAATCTTTGTCTTTCAGTTTCTTCATCACTGAAATAGGGATAATAATAATCTAACTCACAGAGGTTGCTCTGTGGGTGAAAAAAAAGCATACATATCTTTCAGACCAGTGCCTGGCACATCATAAGACCTCAATTGTTGTTATTAATTATTGTTGCTAGCTGTTACTCATCCTTGTGGTCATTATCACATGTAATCTTGAAACAGTCTAACATACTTGATAAACATGACGGTTTAGAGATTTCAAACAGCCATCTTATGAAAAAACCTGCCAGTTCTCTGGTTGCTAGAGTGGAAAGGATGCATTTCATGTGTATGACCCTCTTCAAAATTCTCAGCCACTGTTTTGGAAAACGGAGTCCCTCTTATAGTGTCCTTACGTGTTTCTCCCAGATGTATACTATGGCGAGGGAATTTCAGGGTAAAAATACTGCCCTGGTAAATTCTGGGACACTGTTCAGAGGTGGATGTTCTTTGAGCTACACTGACTTGTTTTGCCCCGGTGTTGTCTTCAAAAGCTCTGAATATATAGGCAGCAATCCTTTTTTCCCTAATTGAAGTGAGAATTAGAAGGTCCTATCACTAGAAAGAAAGCTTTAAGTTCATCTAATCTAGTGGTGTTCACACTTCAGGGCACATCAGCAAACCTAACACTCTCATAACAGACCCACCTACTCTAGTCTTATCTCTGATTTACAGAACCCAGATCTTCTGGATTAGGGCCCAGAGATTTGTAGTTAGTAGCAGGTCCTAAAGTTTTAAAATGCATTAGGGTAAGGCTGAGAGGATGGAACAAAATCTCAAAGTACAGTGGATTTTGAAAATATATATTTATTTCTCTCACATATCTGCCTGGAGTTGAGCAGTCCAGGTTGGCAAGATAACTCCGCCTCACACAGTTTCAGGCACATGAGCTTTTGCTCCCCTTTTGCTATCGCGGCTATTCCTAGGACAAATCATTTACATCAGCATCCCCAACCTTTTCTGGCACCAGGGACTAGTTTCGTGGAAGACAATTCTTCTGCAGGGGTGGGGGGGGTGGGGGATGATTCAGGCGGTAGTGCGAGGGATGGGGAGCAATGGGGAGCAGCAGATACAGCTTCTCTCACTTGCCACCCACTCACCTCTTTCTGCGAGGCCTGGTTCCTAACAGGCTGCAGACCAGTATTGGTCCTTGGCTAGGGGTTTGGGGACCCCTGACTTACATGATTAAAGTTGAGTCCTACTCATGTCCATTTTGGGGATCTAGCTGTTGGGAAGAAAAAAAAAAATCACAGAAGAAGCCAGTCCAAAGTCCTCAAACATGGACCCGGAAGTGGCACACACCACTTCCGCTCAGAGAGTCTGGGAAAGGAAGTCTGGCTGGGCAGCCCTGTGCCTCAGCGAACCGCTTTGCTTTGAGAGCAAGGAGGGTGGTTTTCGGGTGGGCAACCTGAAAGCTTCACCACCATGATGCTGATGTGCACCTAAGTCTGAGAACCCAGATCTAATCCAACCTCTACATTTTGTAGGTAAAGAAATTGAATCCCAATGATGTAAATGACTTGGGCGTGGGGCATTGGCATGATGAATCAGTAAAATAGATGAGGATTTACTTACGATGTTGCAAAGAGTCTTTTCTTTAGCACCATCCTGGGCAGTTGAAGCTAGCGATTTGTTTCACTTCAGAATTGTTGGTTAAAGGAAATTTATATTGGGAAAATAGAGGGGATGATGACAGAAGAAGAGTACTTTTTTAAATGCTAAATAACCCTTGTCAGTATCACTTTCTCAGATTTCTCGCCTCATTGGCAACTTCCTTTCTCAAACTGACTCTCTCTCCCATAGCCCATATGATTAGATCTGTCTTCTTATCACCTCATTTCTTTTTTAAAAAAATTTTTAAAAAGATTTTTATTTATTGCCTGCATTGGGTCTTCATTGCTGCATGAGGGCTTTCTGTAATTGTGGAGAGCAGGGGCTATTCTTCAATGCAGTGTGTCAGCTTCTTATTGAGGTGGCTTCTCTTGTTGTGGAGCACAGGGTCTAGGCATGCAGGCTTCAGTAGTTGCAGCGCATGGGCTCAGTCATTGTGGCTTGTGGACTCTAGAGTGCAGGCTCAGTAGTTGTGGCTCACAGGCTTAGTTGCTCCGTGGCATGAGGGATCTTCCCGAACCAGGGCTCAAACCTGTGTCCCCTACATTGGTAGGCAGATTCTTAACCACTGCGCCACCAGGGAAGGCCCTTATCATGTCATTTCATTCCCTCTAATGTTCCCTCTCAACTACAGGGATATGACATATACCAACCTCTCAGTTATTTTTCTAACAAGTAAAAGAGACACTTGTTGGGCAATTTCTAGTCCAATGGTGCTCCTCAGAGGGGCTGAGATGATAGAATGAGAAAGGGGAAAGGAAGGACATCAAACACAGCCCAACAAAGGAGTGAAGACGAGGACAAAAGTTCTGTAGACTGTGAAGGGAGCGGCCTCAAAACCATAGAGACAGGGCAGGTGCTGGAGACAGGCGAGGTAGCATGAGACTGGAGGCAGCCTGCGACATTTAGGTGTGCCCTCTGTGGCTTGGAAGGAACATTATGAAAACTTAACGTTGTGGAATCTGAAATCCCCTGCCTATTGTCACCATGAGGGACCTTCAGATGTGTATTATGTCAAAGGGGTGACAGGCTTTGCGGTGAGGAGTGCTAGCACTCAGGAGGCCTGACTGTCCATGGCACCTCTACATTTGACATCTTTCAGGCTTCATAGTGTGATGATTAGGTAGATTCTGGGAGATCGGAACACCAAAGGCTTGGAACCCAGAGCTCCTGATCCCTTCAGAAGAGTGGAAAGGTTTGGTCTTAACTAAGACTGTTTAGAGGATGCTCCAGACCTGGAAAGCGGTATCTATTCTGCTGAGTCATTGTTCTTGTCTTCTGGTAAAAGAAGAAACCTGTACTAAATTCTGAACTACGCTGGATTTACTTTTCTTACTTATTACCAAAAAACTCTCCCAGAGCTTGGATGGTTGTTGTCTCCGGGGCTAATGTGCCCACCACCCAGAGCTGAACTCTACAGTAGGAAGGGAGTTTCTCAAATTTGAACCAAGTTTGAACTAAGAGGAGACCCACTGGACTACTCCATTATGGATAGAGCCCATTCCATGTTTGGTGAGTGGGTGGTAGCACCAGCCTTGCCGCATGGAACTAGCCCTGGAATAGAACCCAGTGATATGTCTCCCATCCAGGGCCCTGCATTCTCCTTCTACGGAGAAGAGGTCTTTGAGCCCCAGACAGTTGCCTCTGTCACTTTCTTCTCTGGCTGCCAAGTGCAAAATGATTGCTAATAACATAACTGTTTGGCAAGCCTGCAGTGATTGTTTATTTAAGCAGCGACTACACTGAAAATGAAAACCCAGCTAAAAGATATAAAAATATCTGCCCTGATGCTGCATGTTGGTTGTTTGTCAGAGTTTTGCAGTTTCAGTATAATGAAAATTCTGCACCAGATGTGAGAAACAATAGGAAAATTTATATAGAGAGTAATGTACAACATTCTATATACATGCATTTATTTTAAATTAGGACATTAAAAAAGAGAGCTCTCAGGATGGGGGGAGAATGTGTTAGAAGAATCAGGAACACATTGGCACACATTAATGAACAAAATAGTTGTCCATATTTTATGTAGAGTGTTGAACCATAAAGACTTACAAATAAACAATTGGTAGTGAAAAAAATTTCACTGCAACATCAGAAAACAACGAGATTGGGACGTCCTTGGTGGTCCAGCGGTTAAGACTCCGCATGGCCAATGAAGGGGCATGGGTTTGATCCCTGGTTGGGGAACTAAGATCCCACATGCCACGCAGCCAAAAGATAGAAAAACAACAACAGCAAATATATATATAAGGAACAAATAAATAATGAATTATATATATATATAAACATATAATTATTTAAAATATAATATAATTTAACATAATAATATAATATATATTAATTTATATCTATATAATTAAATAATAAAAATTTTAAAAAAAGAAAAAAAGAAAACAACAAGATTGAAGGCTACTCCTGCCTGGCACTTGGCATAGACTTGCTGTTTCCCATCTTGATACCCTCTCTGTCCCTCCATGGCTTGCCATTCTTCTCCCACAGCCCCAGGAAATCAAGACTATGCTTGAGTGAAAATTACAATAAGAGCTTTATTTTTTTTTCTCTCCGTAGCAACTTGTGAAATAAATAGGGATGAGGATGGAGGAATGGAGATGCCTAGGGATGGAGGTATTGACTGAGGGCAGCAGCTAAACCAAAGGACCTTTTTCTTTTGGCATCTTCTGGAGGACAGGCAGATCCCATGGCTGCACAGGGGAGCGTTCACATTTGTGTGCATGCATCAGTGTACACACTTCTTTGAAGAGAAGCAATGATAATAATATCCCCTATGTCATTCGCTATTACTCTGAATAATCTTAGTGGCAGTACAATTAACTTTCAATTATCTGTATTGGTGTGGGGCCTTCTCTCCTTAATTCTGTCAAGCTGGGTAAACTCTGCTTCTTGGCTTTATAGCTGAGCTAGGATGGAATTCAGTTTGGTTCACAGGAAGTTTGTGTGTGCATGTGTGTGTATGTAGGAGAGAGAAAGAGAAAGAATCTGCACTCCAGGATCGGTTATACATTTTAATTGAATTATCCACAATTTTGAATTTTTCATTTCTCCAGTTAATATAAATAATCAAGAGTTTCCTATAGTTCTCAGAGGGTAGAGGTAGATAATAGAAAGCAATAACCAATAATGAGAATAAGTATGTCCCTCTTTAGATAGACTCTAGTCTCAAAGTCCTGTGGGATTTACAGGTTAGAGCCACTAACTAACCAGCTCATCAGAGAATAACTAGTCAGCATCACCAAAATCTTCTTTAATGAGGTAACACTGTGGTGTTGGTAACTGGAGAATTGTTTGCCCTTAGTGAACTGTCATGTAGTGGTCCCCAGTTCTGGGCTCTCAGAGCAGCATATGCCAAGATTCTGTCCACACTTGCAGCTGGGGGCCTTGGCGACCCCGCCGACCACGTCCACGGAGCCATGGATCAAGTTATTGCTCAACTTGAATGGCCCATTAGTTTCTGAAACTTTTCTCCCGGCTGTCATGTTGCTGCAGTAATTTTTGTTATTACATAGACTGCTTTTGATGGGGAAGCTACAACGTAATCTTCTGAATGTCAATAATGAGGAAGACATAATATCTTTGGACCTGCTGAGGCTGGTATTTTTACATAACAGAGTCAAATGTATTAAGACTTCGATGGTCTGTTTTTCCTGGTCACTTTTTGCCATGTCATTTTGCATCTCTTCCTCTGAAAATTCTTCTTCAGTTATCTCCATTATGCTTTCTGAAGGTCCTGCAAAAACCAACCCCAGGCCAAGTAGCAGCAGAAAGAAGGTCTCCATCTCAGATCTAGGGTAAACTCTTCTGCAGTCAAAGAAAAAAATTTTAAAATATTTTATTTGTTTATTTGGTGGCGCTGGGTCTTCGCTGCGGCATGCAGGTCTTCTAGTTGTGGCATGCATGTGGGATCTAGCTCCCTGACCAGGGATCTAACCAGGGCTCCCTGCATTGGGAGTGCAGAGTCTTAGCTGCTGGACCACCAGGGAAGTCCTCTTCTACAATCAAAATTAAAAGATAAAAACGAGGAAAATATTAAGGGGATAGCTCTCTTTTCCTTATGACATTCCCAGGGTTGACCCTCACATGTAAGTTAAGACTCCCACATCTGTTAATGAAATTATGACATAGGGAAAAGACACTCAGCTGTGGAGTCTGAAGACCCAACTTCAAATCCCTGTTTATCCACTAATAAACAATTTATTCCACCTCATTTAATTAACTTGAGTCCCCTTGTGGGGAAAAAAAAAGAAGGAATGGGGAAAATTATATAAGATAATATGTTTAAAGTGCCCAGAACCAAGTAGTCATTTCTCTTTCTTTTCCCCTTGTCCATAATCTTATTGGCAGGGGCTTCACAGTGAGTCACAATAATCTTCACAGTGAGTCCAGCCTCACACAGTACTTGGCACATGGCAGCCACTTGAAAAACCCACAATGTTATTTTCCCCATCTCTCATTTCTTTTCCCACTGATTCTCAGTCATGGAATTTCTGTCTTTACCAGTTCTTTTGGCAAGTGGATCCTGAGGAGAAAGATTCCAGCTTGCTGCAAGGCAAGAAGTGAAATTGTATTTGTTTCCTGGGAGTTATTGGGTCTAACAAGTGAAGGAAGGGCAAGAAGGGGGAGGCAAAATTGTGTGAGATAGGAGGAGACCATGTGGAACCAGTGATGCTCAGAGCACTGAATGCAGTACCCACTGGCTGTCAGAATCCCAGTGCCCTGGGCAGCACCATTGCTTCCTCTCCTGCAAAATCTTCCCTGTCCATTTATACTTCAACCTAGAGTAATTTTGTTGTTGTCATTTTGAGACTGCACAGCATAGATAATATTGCACTTAATTTTGTATGTTCTCTTTTACTTTTTGAAGTTAGCTGACACATGTTAGTCTTTCTTCTCTCTTATTAAGGCTGAAAATTCCTTGAGCCTGGACATAGTCTCTGCTTCTTTTCATTCTGTACAGAAACACTGAACTGTATACACACTAGTTTCTCAACCATGTTTGTCAACAACAAAACATGGCTTGACTAGTGTAGAAAGTCCTTTACTTGAGGTCAATGCTGGAAAATTCATAATGAGAATCCCAGAAAGAATGGCTATTTAGGGTAATAATTCTTTCCCTTGTTCTAGAAAGATCTCCTTTTTTTTCCCTCTTTATTCTCTCCAACCTCTAAGAGCTTCCTTCCCTTATACTTGTTTCTCCTGTATCATCACACATACCTTCTAATTACCACGCCTTGCCCCTCCAATTCCTTCAATACACTACTTTTCTAAAAATACCACTTGCAGTGACACTATTTCAGGAAACTTGAGCTATTCCTCACTGTCTACGCGGGGTAATCTAACCTCCTGAGGCCACTTAGTCCAAACTCTACATGATCTAATCCCAAAATGCCTCTCAACGCTGATCTTCCATTATTCTGGTACACAAATCTGCTCCAGTCAAATCTGTGTGACCCACTCTTCAGTGAATACACCCTATTCTGTCTCTCCAGTGTGGCTCCTTTCTTGAATGCCTGCTCTTTTCTGCCTCTTGAAGTCTTTCAAAGCCCAATTCAGATCCCATTCTTTTTCTGACCCTCTTTCTCACTGCTTACATGTACTAAATCCATTTCTTACTTCTCACTCACCTCTTATACTACTCATTTGACATTAGTATATATGGACTTGTATTTTTTTTTTTAATTTTCTTTTTTTTAATAAATTTTATTTATTTATTTATTTATTTATTTTATTGGCTGTGTTGGGTCTTCGTTGCTGCACAGGGGCTTTCTCTAGTTGCGGCGAGTGGGGGCTACTCTTCCTTGTGGTGCACGGGCTTCTCATTGAGGTGGCCTCTCTTGTTGCAGAGCACGGGCTCCAGGCACGTGGGCTTCAGTAGTTGCGACACATGGGCTCAATAGTTGTGGCTCACGGGCTCTAGAGCACAGGCTCAATAGTTGTGGTACACGGGCTTAGTTGCTCTGTGGCATGTGGTATCTTCCTGGGGCAGGGATCGAACCCGTGTCCCCTGCATTGGCAGGTGGATTCTTACCCACTGCGCCACCTAGGAAGTCCTGGACTTGTATTTTTTAATTGTACTTGATTTTAAAATGTCCTGCATGTGAAATTAGAGCAATGACCCAGTACCAAAAATATATGAGCCTTATTAATTGGGTTGATTGATTATTGATAGATTGTTAAGAATTCAGTGGACGTGTTCATGTGTGTGCATAGACTTGGTGCATGATGAAGGGAGGAGGGAAGGATTTGGACTGCTTCCTAAACATCCTCTACCATTATATCAATAGTGAGGTAATAATAGGAAAACAGGGAGACAATAAGGAGAAAAATAAACATGAAAAAGAGAAGTACAGAAATTCTCAGTTTTTCTAAAACATTTTAAGGGGGCAGAATTCAGAGCCACCTGTGTTTGATTGGGGTTGCTGGCGCCCATGTAAAAAATATACCCCCCCACCCCTTGCAAACTACAAATGTCACATTTTATTTGAATTGAAATTTGATCCCTATCGAATGAAAATGCTCTGAGAATAGATTCCACTTGACATTCTCAGTTACGTACACTTTAATGGGAATGCAGTTATCTGCAAGATTCTGTTTTTAATTAGAAAGAGGGTGGTTAGGGGAGGAAGGGAAGAAAAAGCACTGAGAAGGAAAGAGAGGATAATTAAGCCTAGGGAGAGGGAAGGAAAAGGAATCAGAATTCAGAACATAGAAACATGGGCCTAAAGCACACATCTCAGCTACTTTTGCCCAGGAAATGGTGCTGCTACCAGGACCCAACATATGATGTGATAGGGACCCGCTCAGACGCTGGGGGCCCTGCTTCCTTGGTGACATTCACACTTTCATGAAAACAGCAATGACAATGGGATTCCCACAGAGAAATGAGTAATGGAACTCAGCTGCAAAAGGGCCGTCCAGAGAGGTAAGCCTCTACTTACAAGGTTGCAAAATGTCCTTTACACATGATTGCCACCTTCTTCCCTCCATAAACCTAATCAATCTGTTAGAACTTGATGTTTACCAACGATAGAGTTAACAACAGGCATAGGTTGATCTGACCTTGAATTAAGTGCAAATAAATAATGCAAGTCTCTCAAGTGAAAAGATAAGAACAGAAAGGGCCTTCTAAAGCTTGTGCATTGCCCGTGTCTGGTCTAGCTCACTGTATGAGCCTCTTGGTGTCATTTACAGGATTAAAATGTCATAGCTCAGAATTAGTGATCCCACAATCTGGCCCTTACTTGCCAATTACCCCTTTTTTCCTTACTACCCACCACTACTAACCTCCCTGTCCCCAGCAACTCCAACTAGACTCCCTAAGAAATAGAATGGTGGAGTAACAGGCCTGGAAAGAATCTCAAAGATTAACTAGTTCAAGCTCTTCACTTTATAGATGAGGAAATTGATAGAGAGGAACAGAATTTAATCAAATCCCTGGAATTAGGAGCCTCTCTTTCGCTTCCTTCTCTTCCTTTGCCCTCTCACTCTAAAGATCCTCTCCCTGTAGCTGAAAAAGGAGGAACTAAACAAACAGTCCAGTTGTAAGAACTAAAAGGGGAAAGGAATGATTAGTCTGAGTCAAAGTCCTCTTTGTTCCTTCTGGGGGTATAAAGAGGTAATAGACTGAACTCTGAGGGTTTTGATCTCTCCCTGGGAAATCCTTATCCATTTCTTTCTAGTCTTTAAGGGAAATGGTTTCTGATCAGTCAGGTTTCTTTCTATCTCCTTTTCCCTTTCTTTCAAGGCGCAGAGGCATCTGCTGAATGGGAGCAGGTAGAGCTTGACTTATACATATCGTCCTTAAAGAAGACCTTAAGAGATGACCCCGACTGCCTCTACACCTAGTATAAAGTCTGGGATTAGTGTGAGAAAAATGAGGTACTCACTGCAGGTACAAGATGTTAAAGGCCTAGTAATCAAGATAAATAATATTTGATTGCAACATTTAAAAATAAATTTAATGCATATGACACAAATCTAATGCATATCTACGAAACAGAAACAGACTCAGACATAAAGAACAGACTTGTGATTGCCAAGGGGGAAGGGGATGAGGGAGAGATGACTGGGAGCTTGGGGTTAGCAGATGCAAACTATTATATATAGGGTGGATAAACAACAAGGTCCTATTGAACATAGTTTCCTACAGCACGGGAAACTATATTCAATATCCTGTGATAAACCATAATGGAAAAGAATATAAAAAAAGAATATATGTATATGTATATTATAACTGAATCACTTTGCTGTACAGCAGAAATTAACAACATTGTAAATCAACTATATTTCAAAATAAATAAATAAATAAATAAATGTAATGCAAATAATGCCTTATGGACAAATATCAAAATTTTGAATAAGAGGATCTGACCCTGCCCTGGTACAACTCATGGACCCCACCTCATCCTAAATCCAACCCTGTCAGAATGGGTCTTGACTGAAAATTCAGATATTTTGTTCATCAGGGATTTTTGCATTAATTTTGATTTTTTAAACTTTATTTATCTATATTGCTCGGGGGGGGGTTGGTGCTCCTTAAATTTTGCATGTGAAGTGAGTCCCTCACTGACCTTCCCTAATCCCAGTCCTGGCTCTCATCAAATGACCCAGAACAAAAGGACAAGGAATTAAAACACATGTAGAGTTCATGGTTTAATTCAGCAGATTTTTTTTATAGAAGCAGAATAAAAAGATTCCAGCTCCGCAATACTGGAAGGATAAAAGCATTTCACTCAAGGCATGACCCCAGGTCCACGGTTCAGGTGTGGCTCAGGGAGAGCCAGCACCAGCGCCTCTGAGAGATGAGATGAGAGGGTGGCAGACTCGGGCACTGCTCTCAGGTTACTCAACATATCTCTGGATATTAACTGGCCCCATGTCGTCACAAGCGACAACAATAAACCCCTGTGTAGGGGAAATGTGGTAGCTGCAGGCAGGATATCTGGTGCCCTCAATGAGCTTACAGACTGTCATTTTGAACTTGGTCTCACTCTGGAAGCAGAGAATGGTGGAATGGCTTTGGCAAGCCACTTTCCTGAGAGAATTGCAAACACTATTGATATTTCGAGGCCGCTCATGGACGAAGACATGCTCCTTTTTGCAGGTGTTGTTGGGCTCCTTGATGACTCTTTGTATGATCATGTGGTTGCAGTACCTTACAGGAAGGTCATTCTGAGGGTAGTCCACGTGCAACTGCTCTAAAGTCGCCGCCATTACTTCCTCATCCAGCTCATTTTCCCAGAAGAGAAGCAGCAGGAAAATTATCACCATTAGTATCATCAGGGGTATGAGGTCCTTCACATCTTTTGCTCTAACTCCTATAGAGTAAGAGGAAACAGAAAATATCAGAGGGTAATCAGATTCCTCCAGCTCCATCCCCTGACTTTGCTCCCCTAACCTTTGATATTTTATTTCCTTATCTCTATTAATGAAAATTGTGCTAACCTTGCAAGGTCCAGCTGGAGGTACAGCTGCTCCCCAAGAAAGCCCTTTCTGACCGTTTCGGCTCTCAGAGTTTGGCATTGAACTGTTGTCTAATTATTCCTGTTGTGTTTGTTGGCCTCCACAGCTCCTTGATAGTCAGTCTCTCATCTCCTATTTCTCCTGAATCCATCAGAATGCTTAACTAAGAGCAGAACATACAGAAGTTATTAAAAGTACCCATGTCTGATTGTTTTATTCCTATTGCTGAATGACTTTCTTTCTCATAATTGTCTTAACCTTGACCCCACCCAGTTCAATATGCTTTCAGCACTGTCTACAAATCCATTCTTCCCAATTCCTTCCCGATCTCTCCTTCTGTGGACCCTACTTGGCTCTGTGCTAGATCCTCTCACCTCTCCTTTTTGGTGTAGCTTTCACAGGTAACATATCCTTGTGATCATGGATCTGAGATAGCCCTTTGTGTCTCACTGTTCCCAGATAATAACTGGTAGGGAGCCAGTTGAGTGTGGGGAGGGCCCAAGTGGAAAGAACAGAAAGGGAGGAGCCTGTAGGGGAGTGTGCTTGGCAGCCATGGGAAGAGAAGTTACTTTCAGAGGGACAGTTGGGTAAGACAGGTCCTGAATGTGTCCTCACTAAACAAGCATTGACTTTTCAAAACATTTATTAAAGTCCTGAAGTGTGCCAGACACAGAACTGTTTATTTTCCAAATTTATATCAGTCCTTACTACAAACCTGTGAAGTAGCTGTTATCTCCATTCCATTAATGAAGAAATGAATTGCAGAAATCTTCTCAATGGTTAACTCTTGAACTCCAGTTTCAGCAAGTTTCATTCCCACGTGGTGTCCAGGACAGGACAGGAACAATTCCCTGGCATTAACATGAGTGTTGATAAAGCCCAGGACCCCTGTCGAGTACGGCAATGGTTTCCAAACTCTGCTGAACACTGAAATTTCCAAGGCATTTTTTAATGCCGCCTGAGGCATTCTGCTTTAATTAGTGTTGGGTAAGACCTGGGCATTGTGATGATTAAAAGCTTTCCCAGTGACTCTAACATGCAGCAAAATTTGAGAACCACTGAAATATAGCGTACTTGGGAGACCCACATGGAAAATTAGTAGATGAAGGCTTGGTATAAGATAGTGGCTCAAGGTATTGAAATAATAAAATTTTGTTGTTGTTGCCAACGTCTCCTAGTCTTTGATATGGGAATGGAAAAATGGACTTAATTTTACTATTTCTTGCTCTGAAATGATTTAGTTTTTGGAAAGAACTACAAAGTCTCCTTTGTATGTATCTGTGTCTTTCTAATTGTCAAGTAGAAAGCTATTTGGGGGTTAAAAATTGTCTAGGAAAGACAGAGAATCCTGGAAAAGCCTTCAAAGAATGTATCTCTTTCTATGCAAGGAAAACAAAAGCATAATTCCAGACTATGAAAATGAACAAGCAGGAAGTTGTTATTTACTTTCCAAAAACTTTCATTCTGGGTGTCCTTTCACAATTCAAACTGTTCTGTTTTGGATATGTGTTGCAAACCACAAAGATATAAGTGCGTAATTAATTGTTGACAAAGTTTTCAGTTAACAAATTTTTGTTTGCACATCATCTTGCAAAAACTTTTCCATTGTATAATAAGAACTCTTATCTACGTATTGTAAGATGTTCAATATTTCCTGCCAGGACTTCCATGCAGCTAAATTACAGGTGTTACACTGAGTTTACAGTCAAGGAATCAACCCTTGTTACAAAATTTATCCTCAGCTGAGGCAACTGGACCTATCTCTACATTTCAGAGTATTACCCTACTGAAATAGAGTTGAGACTGGATTCAAATGTTTAATAGTGCTGGCTGCCTTGGAGAAAACATTTGTAATGCCTAAAACCAACTAAGGATTAATTTGTAGGTGTAAGGAATTCCTTCATATCAACAATAAAAAGATACAAAAACTCCAGAGGAAAAAACACTGTCAAAAGTTATGAAAAGTCAATTTCAGAAGAGGAAGCCAAAATGGATGGTGAACAATGCTTAACTGTATTAGTACTCAAATAAATGGAAATTAACATAACCAAGAGACATTGGTTTATAACTATCAGATTCTCAACAATTACAAAATTTAATATCAAGAGCTGGAAAAAAAAAGTGTTAGTGGGCATGAAAATTGGTGTAGTTATATTGGGAAGTAATCTGGAAGTACTTGGCATAATTATGAATGGATATAGTCTTGGACTTTGTAATCCCACCCCGGGCATAGACTTCAACAGAGTTCTTCCAGATGAAGTATGTGCAGGGCTGTTCATTATGGCATGACTGGTGGCAGAAAAGAGCTAAAAGTAACTTAAATGTCCCTCATGAAGGGAATGGACAGGTAAAGATATGTTAGATACATAAAATAAAATAGTATAAAACAACTTCAACTAACGCACTAGTTTTACAAATGGCAAAGTGCATAGAACTCAAATGGTGTTACGTGAAAAAAAGAAATAAAAATCATTTCCAGTTGATTTAAATTGAAAACATGCATGTTCCAAAATAATACAAGATATTTTCCAAGGACATACAATATCTAAGTAGGATGGAAGAATGTGGATTAAATACTCTAAGACAGATAGCCATGAGGATGAGAGAAATACATGCAGGGGTAAGGAGTGAAAAGGAAAAATAATAAAATTGAATAAAACAGAAGAGAGGCCTAGCATGGGCCATGAGCAGAATATGATCACCTGAAGAGGGAAGGAGGGAAAGAAGGAAGGAGGGAAGGGAGGAAGAGGAGGAGGAGGAAGAGGGGAAGGGGGAGGGGGACAGCAGGGGGAGGAGAGGAGGGGGGGAGGAAGAAGAAGAAGGAAAGAGAGGGAGAAACTGGGCCTATTATCAGATGATTGCATTTGTCCTAAAGTTCTCACCACCCTCCCTTTGCTAAGCCTCAGGTCACTCTCAGAAGGAGACTGCAGGAGGCAGGGAGCTGCTGGAGACAAATATTAGTGCTAGGATGTAAAACAACATTAGTAATTCCACTCACTACTCATCTGGTCAAAATAATGAGCTCTACTCCGGGATTGCTAGAAATCGACCCAGCTCCAGTATTGTCTGAGACTAGGCGATGACCTCAAAGGGACCGTGGAGGAAGCGAACACTTACTCTGGAGGCATTCAGCTGCCACATATGATGTTTGACCGTGTTGAGACCACCAATGAAGAGAACACATGGAGGGAGAGAAATGCTCAAAGAGCTCCGGCTGCTTCAGCTCCTTCAGGAAACAGTGGAGGTCATTCATGTCCTACAGATGTGGTTGGCTGCCCTTGCAAGACTTCTGCAGTTGCCCAATGCCATGTCGACCTTAAAGCCGTGTAGCCGATTGTATTTTCCCCAAAATGGCCACCAAATATTTTCTATCCCACAGTCTCTTCCAGAATCTTCCCACTCCCTTAGCAAGAGGTAGAGTCCTGTCCTTTCCTGAGAACCTGGGTGGGCCTCTGTACGCCCCCACTCACACCGCATGGCGTGCCCTCTGAGCCAAGGTCACACAGCTTCCTCCAGGTTGTGGTTCTGCTAGGATGCTGACTCTGGGTGTCGTACGGAAAGAAGCCTGACTGTCTTGAGGCCACAGAGAGAGAGATGCCCCCAAATGCTCCACCTATTTCAGTCCCCTGTGAGGAAAACCACATGCGAGGCCTGGAGCGAGAACTGCCTAGTTGAGCTCAACCTCCAGATTCAGGATCAAATGAGTGCTGTTTTTTTCGGGCACCATTTTGGGGTGATCTGTAAAGCAGCAATAAACAGACTGCTCACCACGCTGCTAAGTCTCCCCAACCAAATCCAATTCCACCAAGGTTTAGCAAATAATAGATACCACTGAAGTTTTATTGGATACAGAGTATAGATTGTCACACAAACAATAATGCGGAACTAGTTTTTAAAATTTCCATCTGCTGTAAAACCCCCAAAGTTCCCTTTTAACTCCCCCGTCTCTCTCTCTCTGTGCCCCGAGAGCCTCTCTTCTCCATGGTGCCAGCTCCTCTGTGTCTCCTGGCTTCCACCTGCCCCTCTGTGCCCCCTACCTTCCCATCAGTCATCCAGTGACCAAACAAAGACCCTTCCTGAACATCGATTCGCTTAAAAAAATTGGTGAAGTATTGTAAGTAACAAATATTTTGCTACCTAGCAGGGATAGATCTTACTCTACAAACTTGGGCAAGAAAATTTGCATCACCTTATTGCTTCTGTATCAAAGCTAATTCTAGGTCTTCTGCCCTACTAATCTGGGAAGAAATTCAACTTGGTCATCATTACAGTTTCCTTTTCCTCCCAGGGACCCAGGGGGATCCAGAAGGATACTGCTCTTGCCCCTTCTCACTATGGAACCTGTATTAGGCAACAACACTAACCAGGGGACAAACATTCTAATTAGCTTCCCTTAAAAAACTCCTGGAGTGCAGGGTTCAGATCCAGGATCCTGACACATGGTTGTACTAAGATTTAGTTTCCTCAGTTACCGACTATATGGGATTTTTGTCACCTACTGTAAGGAACTTTTATCATTCACATGTTATTCCATTCAACATGTGTTTATTGAACACCTACCTATGCCAGACACTATTCTAGACACTTGGGACACACCAGGGAAAAGACAAAGATCCCTAACCCCCAACTGACTCTGAATCAATCCCTATATGTGAAAATTAATAATTAAAACATAAGAATTGCACATTTATTCTGCCTAGACTGTAGGAACTATATTTCTGGGTAACCAAATAGCTTTCACGTGGTAAGGGAAAGTTCTTCTTTAGAGAAGAATAATAACTAATAGAAAGGAGAAGAATGACAGAAATTTAAAGGTCACTATTTTATAATCATTTATGAAATTATTGTCAGGCAAAAATTATTTGGTAGGTCGTAAAGCTATTAGGAGAGAGGCTTACGGGAAACTTTGCAATGGAAGAGCTGGCTGCCACCACTTAGACATTCAGAGAAGTGAAAAGCTACTCATTATGTGCCTTTTAATATGATGCTATAGGAAGTACACAGAGTTGTTCAGGAAGCATCCTTGCCAAACAATTGAACCTAAACTAATTAAGCCCTAGATTTAACTTTCAGTGTATAGGAAATAAAGGAAAATTAAGCACAAGTTAAATAATACCACCAGGAAGCAATACATCAAATCCAGAAGGTGAGACATTCCGCAGGATGTCCGACCAGTTTTTCAATAGGTAAGTGGCACGGAAACAAAGAGGGAGAAACTGTTATAGATTAAAAGAATCTTCAGATTTGGAATCTTTTGGAATTTGAATATGGACTGGGCATTAGATTATGTTAAAAACATTTTTATTTTTATAAGATGCAATAATTATTATTATAGATTATTTTTTAAGAGGTATACTCAAAAATAAAATCACACGATCTCAAGTATTTTCTTCCAAGAAAGAAAGAAAATAAGAAAGGAGGAAGAAAGCAAGAAAGGAAAAGAAGAAAGCAGGCAGTGCTGGGGGGAGCAAAGGTGGGAAAAAAATTTTTTATGCATTTTGCTTTTTTTTTAGATTTATTTATTATTTATTTATTTATCCATTTTTTTTGGCTGCGTTGGGTCTTCGTTGCTACATGCAGGCTTTCTCTAGTTGTGGTGAGTTGGGGCGGGGAGGGCTACACTTCGTTGTGGTGCACGAGATTCCGGTGGCTTCCTCTTGTTGTGGAGCATGGGCTCCAGGCACTCAGGCTTCAGTAGTTGTGGTGCGTGGGCTTAGTTGCTCCACGGCATGTGGGTTCTTCCCAGTTCAAGGCTGGAACCCATGTCCCCTGCAGATTCTTAACAACTATGCCACCAGGGAAGTCCCTGGAAAATTTTCAATAATTATTGCCTTTAGGAAGATAAGTGTAATGGAATCCATTACACTATTCTCTCTGCTTTTGTGTATATTTGCAGACATTTATTTTAAAAAAGAACAAAACACTTTTAAAATTCTTGCTGTCATGGAGCTTACATCTAATAAAGGGAGATAGGCAATGAAAAATAATCAATCAATCAATCAATCAATAATTAAGTGCTTTAGAAGATAAGTGCTGTGCAATTTTTTTTTTTAAGGTAGAAGTGATATTTTTATTGGAAAGATGTTTAACAAAATATAATGACTCTCTTACACCTTTCATTTTTGTTGACCTTCCAGTCCTTGTACACATTAAACTGATTCAATCACAGGACTACATACCATAATGGGTGCTCAATGCGATACCATCCCTAAGAAGTGCTTCGAATTTTAAGTCCAGAAGACAAAGAAACCTAGAAACTTACCAAGATATTTATAAACACAGCGTAGGAAAAAGCAAAATATTTCCATAGTTTTGTTAAATGCCTCCTTTCAGGTGTAACAGAGGCTACAGAGGGGCAAGCAGCTGGCAGTCTCTTGATCAGAAAAGGGAACTTGACCAAAAACAAGACAAACTATGCTTTCCCAAACTTTTTAGCAACCCCAAAGTGAGATTACATGAGCAGCTATACTTCATAAGTCTTAAATCCTCAGTAGCTGATTGATGTTACCACACTGCTGTTTGTAAATCACTAATGCAAGCATTGCTTCCTTTGGTGTTCCTGCAATGTTTTCATTTGTGAGAAAACCTCCAAAAAGAACTCTGTTTACACCAAAGCAAGATAGCAAGGAAACCGGTTACCATGGAATAATAAGGCCCTAAGAAAGGCAGCAGATTGTATAGTTACCTCCTTGTGGGCAAAATCCCTGCCCTAAAACTATGCAACGTATTACCTCTTCCTAGGAACCCATTTTTTTCTTGCCAGTCTTCTACTTAGCAGATGGATTTCAAATTAACCTGTTAAATTAGGCCAAATTTTTTTGGCTTTATTTCAAATTCAAACCAATTAGAATTCGTTCACAAATGCTTTTAAAAAGTTATTGGATGAAATTCCCTGGCGGTCCAGTGGTTAGGACTCTGTGGTTTCACCGCCACGGGCTCAGGTTCAATCCCTGGTCAGGGAACTACGGTCCCACAAGCCATGAGGACAAAAAAATAAATAAAAGTTACTGGTCATATGTCCTTGGTAAAAACCACAAAAGTGTTTGCTTAAAAATCAAACCTCTTGTTACAAAGGGATAGAAAGTAATTCAATTACATTAGAGGATGCAAACCAGAAGCCTAATACCCAGCCCCATATATATTGTTGGAGCTAGACTTTTTAAAACACTTAATATAGGACTAAAACTTAAACATCATAGTTCATAAACTTTCCACCTCTCTTGATAAACTAGAAAATTAGGTGTAGCATGTATAAATCCTTCTTACCACCATCAACTAAAGCAATTTAACTTATGGCCTGCCTGTTCCCTTTAGACGCTGTGTTTCCTAGTTATAACCCTCCACTTCTAGGCCCAGGTTATTTTGATTTTTGACCCCTGACTTTAGAGTACACAGAAGCAAATTCTGATTACGGTTTTTGTCACCATCAAAAAGAAGCTTTTAGACACTGTCTCACTGTACCATAAAGTACTTTTAAATGTTTTTACAAAATTTGATTCAATTACTGGGCTTGGCCAATAAGGTTATAAAATTCGTTCTTGTATAGTTAATAACAGATATAAATTCATTTTTCACCAGACCTATGGTATTAGTTAAGTTCCCAACTGCAGAGTGGTGATGATATCCACACTGGAAGCACATGTATTGAAAACCCACAAAATAACTGTACTTGCCAAACAATTCTCAGACATTCCCACTTTCCTTTGGCACACCAAAAGACAAGGACTATAAAAGGCCCCCTGACCAATATGCATATGTACATCTAGTTTATAACAAAGACCAATTCTGGACCATGCACGATTCCATCCACATGCCAGGGATGAAATAAAAAACATAACCTGACCCAGGATAAATCACCTGGTTTGGACCCATCCAAGAGAGAATTTGATGTTTTTCTCTCATGCAAAGTTCCTGCTGCCAATGGCACTGCACAGTGATTATCTTAGATATTAAGATTCAGGACGGAAATATTTGGGAAGAGGTGACCTCTCCCTCACCTCCACTTTGCCTCTTTTTCTTCTCCCAAAGTAAAATAAATGGCAAGTACTTAAAACAGGGAGGTTTAGCCTTGCTTGGTTATAAGGGCCCAAAGTAGCATATGGTTTGGCCATTGGAAGAAAGCTGAAACATGGACCTTCGTGGGTGTTAAGTAAAACTCAAGTAGCCCTTTCTAGCATCTTCTTTAAAAGAACATACTATGGATTTCCTCATCTGACAGCTTCAGGAGACCTCCTTTTGTGAATGAAGGCCCACTTCAAGTACGGGGAGTAGGGCAAAGCTGAGATCTTAAGGACTTAACCAGGGAACACGGTTGAACCCAAGAGCCCATTTCTCCTTTCCAGGCCAGAGAGTGAAGTTGTCCAAATCAATATGTCAATGAAACAGTGGTTACAACAATGCCCAAGGCCACCCAAAAAACCAAACTGGGGAATGAATCATAATCAACCTGATTCCATTTTAGCTCAGACAGTGCTTTTCCAGTTTGTATTCACCTTTACCACCTTGGATCTCACCCTGGACATGTACACCAGGGACAATTCACAATTTCAAAAGGGCCTGGTCCCCTATTAAGATTTCCTGAAGGTTATTTACTTTCTCCATTCTTTGAGATCTTTGCTTACTTTCAAATTTCTGAAATATACCATACGTGAAAAATTTAAACATTAGATCACTGTGTCTATCGTAGGTATACCATATTTGAACAGAAAACGTTATTAGCAAAGAACATAAGCAAACGAAGTACAAAGCAATGTCAAAATTAATTCTTCTGAGTTTTAACATCTAGCCCAAAAGAAAATGCAGCAAGTCTACTCCTCAGTGCAATTTTAAATAGAATTATCAGAGTAGCCCTAGTCAGGACAGGATTCCCCTTTCTTCCTTTCTAACCAAACTCCAACATTGTTTAAGAGTCTTCATTCATCCCCAGCTCTGGGCGTGGATTCCAGTGACTTTAAGTCAATCAGAGTAACCCCTTTCAGGTGAGGTCAGTGAGAAGCGAGGGCTATGCAGCTAGAAGTTTTGGAAAGAATCTGCACAGGGTAAGGACAGGCTGAACAACATCATCACGAATACTTCAGTGACTTGAAGAAGTTAGAAGGTTAGTTCTCTCTTATGTAACAGTTCAAGGCGAGGATGCCAGGTTCTGTTCAGAGTCATTCAGGAACTCAGAATCACTCAAATATACCTTTCCAAAACAATTAAACACTTAAAAATTTCTTATTTATTTATTTTTTTGGCTGCTCCCCTTGGCTTACAGGATCTTATTTCCCCAACCAGGGATTGAACCTGGCCCCAGCAGTGAAAGCACTGAATCCTAACCACTAGACCACCAGGGAACTCCTGAAACATTTTTTAAGAAGAAAATATCTAATAATTAATTCAACTCTATTGTGTGGAGGATACCTATCAGGTTATCCATTTAGCCACTTTCTGATGCGACTCTTCCTCTCTGGCCGTAGCTCTGTCTGTAGATACACATCTGATTTAACCTGACACACCAAATTTTCTTGGGACATGAATTTGTAATTCTGAACCAAGAAGCATGAAAACAGGAGTTGGTAAGAGCCACATTAGTGGCAGAGTCACACCCCATCAATATCTGTTCTAGTTTTGTGTTCTTTGAATAGGTCAGGTGGGCTTCTGCCTGGGGCGTTTGCTCTGGCCCCACCTCTGCCTGATGTCTGGCCCTCACAGATGCTCATTCGCTCTCCTCCTTCAATTCTGCCCAATGAGGCCTACACAGACCAACCCACCTGAAATTCCAACCCCCACATGCCTGATCCACACGTCCATGTTCTACTTTTTCTTTTCTATTTCCTTTTTACTTTCTAATATATTATATAATTTACATTTTGATTTTGTTCATTGTCACGATCTTGTTTGTTGCCACCATGCAAGTAGGCTCCACGTAGGGAGTGAGTGCTCTGAACCAGCAGCATGCTCCCCTGGGGGAGGAAAACATTTCCAGCTCCTCCAGGCCCCTTCCCTGGATTTGATCACAACAAACAAGAGTGTGTTATGGTGTAGCACCAAGTGCTGGTGCTTCAACGCCCTCTGGCTAAGGACCCGGGAAGCTTGTCTCAAGAGTATTAAAGGGGAAAATGGATGAAGGAGGCGTGAGGACAGGAGGTAGCTCTTCGCTCACATTATTGACTGGATGCAGCTTAAGCAGTTGCTGAGCACATGTTCTGAGCCATTCCTGACTCTGGAAGCTCAGAACTCCTGTGGATCCCCTGACTGTACAGAGTGGGACCTTGGAGGTTGTTTACAGTACTTTATTTGTCTTTGAAAAATGAAGATTATCAAAAGAAAAGCAGTTTATTATTCTCAAATACCTACATATTTGTATATATCCCCTGGACCTACTGATAACTGAAGGAGATCAAAGATATATATATATATGTAAACTTTAGAAGAATACTTTCGAATAACCCAATTTATTATAATTAGTATATTGTCAGAATATATCTAATGATCTTAAATGCTCTTAATCAGTCAAGGCCCTCGCATATTTCAAGTATCCTTTTTTGAATATCTTTTATCCTTTTTGTTAGCTTCTATGTAAATCCCTAGACTATGTGTATATCCTAATACACAGCTGGTTTTGAAAGAGAAAAAAAACAAATCTAAAAAGATCACCTTTACACATTTCCCAAATGGCTGCTAATGACAGAAAACTCAAAGTAATAGTAGTCTAAACAAGATGAAGCGTACTTCTCGTGTAAAAAAAAAGCCTGGGATAGTTAGCCTAGGATTGGTGAGGTGCTCCCACGTGCTGGCTTCTTCTCTCTCATTGTGTGGTTTCCATGTCATAGTCCAGAAGGCTGCTCCAGACACAGCCATCTGGTCTGCAGTCAAGCCAGAAGGGAGGAGGAAGGTACAGAAAGGGCAGGCACTGCCTTCTAAGGACGCATCCCAAAGTCTCACACACTATTTCCAGTTATACCTCATTGGCAATAACTTGGTCAGATCCAACTACAAGGGACACTGGGAAATGTAGGGTTTGTTCTGGGTGGGCATGTGCCCAGCTAAAATTCTGGTTTCCTATTACTAAGAAAAAAGGGGAGAAGAAACACTGGAGGACCACCAGCGGCATGTTTCCTACTTGCCTTCAGGCAAACATTGTTCTGGAAAATGTTGATGAGTGTGCTTTAAGAAAACAGTCTCATGATCTAAAGTTTGAGAAACATTGTCCATTATATTCCTTCCTTTGCAGAGTCACAAGATTCACAGAGCGTGAGATTCTGAGAAGCCCAGCTTTAGAGAAGCTTGACTAATTTCATTTAATACAAGATTTTCCAAACTGATCTGAGCATGGAGCTTCATTTGAGGGACACCACTATTTTTTTTAATTAATTTTTTTATTTGGACACCACTGTTAACAGTTTAAGCAATAGGGTTCTATGAAAGTTCGTTTTGGGAAATGGTGCACGGGATGAGGAGCCAGGCATCTGAGTGGGAGCAAAGTAAATAATAAGCAAAAGGGAATGTAACCTAAATAGACCCAGTTTTTTAGATTCGGGGGACTGCCCTCCCTTGTATAACGACAATCCAGGCCCCATCCTTCATTACTACTAGAATTCTAGTTCCCTTCCCCAAATGTTTTAGAAGTTCCCTGAGGGGTACTTTCATCTCTTGTTCAAAACAGATGCTCCAGTTTTTGTCTCTATTCATCCCTGGCTTCTCATAAGTGCTCCTCTGTGATGCTGCAGCTGTTTCTGGCTTGTTTCACCCCCCTCTCCCAAAGCCTGGATACGGGTCCTGCTGTATATTTGCTAATACACACCAAACACAAGGATATGGGGTTTAGCAGACTTCCTAAACATTTTTAATTACAGAAGAGAAAAAACATCTTAACCCTGATTCATATGTCTACTAGCCCCACCATCCATCAGCAGGCCCTTCACCAGGTGTCCTTTTCAAAGTGTCCATTTTCTTGACCACTCTGATATGGGATATGCTTACTCGCCTTATATCATCCCCGACTGTATATGTCCTCTTCCTCAAGTGCTGGGCCCCCTGCCCATCTATAGAGGCGACCACAGAGTTTCTATAGAGGATGGCCACAGGGCGGGGGTGATCATGCCACAAAAGGAGGCGAGGGGCCCTCTTGAAGATGCATCTTCTGAGTGCTTTACCATAAAACTGAGGAAACACGAAATGCCCACACCAAAGAATGGGAATGGAAGGACAATGGGGAGCATATTATGGGAGGGCTGATGACCTCACCATCAGCCCTCAACCACTCCTTAGTCTGCCATTGCCTGGCTCCCACAGATTAAAAAAAAAAAAAAGAAAAAGGTGAAGGTGGTGGTTTCTAAGTGAAATTCATCAGAGTCCCTTGGCTACTGATGAAAAATACAGAAACCTGGGCCTTACCCAAGACCTAATGAATCAAAATCTCTGGAGGTGAGGCCCTGGAATCTGCATTTGCAATCAGTAGCCCATCTCTGATGATTACAATGCAGGCTGTTACTTAAGGATCCACAGTAGATGAGTCCCAAATTGGTAAACAGCACGATAATTTCTAGAGCTGCACCCGTCCCACAACTAAGCTGGCTTTTCTATTATGATGTAGATTATTCAATACCCCAATAGGAAACCACTGTGTCTGGATTACTTCCCTGGTTCAGAGCTTCCACAAGACAAAGGGTATGCACTTGTCTCATATCACATGAGTCAGGCAGCTCCTTAGAGTGCTCCCTCTTGGACACTGGGAGGACCTACGTCCCAAACACACCACTGGAGGAAGAAGGATTCGTCTGTATTTCTTACTTATAGTCCTTAATTACCTGTGTTCAAACTAGTTCATAGGGATCCTAGAGACGAGCTGGACTGATCTGGGTTCTGCCAGGGAGGGAGATTCCAGGGTCAGGCGGGGGGAAGGGACACGTGAGAACATGTCTCTGGCTTGGAAGCAGGGCCAAAGTGGGGATGACCGGCAGTGAAGGAGCTGGGAATACCTTGGATTCAGGTATTAAAGCAGAAAGTACTCCCCACCATCCTCTAGCCCTCTTTTCCTATTTCTCTATTACCTAGATGCCACATGTTAGCACCACTCTTAAGACAGAAGGTTGGAAGTACTTCTGGGTTGGGATCTGCTCTCTTTCCTCCTTGTTCATTTTCACTAAGAAGCCCTCCTGAACCCTTTTCACCTACTGCCCTGGTGTGGACAACAGTCAGAAGATAGATAGCTCAAGCTTCTTTCTAACCTTGGAAGTGGAGCTTGCCCATGAGGAAACTCATGCTGGTTCCCACAAACTCTCAGGTGTTTGATATAAGCCCACATATCAAGAAATATCTCTAACTGCCAAAGGGTATAGGACTTTATCAGTTCCTCCGGAATCCTTCTTTGAATTAAGCACCTCCATCTTCTCCTGGGGTCTCTATATGAAGCCCTCTCCAAGCTTCCTGCACACAACTTAGCATTAGCGATTACTGTGTGGTGTGGCAAAGGGTGTATTTGGCCTTCTCTCCCTATGCAGTGTGCCTCTGGAGAGCCAGAAACGCACTTGCTTGCTCTAGCACACTGCCTGGTACTCACAGGAGATCAAAAAAGGGTAAAAGATTTCAGGTTTTTTTTCTTCTGTCACTAAGTAGCTGTATTGTTGCAGAAAAGAATTGATCCCATGAGAAACCAAGCACAACACTCAGAGAGTTGGAGAACTCAGGTTTATTGAGCCGGCGGACCCAGACGAGCTAACGCTCCAAAATTCTGGGGCCCCGTCTCAGGGGAGTCGTCTCCTTATATAGGTTAAAACATACAGCTATAATTGGTACAAACTGATTGGCTACAAATTACTATAGGTCAGGGGCAGTTACATAGCGCAGGAGTTGCCATGGGTTATGCAGGTCAGGGGCAGTTACATAGCGCAGGAGTTGCCATGGGTTACGCACATAGTAGGGGGTCCTAACAGCAACTTGTAGGAGCCGGACATTCCATTCCTATCAGGACTAAGGTCACAATTTGCATTCTCACATTGGTTGCTGGTTGAAGTTAATGGTCACTTAACAAGTCTATGTGCAAAGGGTCTCAAACAAAGGCTTGGGGGGGGGGGGTGCCTGAGAGCAAGACAGTCTTCCCTTATCTGATCACTCTTAGTCATTCCTTTTACTGTTTAACTGAGAGTGGCGAGCAGGCCTTTGCAAGATAGAGGAGAGGAAGTTTCAATTTCCTCATCAGTAAGATCTTGGGAAAGCCATGTCACTGCTCAGAGTCCCAGTTCCTTCATCTCTAACATGGAGGTGGTAGAAAAGAATAAAGGAAGAATTTGACTATCTATAAGGTCCCTTTCTGCTGTCACAAATGAAGGCTCTAAGCTGCATTTAATGACCCCAATGGCTATCCTCTTAAGATGAGGATTCTCTGGCTGCCACTTCTATTTCCCTGAGACTGGAGGAGTAGCCATGCGGTCTATGCCTCCCGCCTGGAGTCAGGGTGAGCAATGGGGAAAAGGCGGGCTGGATCCCGGGCATCAGTCCCAGAAGTGGGGAGGTGGAGCCCTGATTCAGGAGTGTGATGGAGTAGCCTGTGAAATGGCCTAGAGAATTGGCATTCTGGTCAGAGAGACACCTCCCTAAATCAAAAGCACTAACTATTGCAAAAAAACCCCCAAAACCAAAAAACAAACAAACAAAAAAAAACGGCATGAAGCACCCCTATTCTGGAGGGGTTGATTGGCTACCTTTGGCAACCACAGAGCTGTTTCCTTGACAAGCTATTAATAGCAGGATTCATGTAATACCTTCACAAGTCTCTGGGCACTCTTCCCACTGCCTTCCCACTGCCTCACCTGTCTCTGTCCAGGTGAGGTAGACAGGCTGGAGCTTGCATATGTCCAAGAACAAGCTGCTCCTGATTTGGGCAGGACATGTTCTACATCAGAGGCTGTCGTCAACCTCAGCCTTGCAGGCACAGCCCCAGGCTATGTACTCCCTTGGGGGCAAAACAAGTCCCTTTTTTTTTTTTTTTTTTTTTGTAATTTTACTTGTATTCCTGAAATGACAGCCGCCAGGTGATAGGCCAGGGGAAGTCAGGTTGAGGGGAGGTTGCCCTAACCGTACCCAACAGCTACTTGGTAGGCCCTTCAGTTTCTCGCTTTTGAGAATGCTTTCATCACAGCGTACCTGGCTTCTTATGTGAGTCCCCAGGCTGAGCCCTCAACAGTTTCCTCTGAATCCTCATTGAGGAAGGAGCATTAACCTGCTTTTCCCCTACAGCACCTCCAAGCACATTTACACCTTTCCTACAACTCCCAGCTCTGCTCTCCTCTTGGGGGCCAGTTCCAGCTTCCCTGAAAATCAGATAAGATTCCTTGAAAGCAGGTGACCCCAAATAATCACCAAAGCCCTAAAGAACCCAGATGCAATAAAAAATAAACAAACAATCAAAACCAAAAATAAAACCCACCACCAACCAAAAAAACCCCTCCCTTTTCAGATGCCTCCAGCTAGAGCAGAATGAGCAGTGGCCAGGGAGGCATGAAAGCTAGGTTCCTATCTTCACACTGACTTTGCCACTAACTAGCTCTGTGACCCTGAGCGTAATTCCACAGGCCTCACTGACTTCCTCTGAAGTGGCTGGGAGCTGGCAGAGTTGGTGGAATGCATGAAACAGAAACAAAAGCAACGAAGAGTTTTAGAGTTGATAAAACACAGTCAGTCGTAACCTTCCCTGATGCAGGGCTTTGTGCTTGCTTATTAGAAAGCTGAAATGAGGGTCCTCGTGGCTTCTTTTGCAAACCCTACTATATCACAGTAATCTTTTTAAAACACAAATCTAGTTCTATGCCTGTGCTCTCCACCCCCAACCCACCTAAACAGTGTCAATAGTTTTTCATAAGTTTTTTTCTTTTTTCTCCATAAGTCAAAATAATGACCATAGTCCTTACCTTTGCCCACCAGGCCTTGCAAGGGAGCCTCACCCCAAACCCTCTCCCTCTCTTTCTTTATCCCTCCTTACACTCCCCTTTCCAGTTCCTGGAACTCATCAGGCTTCCTCTCAACTCAAGGTTTTAACATCTAGTTCCCTCATTGTGTTCCTTACTCCGTTCAGCCCTCCCCATTCTACCTGCTTAAATCCCGTGGGTTCCTCCTTTCCTTAGACAAGTCTATCCAGAACCCCCAGGGTAAGTGAACAGCCTCTATTTTGCTTGCGTCACACGCTGTGCTTTTCCTTTGTGGCCCTTATCACTAGCATAATAAACTAACTGTATTTCTTGGTTTCTGAAAAATTATTTGCTTATTTCATGAGAGTAGAAACCACATCTGTCTGGTTCCCTGAAGTAATCTCGGTTCCAAGGATAGTGCCTGGAATACAACAAATTGTTTGACAAATGTTTGCTCAAGAAGTACTCTGTAAATACTGAGTGAATGGAAGAATGCATGAGGGAATGTCCTAAAAGAACTAGATTTTTCTCTTTAACGATAGTATGAAAAAGCCATCCTTTGCAAAACTTAATAATCCTTTTTGATGCTTTTGGTGGGACTTTGTAGCACCATGTGGATGTAAGATCAGAAAAATCAATAAAAGGAAAGAAAAGTGTTGATTTACCTCCTCTGCTTGAAGACTTTAAATCTATGATTGTCACTCTTAACCCTCACCTTTAGCTGTTAAAGACCAGCTCAAGAGTTTTGCTAGTGGGTGCTAGCTGTGTTCTCTGATTTCCCTCTGTAGTCATAGGATGCCATCTACCTTAATAAGTAGTTCAGCTTAATCCCATGAACATCATCTCCATGGGCAATAACACAGCTCTCTCCCCTAATAAGTTCCCACCTCCATATCATGCACATGGAATGATCAGCAAAATGTAATGAGGTCCCTAGAAATTAATTTTTAATCTTCAAGACCCCAAAGAGAAGACCCGTGGTAATATTTGGTTTGTTCACAAGGGGGCAGATTTCAACTTGGGGTCATAGCTCCTGAGAACAGAGGCACTTTGCCTATTCATACGTATTTTGTGACCATAAACAGGTTTTCACCCCCTGTTTCATACATGCCTGCCAACATTCTCCCCACACATGAGCAGCGTTTCCTTAGGACTCCTAGTCATCATGATCCCTCACCACAAAACCTGGTCAAGTGAAGTGGATGAAGTCCTGTTGGGTTATATAGCTCCTTCCCTAACCTTCATTTTCCTCCTCGTCTGCAGTCTTCCTTTTATGGACTTTTGTTCCTTATCATGTTAAGTCAATTATTTTACAGACTCTTAGAGAATGGTCCTGCTAAAAGCAACCCTACAGTGTAACCTCAGAACACCATCTGGTTCGGAATTTGCCCAAAGCCATGAAAGCCTGAAGCAGCCTTGTACTTCAGTAGCTCTGCCTGGAGCAAGTTTGCAACAGAAGTCAAGGGCACTGATGCACACTTACAGCTGTGAGAACTTACTTTGTGCCCTTCTTTATGTCCAGCTGGGAGAAACTTTCAACGCTTTTGTAAAGCATTTACAGGTCCACACTGTGGCCGAGAAGGAGAGCTGCCAAAGAATGTATTTCAGGAATGGCCCCACCTCAGCCTTTCCCAGAGGATGGCACGCACAGTGGCTTCCCCACACTGCAAGAGCCCTCTATTCAAGACCCCAGTACCTCCACGCTCCTTATTCCCCTCAGTATCCAGGATCAGGGATTCCTTTTTGATTTAAAACAGTTCACACAGGGGATTCCCTGGTGGTCCAGTGGTTAGGACTCTGCTCTGTGGCAATAAATAAATAAATTAATTAAAGCAATTCACATAATTCATTAAACAAATATTTATTGAGTATCTATTAGGTGCTAAGAACTGTTCCAGCCTCTGAACAGGAGACTTCGACAGTAAAAACAACAACAGCAGTAATGCCCTGTTCTTGTGGAGCTTCCATTCTAGTGGTGGGGGAGGGAGGATGAAAAAACAGCAGGAGCAGCAGCAAAAGTCAGATGGTGGTACATGCAAAGAAGAAAATTTAAGTAGAGAAAGGGGAGTAGGGAGCAAACGCGTGTGCCACAACTGCTGAGCCCATGAGCCACAATTATTGAGCCTGTGTGCTGCAACTACTGAAGCCCATATGCCTAGAGCCCATGCTCTGCAACAAGCGAAGCCACTGCAATGAGGAGCCCACACACTACAGTGAAAAGTAGCCCCTGCTTGCCACAACTAGAGAAAGCCCGTGTGCAGCAATGAAGACCCAATGCAGCCAATAAATAAATAAATAAATAAATAAATAAATAAATAAATAAATAAAAATAAAAGCCAGGTGAGGGAGGGGTGTTGCAAGGTATGTGATCAGCTCTTGCACAATTCTCTGACTGACTGATGGTGAGGAAACAGGGCCGTGTCACAGAGATTAACATTATCAGTCTTTAGGCTCCAGGAGGCCTGGGGCTGGGTGCCTGCCGGGGTCCAGCCCAGGCAGGATCCAGGGAGTCCCTTGGGAGGGGTAGAGTCGGCGAGAAAAAAAAGAGACAGAGACAGGAGAGAGAGAGAGAGAGAGAGTGAGAGTGTGAGAGTGAGAGTGACTTTAATTTTTGCTCGGGTCTTATATATCTTACATCTTGCTTTGTGGATTTTTCCATTAGGGGCCCCATATCCCTCCCCCAAATGTCCCAATGACTCCGCCGGGGGCCTGTCCTTAGTCAGGTAATGAGTCTTCTATGTAATCATTAGTTCTTATCAGTTCTTCGCGTTCTTGTCCATAAACAATCAAACATTTTTTCCCCATGCTTTACATCACCATTCTTGTTTTAACCCTCCAGTGGTTACAAGGGGGAGGGGAACACAGGATAACAATCTCTAAGGGCAGGCCTCTCAGGCGCCCAGGCTTGAAGTGACAGACACATTGTTAGCAGGTTAAGCTTAATCAGTGAGCTACATTCTCTATGCTACGTGACAGCAGACATACAGGACATGGACATAACATAGATACCCGTAATATTCTGTTCTTATAAGGGAAGAGTGCATGGGATATTTTATAGGCAACTTTAGTTTGACGGACCCTCACTTCAGAGGTTTGGGATAATTGTGATTGGGTGAGGCAGCATTCCTGATCACAATGCATGGCCCATTACGGCCAAATTGCCAGCATGGCCCAAGGGTGGGGATAATAAGTTTAAACATTCCTCCATTACCCGGGCCCCCTAAGGGTCTACATGTGATTTGTTTGCGGCCCATAGAATTTCCACAACACCAAGAAAGCGGGGGGGGGGGGGGGGGGGGGGGGGGGTAGCCACCATTCTTGAAGGTAGCGTTGGCGCCCCTCACCCAGAGAGCTCATCATTCCTAGAAAGAAAAGTACACAAAGGAGACTCATAGTGAAACTAAATCTCAGAGAACTCCGGTACTTCCAAGATGCCTGCTTTGCAGCTCTCCCGAACCGAAGATGCCTTCATCGGAATTCCCGCCTTGCAGGCCATTCCCGAAGTGCTCGGCCTTGCCTGAGCCTTTAGGCAATCCCCGGACGGCTCCCGGCAGGTGCCTGTGGTCACCAAGTAGTAAACATCTTCCATTTGGTGAGGGGTTTTCATATCTGTAAAGCAACTCTGGAAATGTGCATCAAATACTGTTATCTAGGTACTTCAGAGAGGAGCTAAAGCAGAGGATATGGGGGAACGCCTGTCCCAGGAAGGCCCTCTAGGATCCTACTTGGTTACATCTATGCTGCATTGAGGATAGACCCAAGGGCCAACCAGGGAGGCCTACTACTGGAATACTGGTAGAGGTGAGGAGAGGTGGTGGTGCCTTGTAGTACAGAGATGGTGGAGGAGATGGTGGGATGTGTTTGAACTTTGGAAATATTCTAAAAGTACAGCCAACATCATTTGTTACAGGATTGAATGTAGGTTATAAGAGAAAGCACTGAAGGATGATTCCAAGATTATTTGTTTCACAGTTCTTCCAAATGTCTGAAGAGGTACTACTCAGGAAAATAATGAAAAGTGAGGTAAAACACTCACACTTTCTAGGTCTTGTTCATCAGGTGAGTCAGGGCACATCTGACTGAATAAGAGGATGTGAATACTGCATACCCAGCAGGTACAGAGCCAGTAGGGGTGAAGGGCATGAACTGAATGTGTATGGAATGAAAGTTACTGTGCCGCACACCCTCACCCCATATCCACATATCCACATATATCTCAAATAAAGCAGGCTGAACCACTGGGCTCTCTTTTATCTTGAAGTTTCCTGCTCTTAGCACAGTGTTTCTGCGGCTTGGGGAAGTAAGGAGGATCACAGAGAGAAACTAAGTCTGGTACATGGTGGGACTCAGAACTAAACTTAACTAGGGAAAGGGAAATACCAGCTGGAAGAGGGCAGTTCTAAGGAGGGTGGAATGGGAGGCAGGATGCCTAGAGTTGCTGGGATACTGGGCATGGTCTCCAGCTGTGGTCCGTAGAGCAACTGGGTAGTATCTGTATTTCCCAGGCCAACCTTAATTATGCGTGGGGATCTTTTTTGAAATAACCATGTGGGATCCATCCTGAAAAACTCCAATGTAATTGGTTTAGGGTTGGACCCCTGCAGTGGACGATTAAATAGTTTTACAGGTTAAGCCTAATCTGCAGGCAGGCTTGAGCGCCCCTGTTGAGAAGTTCACTCCCAGGGTACTACACTACCAGGGACTCCTGCACTGCCCCACACACACCCAAGAGCCCTGGAATATAAGGCTTGAATGAGGGAGCGAGTCCAGGTTTTCTGTGAGGAGACAGGTCGTCACACTTGCTGACCAGCAGAGGTCTCAGCACCCAGCGCGTCCCCAGGCTTACAGTGGAGGAAAACTGAGGGTTATGGGAAGCTGTTAATATAAAATACACCTCCCCAAGTCCTGAAGGAAAAATTCCTGGATAATGACAAAAAACTACAAAAGAGGAATGATGGTTGATTTTGGAAATAATGATTTTGTAAAAGAAATACTGTACGAAATATACCTAACAACATCTGCCATTTATCCTCGTGATTTAATAACACAAGGAGCATTTGTCGAAAGATACATAGAAATCTGCAATGGTGGAGTATAAAATGGTGTTGACACTGCAGTACTTGCTACATAGAGTGCTGGTTTAATGTGATGGTGTTTAACATCAACAAATCAGAGACTATGGGAGGCGAGGCAAAGACAGCTGACTTAAAAGGAGAAGTAGGGCTCGTCCGGGATTTGAACCCGGGACCTCTCGCACCCTAAGCGAGAATCATACCCCTAGACCAACGAGCCAGTTGATTCGTATCTCCATTTCTAAACTTTAGTAAAGAAACTTTTAGCCACATCCACAGTTGGTTGTAAATTCTTTTTTTTACCAACTGTGGGCATGGGTGACACCTAGTGGAGGAACAAACCACTGCACGCTCCCTCCAAATTCCCGAATGCAGCGCCACACATCTTTTTTACGAAAAAAAAATTCAGGATCAACAAGAATAATCGCGTTGTATGTTTTCGCTTTCTAGTGAGCCAAAGATGCTGCGGGAACGATAGCAGGCAATCGTATCAGGGATAGTCACAGGCTGAGGGGTAGTCCTGTGGCATTGGAGAGGGGGAGAAGACCCGCGTTCCGACAGGGCGTCTCCTTGACGGGTACCGACCGCTCAGCCGGCTGCCTGCGCGAGAGATGGGTCCAGGTCGGGAGGCTTCTTCCGGTTTCGGCACATTATTGAGCGGTTCCTGGGCTCGGCCAGGCTGGGACGTCTCTGGCCCTGCCTTACATGCTATGGAATTCACTGCCCGGAGAGCTTCCAAGTTGTCTCTGGGAAGATGCAGGCGCCTGCTCTCCGCAGGACCAGAGACTCAGCATCTCCAGTAGCGAAAGCTCTCGTGGTGTGGCGCCCTCCATGCAGAGCCCCTCAGAGGCCCGAGAGGGCCCCGACTCTCCCGGGTGATCTGCCTGTGCAGGGCCCAGGCAGGCGCTCCGTACCTGTCAGAACAAACTTGTCCGGTCTCTCGAGACGCCCTGCGCTTGGGTAATACGACTCTTTCCATCAGTCTCAGGCACTGTGGCTTCAAAGAAGAAAGCAAGCAAAACAAATCAGGAAGAAAAGGGGAAAAAAGAGATACGAAGGGCCTCCCCAAATGATAAATGTATGAACCGTGCAGTGTAGAAGGAAGAGGAGGAGAGCGGAGGGTACAGTGTATGCCTCTCGAAGCTCTTCCGTGGGGTAGCGTGGCCGAGCGGTCTAAGGCGCTGGATTAAGGCTCCAGTCTCTCCGGGGGCGTGGGTTCGAATCCCACCGCTGCCAAGTATGTTTTCGAAATTGAATGAAACAGCCACGACTGCCCTGGCCCTGCCACTTTTAAAGACGCGGTTTCTTTACTTTCCTCTCGTGTCCAACGGCTTGTCTACATTTGTTAGAGGATCTGGGTTTGCACAGTTTTACTTCTCATGTTTCTGAATCTTTCATAAGTCAAAGTTCTTTAATGGTAGACTATGACAGCATTGTAAGATCATAATAATGCCTTTGAATCCATGGTTTCCCAAAGGCAAGGTGCTAAGACTTTAGTATAAATCTGTAATCATTGCTTGGCTTTTCCTTTCTTCACTCAGCCAAAGAGCATATTATGAGCACTTTTATTGTTATTGGCAGTGCTCTACTGTTGAGAAGTACAGAAAAAAATGAATAAAACACAATGCCTGCCCACAAGGGAAACTCACAGAGCAAACTGGAAAAGTAAGCCATCCGATTTTAAAATGGTCTCGAAGTCGCGGGAGAGAGGGTGTATGGGGATATATGTATAAACACAGCTGATTCACTTTGGTGTACAGAAAAAAGTGGCACAACAGTGTAAAGCAATTATATTCCAATAAAAAGCTAAAAAAAAAGTGCCTAGACTATAAGGCTCATGAAGACAAAAATAAATAAATAAATAAATAAATAAATAAATAAATAAATAAATAAACAGTATAAAAAATAAATAAAATGGTCTCGAAATATTGTAAGACATCATCAAGTAGAAAACAAATGTAGCATAAAGGAAGGCAGTGCAGTGATGTGGGGAAGCTGCTGTGGAAACACTGGGCTCTGCTGCTGCTGTTAGACGACCAGAGTCCTGTTCTCACATTACTAGCTGTGTGGCCTTAGGCAAATTACTTCTCTTCTGCGTGCCTCAATTTCTTCATGTGTACAATGGAGCTACCTCATAGAAATATTATAAAACTTAGTTCACACATGTAAGCTGCTTAGAACGGAGTTCGGCAATCAAAAAATGCTGTGTTCTCATTGCTTAAACACATATTTTGCCACATTTCAGACCATAGGGGTGTCTCTTTCTTTTCTCTCATCTGGGTTGAAATTCCACTAGAGATTAGGTAATAAAAGATCAAATTGTCTACAGACAGCTACAGTAAAAAAGCTGAGATGTGAAAGTCCTGTAATTATCAATACAAATATTTGTCATTCTGATGCCCACAGATAAAGCAGTTTAGTAGTTTCTTATCGAGGAGAAGCCTGAACTGGGTACTTGGGCCAATGTGGAGAGATGAAGAATCATTTAGGCATTCCATTCGTATTGTAAGCCCATAGCCATGGCTCCTGTCCTTTGGGAAAATTCCAATCTGAGTCTACAAAAGCCAAAAATAAATGCTGTTTAATTGTGGCTTCTGGAGACCAGCAGGTGTGTCCAGGAATATTCATTCATTCATTATTTATCATCTACTATACATTGTACACAATGTCAAGTGCTGAGAGTACTGCAGCAAGCATAACAAAATCTTTTCCCTCGTGGAGCTTATATCCTAAGAGGGGGGAAAGAGAAGAAAAAAAGAAACAATTAAATGTATATAAATATGTCGAGTAGTGATAAATTCTGTAAAGAAAAATAAAGTCGCATAGGGACTAGTGACAATTGGGGGCTATTTTGGAAAGAGTGGTCAAGGAAGATGACTCTAAAGAGGGAAGACAGAGAATATGAGTGTGGATGTGGGTGAATTGGCCAGTCTGCTGCCAGGAAGAGAATATAGTTCACTTCTAAAGGAGTTATTCATTTCTGTAATAGTTATTCACTCAATAAGAGAGTTGGTAAAGGTCCACAAAACATTTTTTTAAAAATTTAGCCTTTAAATTTGCCTTTGGGGATTTAGATTGCCTCATCACTCTGTTGCTCTGCTAGAGTTAACAGATTTCATTCTCTATTCCACAGGGGTGTTTTGTTTTAAAAAAGAGGCGGGGGTGGAGAAGAGGAAAAAGAAAGAAAGCGAAGAAAAGACACGACACTATGTGGTAACACATAAAAACTCTTTTAAGGAATAACATATGACACACATAAAATGGTGATCCTGTCAGTATGTTTGAGATCCCAGCTCCTTCGGGTCGGGGAAGGACGGGGTGGAGGTGGGGAGGACATCCCCTTGTATTTAGCACTATTTGAAGTTTCCAACCAGTTTCCCAAACAGGACTTTATTTTAGTGAACTGAGCGGGGTCCCTGGAGGTAGGCAGGGAAAGGGAACGCGTTACCATTTTCATTTCACAGCAGATGCACTGAGAGACCGAGAGACTTACCCGCTCTCGGACTCGCCACGTCCGCCTGTCCGCCAGGGAGAGTGGGGAATCGCTTCCTCAGACAGAATTCAAAAGAGAACTTCGCGCTCCCCCTACCTTTGCTGTTTCACACCTCTAGGGGACCTTTGCCGCGACTTTTCAAAGCGGAGTAGAGAGAACAGTATGCAATTGAAATAACAGATGTATTTTAAATAACTTATTTAATAGACGCAAAAGCACCGGGGCTCGTCCGGGATTTGAACCCGGGACCTCTCGCACCCTAAGCGAGAATCATACCCCTAGACCAACGAGCCACAGCAAAAAACGCTTTCGTCTCGCCTCAAGGCTCACTCACGTCACTAGGCGTTTCCCAAAGAAATGTGAGTTTGAGTGCCTTCTACTGGCAGGAATGCGTGTTTGTTTACCCAACTAGCACAAGCCTCAAGCCGAGAGGCATTATCCGCTGCTATGGTGGATCCAGACCGGGAATGCAGCAGAGGAAGTTATTAAACTTCCGTTTTCCCCGAATGTTTTCTCAGGTGCTGCCTAGGACACAGGAGACCTTCAGGGGAAAGCCACCCTTGTCGCTTTGAGGTTTCGGAGGAGGAGGAGAAAAAAGGCTGAAAGGCCCCAGCGAGATTTGAACTCGCGACCCCTGGTTTACAAGACCAGTGCTCTAACCCCTGAGCTATGGAGCCCTGCCTAGAACTAACAGCCTCTATCTTCTATTTTATAGATATACTCAGTAACTCTAGAATTTGTTAAATGTTAAATGAAATTTTGACCCAAGCAGAAATTCATGGTATTCTACAAAATTGAAATCTTTCCGTGTCCTATCAATCCCTCGAAAAGGCTTCACTTTGAGCAGAGCCACTATTAGACTGTCTTCTAGTGCCTCATCTTGATACTCTCCTGAGGCTGCCGTCTGCGCCTCTGGGACCCAGAAAGGATGCATATACAAGAACTCCAGGTACCTGGGCGCACGGGAGACCGACCTGAGAATTAAGAGGCGCGTATAGAGGGTATCTGATGGGCAGGGAGGTTACGGTGCACCCCCTGCCCTTAATATGGTGGTAAAATCCACGGAGAAGCTGAGAAGAGGTTTACCACGCGATTTTGTCCTTTCTGAATCCAGAGCCCCAACCTCTTGCTTGTATGTTAGAATTAATGTCTCTGTCTCAAACAAAGGTCCAGGGTTAGGAGCAAGCAGGGAAAAGAGGTGCTAGGGAGGAAGATTTTAATCGTTCCTTAAAGACATATGGATTTACATATATCTTTGGTTTGAAAATAATGCAATTTTTAAAAAAGGATTGTGTTTTCACTTTTGAGACCCTGTTTTTGTGAGCTAGTAAACAGGAACTAAAAATTTATTCCACTACAGAAAATCTTGTACCTATTTCTTACTGCAAATATAGCCATGGACTAGAACATTGGGCAAAAAGCACTGATTCATGCAAGCCCAAGAAGTGAACCACTCCTGTTTAGTAAGGTTTAGGTCCTCTGGGCACAGCCCTGCTAGTGTGCTCACTATTTTTTAATGTCATTTGTCCAAGATCACAAAGTCTGTAAGGAATCTGAAAGCTCATGATTCATTGTGTCCTTTAATTTTTGTTACGTAAATGTAAAACATGGTGACATTGACCTTACAAATTTGTAAGGAAGAGCAATTCAGCAACTCCCTATTTAGACAGATAAAGTAAGGACTTTATGGCAGGTAGTCTAGGATCAGGGATGAGCCTTGGGGAGGCATCATACTGTTGTCCTAAGGTGAGATGAAGGTATGCAATTGCCCAGGGCCAAGAAGGTAATAGGATCTTCTGTGGCTTGACAAGAGCTGCTCCTCCCAACACTCCCTTGGTGTTCAACCTTCAGTCCTTCTACACCAGGCGATATCCTCCCCTCTCCCAACCCCCCACCCAAGAGAACTACAAGGTTTTATTTTAACTGACTGCTCTGCCTGTGACAATCAAGAATCAGGTCACTGTACCCCATTTGTTTACATAAGGCATTTTACTGGAGGAAACCTCTAAGCATGATCATCTCTTTGAACCTGAAGACAGACATCATTATTCTTAAGGAAACAGCAGGAAGATCAAACCAACACAAACTCTGAATCATGGGTGATGTGTTATGTTGGTGAGTGTAGACTCTAAGTATGTAGTGTAGTGGTTGGAGAACCCCCCGGGGGCAGTTATTCTGCCTTGTAGAGTCACAGTGTCCTAATTTTGGAGAGGAGAGTTCATTATTATCAATCATCTTTATTATTGATGCTATTTTTGAAGAGACAGGCCTCAGGCAACATTGCTGAACAGTCAAAACTGTCTCCCTCACAGCTTTCTAATCCCCTCCCCCTTGCTGTTTCTCCTCCTCGCTTTACTAGTTATTCTCTGCTTGTAGTCTTGGCTCCTCTGACCTTTTCCTAGAGTCTGTTTCCTCATCCTCACCCTGTCACAATTCAGCAAGCTCACGTCTATTCCCTCTATGGACTGATTTTCTTTTAACCGCAGACTGCTAGTTAAGCATCTGAGAGGAATTTAAAATGCTCAAAGGAGAATTCCAAGAAGAAAAGCCAGGGCAACAACCATGGGATGGGCCTGATGTTTTTTGTCTCTCCCTCCTAGACAGAACTTGGCGTAGAGGCAGGGTCCTCACTCCTCCATCAGGACAAATAAACCCTTGATCAAGAGAGCCCATCTACATTCAGCCTATCTCCTATCCCTGAAGGTTGTCCAGGACCTCAGGTCAATCTCCCACATTCTCCCAGCCACTCACTGCCCATCACTTGCTTTGGTTGGCCTGTCTGGTTGCGGGAGGTTCTAAGAGTCCTTCCCACTAGTTTATTAGACCTAGAGAGCAAGATCAAATATGGGCATGTCCCAGTGTGCTCTGGACATCAGAAGCTCATCTCTGAAACAACTTGACTCTAGTAGAGATCTTAGGAATATTTTTCACTATTTTAGTTTGTTTGTATTTCTTCCATTTCCCAACTTTTTATTTTGCAAAATTTTAATCCTAGAGTGTAAATAAATGAATATCAACTAAATGAGAACAAGTAAAGACTATTTATTCAGAGCTTGCTGTAGCAAGGGAGTCAGCCAACGTCACTTGAGTTTTGGCAGAGACTCAAAGGCAGACAGAGGAGTGGAAAAGCTTTATAGTGGAAAAAGGGGAAGGCTTCAGATGCCCTGATTGGAGGCTGCTGGCCTAGGGAAGTTGCAGGTAGGTTAACTAGAAGCCAGGTATCCTGTGTAACTGGTTAGGGTATATATTTGACTTTGTCTGGTTGATCCTAAGTTGGAAGCAAGGACTAGTATTAGGAAAGCTGTCAGTTACTAATCAGGTCCTGGCCATTTGGAGCTGATTGTTACAGGGGTTATTGTTTGGCTTCCTGGACTCTTACTAGACACAGTGGTCAGAGTTCCTACAAGTCCGACTTAAAGATAGTAGGTTGGCTTCCTGAGCTGGTAGATAATGGGTTGGTTTCCTAAGCTGATTGCTGCAGGCTGTGGGCCATAATTCTATTGTTATATATGTTCTGGCCTTTGTCCATTTGCATATTCAATCTGCCACTAGAGGAAAGTTGAAAAAAACATTACAGTAATACCTGTATACCCCTTATTTAGAATCACTAATCATTAACATTTGTCACATTTACTACTTGTGTATGTGTATACATATTCATTCTTCTAAGTTTACATTGTATTATTATAAAAGGAGAAGATATTTTCTTTTGTTCAATTGCAAGTTCCCAAGAAACAAGGATAATAACCTTGTTTGTCTCATATCTCATATCTATGACCCTTCATACCTAAATACCTCAACAGGCAATTCTTAAAAATAAGAACTAAGAATAAAAGCATAACTTCAGTACCATATCACATCTAACAACATTTATAATAACTCTATGTTATCTAACAGTCCATATTTTCAAATTTCCCCACCTGGCTCCATCCAATTAAAAAAAAAATCTAGATTGAAGCAATGTTTCTCATTGCATTTACTTTGAATGTTTCCTTAGTCTCTTTTAATCTAGGAAATTCCCCTCCTCTCAGCCTTTCTTTTTTTGTGGCAGCTGTCTTGTAGGAAGTCTCACATTCTAGAGTTGTCTGATTATTTCCTCATATTAGATTGAATTTAACATTTGATTTTGATTATTTCTTCGTGACTGGATTCAGCTTACACATTTTTGTTAGGAATACTACCTCACAGATTTCTAATACTCTGAGGAACCCAATAATTTTCCAGGACAGATTGTCTATGCTGTAGGTGAAATTAAATTTCTAGTTACCCAAGCAGAAAGAATGAAGTCTAATAAGATTATTTTATCTATTTACATGAAAATGCACTGTGTACCACTCAAGGAACTTTCGTTCACAAAGCAGACCTCCTTGATCTCCTTTGGTGAAGACTCTGTAATTTTCAGATTCATTGACCATAAAGTACCTTAAAAAGTCAAGGGTTTATACAGGAAAGTAGGCACAATTACCAGAGTCCAGTCAATTATTCACCTTAGCAATATCCAAGGACATCTATGGATAGGCAGACTGGTTTCTAAGGTACATAGATTATTTATCTACAGTATCAAGGAACATGGGTTTGCAAAACTTTAGCTAAAAAAAAAAAAGTTGTACTTGCTTCAATTTGTGCTTTCTTAAGTTTATTTTCTGCAGTTTCCATAGACCTCTCACCCTTGGGGAAATTGAGGCTGTACTCATTCTGTGATTATCAGTTACTACCTAACCAGTGTGTGTGTGTGTGTGCACACACGCGTGTGTGTATTTATTCTTCTATGTTTATATTGTGTGTATTACAGAAGGAGAAGAAGATATCTTCTTTTGTTCAACTCTAAGCTTCCTACAAGCAGGAATAATAACCTTGTTTATTTTCTGCACCTCCCCAAACCTGACCAAATGGTGAGCGCAGATTTATTTGGTGGATGTGAAGTGGGTGGTGTGCTACCTCGAAGGACCAAAAGAAGATCCTATTTCTCAGTTTCAAAATGCTTCTTGGTAGATGTTCCCCACTAGCCTAATCCTAAGTGCCTAGATCCATTATAATCACTCTGTGTGTTTAAGCTGCCCAAGATTTGAGCACTTGGTATTCTGTGGAATTGGAATCAGAAGCTGGGAAAAGTAGCAGAGCAATCAAAGAAGGAAATTAAGTGTACACCAGATGTGATCTTCTTAAACCCAAAGAAACCAGACTATTTTAATATTTTGTAGGGATTGAATCGGGGTGGGGGAAGGAGGTTACTGCTACCAGCAGGATGAACAGAAACAAAGAATAAAGAATGTCTCATAAATTTCCTCTTTCCATTCTGACCATGCCCTAGTTCAGGGTTGCATTTCTTTTCACCTGAATCTTTCAGAGGCAATCAGTCTGATGAGATTGCTCCCTTTTGTCCCACCTCTTCCATAAACTCCAGTAAACATTGTAAAGACAAATAAAAATTTAAAATAAGAGGCTTAATTTTCTCTGTTGAAAATAAGGGAAGAGATTTCCTTTCCCTTCTCTCCTTTTTCTTTGAACAGTTATTTTAGAAAATTTGTAAGTATAAATACATCACAGTACTTTGCATTACTATAATGGTCAATGTGATAAACACATGAGACCATTGAAATCTAAATATTTAAGTAGAGGCTCATTACACGCTGAAAAGACTATCTGCTACATCCATCAAAAGGAATATATTATTTACCAGGATTTAATTTTTAGTAAGATTTTTATAGCACATGCAGAAGGAAGCCAGGCCAATACCTGGATAGCTTTCTACTGGAGTTAGAGATTTACATTGCAACGTAGTGCAAATCTGCTGGGAACTTTCAAATGCCCTAAATTGAGCACAGAAGAGTTGAAACATAGATTGGAACATAGAGTCCTTGTAAAAATTCTCTAACCTTAGGGGAACTTGCTAAGATGCCAATTCATAGACCTGAGATTATGCATTTCTAATAAATTACCAGGAGATGCTGACGCTGCTGGTCCTTAGACTACACTTTCAGCATCAAGACCTTAAAGTAAATTTCCTGCTTGTATATAAATTGGCATCATCTGGACTATTGACAAGGTATGCATAGCAGGAAATCCAAGGTTAAATTCTCCAGTAATATTGCAGAATGCTAGAGCCTAAAATGCTAGCATCCCACACTGAAAACTGAAGGAATAGGCATGTGCCAGACAAACAGCACTTTTCTCTGTATCAGGCATCATTCCAAAGGGCTTCAGATAATGGGCAATTAAGTATTTGGCAAGGTTGGTACTCCACTAGAAAAGCTGAGACTTCTGGCTTTCAGGTCTCTGTGCAATCCAACAGGTGATCCACTTCTGTGCAGAATAGATCAGGGATTCTGCCTTCATTGAAGGATCCAGTAAGTTCAAGGTAGGCAGTGAGTGCTCAGGCAACATCAGGTGACTGAATAGGGGAAGCCATGCACATTGGTCAGTAAAGGAAATTCAGCTTGGGATGTGAGAGTGTGGCACTTTGTCCTGATAAGAAAGTGCTTTGAAGTCTGTCAGTTTGTGGAGCCTGAACATGCAGCCCCCCAAGATCAAAAGGAGCTCTGCTGTAATGACAGGTTCTTTCTTGTTAAATGGTTCCTTTTACTGCCTGACCTAGCGCGCGCGCGCGCGCGCGCGCGCACACACACACACACACACACACACACACACACACACACACACAAAATCAAGAGCTCAGGTCACTTCCATCTTATGAGAATCTCCATACTTTTTTTAAAAAGTATTTTTAAAAAGAAGTCAAAACTTTTACAGAAACTGTGGTTTACTTAACTGTTTATGTTTACCAAATTAGCACTAATAGAGACTCAAAACTGACTGTATAATCTCATCTGATCATCTCAGAAAAAGTCTCAATATGAGGCTTCCCAAGACCAATTCATAGAACTTGAGTCTTTTGCCTGGTTCAGTACTAGATAAAATAGTTCAATAAATATTGACATTTCAAATATCAGTATTTGTTTTCTCTCCTCCCATTCACCCCCTACTTCCTTTCAAGAAATAAAGAGCCCCAGGCCTTTTCTGTCTTTCAAATCAATGCTTCCTCATCTTACGCACAAAGCTGGTTGCACAGGATTTCTAAGGTTCTCTCCACTTTGAAATTAGCATCAGTCTTTCCACTGGTATGGCGTGTTGCAAAGACTTGTGTGTACTGCTGAAGGCAATAAGCTCACTTTCGCTTTTATCTGAGGATTCTCAAAAAGTGTGAAAACACAAAGTGAAGTTTCTTAGAAGTGGTACACTTCAGCCAAAGGGGCTGGCGACGCATACTTGAACCCCTCCATCTCCAGTGATGTGGAACATAGAAACCACACCTTTGCCCATTCCTCTAGATTCGCTGGCCTTCTCTGCTGACCATATCCTAGCGTGCCCCTCGCTCCTGACTCCGGTAGCTTCTGGAGAGAAAAAGAACTTGGGCTGGAGTCCACCGGCGGACATCCAGCTCCGCCCCTGGAGCTCAGATTGCCTGTCAGCTGGGACCAGTGGGAGGGAACGAGAAGGCGAAAAGAAGCGACGAGAAGGCGCATAATCCGCTGTTGGCGGGGGTGAGATGGGGGGGGGCGAGGTGGAGGGGACCTGGCCGAGAGGGCGGCCGGGACTGGCGGGGGTGGGAAGTTGTTCGGGAGCCCGGGGAGAGCCCCCCTCCGGCCTCAGACCCTGGGAGCGCCTTCCTAAACTGGCCCCAGCCTTCTCCTATCCTACTCCCACCCCGCCCCTTCCCTCCTAAGTTCTAAATTCATCCGTGCTCCCTGAGCCCTATTTCCAGGCAGCTTTTCTAGTACTTTTCTGTCGTCACCCACCCCCACTCCCCAGAAGCAAAGGTGGGAGCTAGCAGGACCTTCCGCCCCGTGAAGACAATTTTGCCTCTCTAAGCACCCCTAACCCCGACCCCTCAGACCTTCCCCCTGGTGAGGGAAGGACTTCGGAGAGTCCTTGGGCAAGGGAGAGGCAAGAGCGGGGTGTTTTTTTTTTAAGTGGTCGAGGAGGGGAGTAAGAGTTAGGAAGTTAGGAAACTTTAATGAGACTCCTAGGAGAATTTCTGAATCCAGAGACCCAGAAATGGCCAATCAGAAACAGCAAAGAAAAATACATGTAACGTGTAATCCAGGATTTAGCGCCGAGTAGAGGTCTTTGACAGGTGAGAGATCCCACTTGTGTGCTGGAGATTCCCGGGATCACTTCTGAAACTTTTCCTAGCTTTCCATCTACTCCATTCGAAAGAAACAATATGGATCCTGCTGGATTCGGGACCCACTCCTTTCCAGTGTGGGAACGTTCTTGGATGCAACCTCCCTCTAGGAGTCACCCTGGTGCCTGTATAGGGGAAATGGTTCAGAGGCTACATGTGCATGGGTCTACCCCAGAGTGCTACTTTAAAGAAAATTAAACCCAGTCTCTCCATCTTGACTGAACCTGCAGAGGATGCGACCAAGGATTTTCCTTTCTATCGGTGACAGGCTTGCCAGAACTGTCAACGGAAGGAGGCCTCTTACTGCATCTGATGTCCGACCCCATTCGCCTTGTGAGTGAGTTTCACAGCCACAGACCAACGACCCAACGGCGAGAAGTTCCTTATTCAGTCTCCTGTAATCACTTGCAATAAGTCGCCAGTGAGATAGGGGTTTTTTCCCCTCATTTTGAGTGGAATTGCCTAGGTTAAAGAAAAGGTGGAAGTCTTCAAAGGATATTCACGCTAATAATCATTGACCACTTTCTAGCTCACTTCCCAGGCCTGTGAGAATGTGATGATTTCTCCTCTCTTCGTGTTTGCTTAGATGCCTAAGAGTAAATGAAAATACTGAGGGAAACCTGAACTAAACCGTGAACTAAATTCTGAATTTTGAGCCTGTGTGCCGTAGTAAAGAGCTGGGGGCTGTGTGTGGTAGTGTGGCCGAGCGGTCTAAGGCGCTGGATTTAGGCTCCAGTCTCTCCGGGGACGTGGGTTCGAATCCCACCACTGCCAACCGTGTGTTTTAGTTCGGCTGTAAATCTGAACTAATATACTAATTCCAATTAAATCCCATGAGATCTTCCTTCTAGAAAGAATTTCCTCCTTCCTCCGTACCTCCGATCACTACCCCTGCGAAGTATCTATTACCTAACGTCAAATCAGATTATCTCTGTTTCCTCCCGACACCCTGTGCCCAAACTAGCTCTTTGGACCCAACCTTCATTGTGTTCAAGCTTTTGTGTTCCCGTAATGGGGAATTCAGTCGGCCCTCCTCTTCTAAAACCCATCCTCACATCGAATCATTCGCATGACCTGGCTTAGGCACCATCCAGTAGGGAAGGCTTCCTAGAAAGTGCCACGCAGCCCCCATCGGTCCGCCGCCAACACTGGCTTAGGAGCTGCAGCTCTGTGATCGCGAAATAACCTGCACAGACCCGATTTTGGCTTCAATCACATTACTTTTGTAATTGGATATGATGAATGAATGAATGAATGAATGAATGCAGAAAGCCACTTCCTACCAGGCTTCCAGCTCGCGCTGAGGCATCGGGGTGAGAAGGGGTAGGTAAACGGTTCTCTCCAATTTGACGTTGCAGGTGGATTTGTGATTCCAAAACCCTTCAAAGCTGGTTTTTTGTTTAAGAACTTTTATTGAGATACAATTGACATACAATAAACTGCATATATTTCGTGTGCAATTTGATACTTTTTTCTTATTAGTAATGTATATATGGCAATCCCAATCTCCCAATTTATCCCACCCCAACACCCACCCACCCCCACTCCCCACCCCCCAAAGCTGATTCTTGGCTAACTCCGTGCGTCTGGCCCAGTGGGGTCTGCCGTGAATGTTGGCCTTGCCCCTGCTATGCCCTTCCAAGTGAATTTGCTTATCTTGGAAGACTGTCCAGGTCTCTGAACGACCCAACTGCCATACCTGTGTAGAACCTAACTGAGTGTGGGAAAGAGGAGAGGGCACTCAGGGTCTATTTAGCGATGCCCTATCAAAGTGGCTGTCCCACTGCACTTCTTGGCCGTTTCAGCCCCTGTTATCCCACTGTGCTACTCACGGATTTGGCTCTACAGCTCTCTCAGGGAGGTACCGAATTTCCCTGCAGTGCCTTGAGGAATGAATGAAAGGATCGGAGCAGAGAAGTAGGACTGTGCAGGAACCAAGGTCTTGGGATTTTTTATAACACTTTTTGATTCTGCCTTCCTTTTTTTGTCTTTCCACCTCCTCAATCAAATCCTCTCTGTGTCCTCTCAGGTCCACTCCCATTTCACTTTGATGACTCCTCCAGACCAGTTCCTTTCCTTTTTACCCACCTCTCACCCAAAAAAACCTTAAGCCCCTGAGGTCTTCACACACCAAAAAAAGACCATATTTTTTTCAGAAATTAAGAGATCAGGCTTGCTTCACTCCCAGTGCCTTGCGGGGGGAGGGGGGGCAGGATGGGGGGAAGCCTCTAAAGTCTATAGTATACATTAGGGTTTACTCTTGGTGTTGCATATTCTATGGGTTTTGGCAAATATATAATGATATATATCCACATTAAAGTATCATACAGAATAGTTTCACTGCCCTAAAAATCCTCAGCACCTCATCGATGCATCCCTCCCTCCCCTCTAACCTCTGGCAATCACTTATCTTTTATAGTCTCCATAGTTTTGCCTTCTCCAGAATGTCATATATTTGGAATCATACAATATGCAGCCTTTTCAGATTGGCTTCTCTCACTTAGTAATACACATTTAAAGTTCTTCCATATTATTTCATGGCTTGATATCTCATTTCTTCCTGGTGCTGAATAATATTTCAGTGTATGGATGCACCACAGTTTATCTATTTACCTATTGAAGAACATCTTTACTGTTTCCCAGTTTTGGAAGTTATACATACGTAAAGCTGCTATAAACATTCATGGGCAGATTTTTGTGTGGACGTAAGTTTCCAACTGATTTGAGTAAGTACCTAGGAATGTGATTCCTGGATTGTATGGTAAGAATATATTTAGTTTTGTAAGAAACTGCCAAAATGTCTTCCATAGTGGCACAGCATATTTTTAAACTTCATTTTATAAGGTTAAAACACTGTTTTTTTTTAAATGTAATTTATATATGTGGCATATTTTGAAAGAAAATACAGTAAAGTATAAAGAACACAATTTACCCACAGATAAACATCTTTTGCCATATTTCCCTCTTTTCCAAAAATAAGTGATAAATTTCTAGAAGTAGGAAAAGAATACTTGATCAAACACAATGTCTTTTCCTGATTTATAATTCCCAACTGTCCTCCAGAAAGTAGTGACATTCTACAAGAAAGTCCTTGTCACTGTATCCTGGCCAGTACTAAATAATAAACATTCTCTAATTTGATGGTGAAACAATATCCCCTAGTTTTAATTAGTATTTCTTATTATTGAAGGAACCTTTCCACATGCATATTTTGCATTTTGCATTGCTTATCCTCTACATTGTTTACATTCTTTTGGAGAACAGACATTTCTACAGTATTTCTCTTTAAACTCTGAATTGCCTAGTATAAATTATTCACGCTAAGGGGGAAATGTAGGGATGGGATGGGGTTGAGGGATGTTACCCAATATTCAGTCATCCCTAGCTGGTCTTCAAGATTAGGAGATAACATTCAAATCAAAAAGGAACCATTAATTCTTATCTTCTCAGTAAACTGAATCACGCATACTGCACGACCACAAAGAGGACACATAAAATTGTTTCATAGTTGGCAAAAAGGTGTTCTTCTGTTGCCTGAAAATAGAATTAAAGTAAATATTTCGCAGTTGTTGGTTTAGGAAGATAAAACCTAGCGGAAACTGAATAGGAGAGACTGCAGCAAAAGTCCGCGCATCTCCTTCGAGCCGGAATCGAACCAGCGACCTAAGGATAACAGGCTCTAAGCATACCTCTACAGTCCTCCGCTCTACCAGCTGAGCTACCGAAGGGCGCGAAAGTTCATTTTTAGTGTCAATTATTGAGTATATAGTAACAGCCTGTGCGAGGCCTAGTTCTTTGTATTGAAAGTTCGGGCTCCACTTGGAGGTCAAGAAGTCTCCAGAGAGTTGAGTCTATCGTAAACCGAATCCAGGCAGCAGCCCGGGGCAGAAGGACGCGGAGTCTGAGTCCGAGGAAGTAAGGACGGAAACAGAGCAGGAACCATCCGGACTGGGGTGTATCTGCTTAGCTTCTGGACTAGGCTGTCCCAGAGTAATCTGCGAACCAGCTCTCCCCCCAAGAAGCAAAGGGAAAACTGGGGCTCCAGGCAGGTTGCAAGTGGGGAAATGCGCAGGACTCCACGCTCCAGCGGCAGCCGGGGATCATTGCAATCAGCAGGCCGAGGCTAATTTGCTTTTTCCCGTAAACGCAGATGTGTGGACTCTTTCAAGGCCCGGAGGGTACTCGCGGAGACTTGAGTAACCTAGTTTCTCCACTACTTCCTGAATGGTATAAACACCTAGCTTTCCCCCCAGGATCATAATGGTCCCAATCCTATAATCTTTGGGTTTCCAAGATTTGATTTTCCCTGAAACATCATACAGCGCTTCCTTTCTTTCAACAGTCGCTGGACGAAAAAGACAACACCTTTTTCTTCATGACAACGTACTAGGCGCAGGCTCCAGCGAGATTTGAACTCGCGACCCCTGGTTTACAAGACCAGTGCTCTAACCCCTGAGCTATGGAGCCTCAATACAGCAACACACCTAAGGCTGCATTCCCTAAGTTTTAAAAGCCGCAGTCCAATGGCCTATCTAAACAAAATTTAATAAATGCATAAAAATTAAAAGAGATTTCTTTTGAAGGAAGTGCTTCTCTGTACACGAGGAAGAAACATACTCTTGACGAGGCCCAAACGGGAATGTAAGGCACTGGAAGAGCACTGGTAGCCGCATGCTCCTCAGCCTCAGGCCCGATAGGTCTCTGAAGTTGGGCAACACCAGGCCCACTAGCCGAGCCCTGGGATAAAGTGGGATAGGTACGGGTGCCTTACGGAAAAGAAGGATGCGGGACGCGACATCACGTCATTGTCCCCGATCTGTTTGGATTCTTATAAAAGTAACTGCTCCAGCTCTCGTAGACTGAGATTAGGGAGTTTTTTGTTTGTTGTTTTTGTTTGTTTGTTTGTTTGTTTGTTAAGTGAGGCGGCCTTCTCGAAGCCCAGAACGAACCCCTTGGACCCTCAGAATGGAGGAGCGGGGCCGAGGCAGTGAGGATGTGAAGGCATCCAGGAGTCTAGGCCGCCCCCTCCCACGTCCTTTCAGTAAGAGTCAGGTTCTGTCACAGTCAGTCTGCGCCTGAGGTTCCTCCAGATATCCTGAAGCAGAAACTGGCTAGAAGAGGAGTAACATTTCCTTCGGTCCTGTGACACTCTTTGGTAACAACTCGGAGTCTGAGTGGTAGCTGCTTCTTTCTCGGCCTCCGAGCTCTTCGAAATACCCAACCTGAAGTCCAGAATCAACAGAAAGCGGCGATACATAGGAGGGCTGGGAAGGGAGCACTCCCCTTCCCTTCCCTTCCCTCCCGTCTTAGCCCTGGCAGCAGTCTGGGGCGGATATTTAGCCTTTCATTTATCGAGTTTGTCCCCTGCGCCAGGAATGTGCTCGCCGCACGGTGAACAGTGTGACCAAGGCAAACAAGCTAGAGCCCAAGAGCGTTATTTCCCAAGCAGAAGGGACTGCGACTTAAGGACAACGCTCACCCTTCCCATTCCACCCACCACCTTCTAGATGATGGGGAAGCGGGCGACCTCGGGCTTCCATAGAAGAGCGTATTGGAAGTGTGCAACTCTTCCCGACAGTTGCCACGTTCTGTGCGCCCTTGAAGGGTAGGTTAAATCTAGACCTATAGTGCAAAGTTCATTAAGTAAAGCTGAAAGGAAACAGCAAGAGCATGTTACAGGGTGTGAGATAGCAGGGCGGGCTAAGATAATGGTTGTATTTTACCTCCGCCGGGGCGTTGTTCCTCCGCCGACCGACCCTGGGCTGGGGTAGGGTCTTTTGACGAAATCAATGTTTTTTTTCTATTTATCCTTACTTGTCTTCTAACCCCAGGCCACCTGCGATGGTGTTGGTCCTAACCCTGTAAGTACTCAGACCTTCGCGAGATGGTACACAGGTGGACCAGCAGCTCAGCCCGAGTCCCTTAGTGAACATTCCTACCTCTGGAGCGCTGTTGGCTTAGGTTCCTCCGAATCTGCACGGTGTCGCTCTTGGGGTCTGGAGAAAATCGCTGGACTTCGGAGAGGAATCAAAAACAGTCCTGAAACGTTGGGATGCAACTAATAGAATGTATACATATTCCTAAAGAGAAGACAGTGTTTCCAAGAACGGCTCGTTGGTCTAGTGGTATGATTCTCGCTTTGGGTGCGAGAGGTCCCGGGTTCAAACCCCGGACGAGCCCCGCTTCCATTTTCTTGAGAGCTGAATAAAGCCAACACCGCCAAGCCTAGATCCACCTAGGCGAAGTCCGTTCAGCCTCGACCTGATTCGAGACTAACTTGTGAGCAACCTGGCGACAAATTCAGGGACACCAAAGATGCTACCGTGAGCTTCGTTGTAATAGATAGGGACCCTTCTTCCCGCTATGACAGTCTCTTTTGTCAGGAGTATCTTAGGCAGGTCTCACGACGGCACTTCGCGCAGAAAAAAGCTAGTGCACCTCTCACTGGAGCATTTCACACGGAAAAGAGTGGTGCCTGGAGGTGTGCTGCGGTCGCAACGCCAGACAGAACCCTCCTCCTGAGGCCCTAGTCCGTCTACCCCAGAACCGCAACTGCATTGGCGGTCTTCCTAATGCTACATGGGGGCCCCGGGAGCCCTCGAGCTCAGAGGGTGCAGACATCCATTCCGTCCAAAGGGAGTACAGTTGAATTATTTTGGGGCGTTATTTTCCAAAACGCAATGTCACAGAGTAACAGTTGTCTTGCCATTTCTGACAAGGATCCACCAGACCCTTTAGTGCTCTTTGGTTGCTCACTTGGGAAACCAGTGGGCTATAGTGTGAGGTGTCTACCTGTAACCCTAGAGTGTGGTTGATCCCGGTTTACCCAAGTTGCCCAAACTTAGCAACTACTGGTACTATAGGCTTTCAAACTTGCTTATTTTCCTAAACTGCTTGTACAAGAGGAATCTTTGACAGGATTTCTGTCTGACCTGACCATATTTGTCCTTTGCAAGGTTCCTCTCTTGGAAAAGTTACGTGGCCAGGCAAGAATAAAGAATTTTGTGATTGGTGATTAGAGGGAGGAGGGAGAGTAGAATCTGCCAGTATAGTCCTGACTTCCAGGTTGATATTCCCCTGAGAAAGGTGATATATCTAGCCTGGGCTTTGATGTGTTTGCTGAATGACTCCTGGTGGAGATGCACAGTGGGAACTTGGATATAAAGTCCTGAGATTCAAGAGAAAGATGCAAACCAAAGAAAGGAATTTTAAGAATAAAAAACATAGGGCAGTGGTTAACACTGGTTTGGGTAAGAACACACAGGGAATAGCATTTATAGAGAGAGGAAGCATTTAAGGACAGGCCCTGGTGATCACTAATGTTTAAAAATCTGAGAACAGAATACAAATGAGTGAAGGAACTGGAGCAGGAAGTCTCATGGCAGCCATTTGCTCTGATGGCTGATTTGTTTACTTAGAGGCTGTTGACGATCTTTACCAGCACTTAAAGCAGAAAGCTTAGGGAACATGACAGCGCTGGATGGATTGAAGAATGAGGGGAAGGTGTGGCTATTTAGCTAAATCATTCTTTTTAGGGCCTCGAGTGTGAAGGGGAGGACTGGACAGTTCACACATTTGGCTTGGCGGTCTTAGGGTAGCTCCACAATTAGTGGGTCCTTTCTTTCCCTGCCCTAAAACCTGGGTAAAGGTGTGTTGGGTTGCCAAGAGTACACTCCTTGACCTTGGTATGTTCTGACTTTTAAGGGCTTTTTGTCATCAGCACAGGTGAAAGTGCCAGCATTACTCCTTCCATCACTATGGTAAGCAGCAGAAATACTGGCTATATTCAAGACAGAGGGAACTCTGCCGCACTTGTTTAAAAAAAGGCATGAAGGAGCAAATTAAAGAATAGCTCATGGCTTGAGCGGGGAGATGAAAGAAGGAAAATCTGAAAAGCAGAAAGAGATTTAAGATGATCTTATTTGGGTGTAGGGTGGGCGTTCATTACTTTAGATAAGATCTTTTGACCTTTGGGAAAATAATGTCCATTGGGAACCAGAAAAGGGGTACCTGGCTGAAGATTCTGCAGCTACTACTTCTCTGTAGTGGTGAAAATTGGGACTTGACCTTCTGGGCTCTACCTGAGAGGAGAAGCAGCAGCTACTACAGCTAAGAGTTTGAGTTCTGAGTTTATTTTACTGATGACACTTCGAAACATAATTTTGTTGCTTATTGGGGCTGAGAACTACCAGTTCATCCGTATTGACAGGGGAATGTCAGGGGTCACAAAGAAGGTCTGGATCCTGGAAGACTTGCCAAAGTCCTTACTGCCAAAATCCTTTCTGTATTGTCAGATCTGGAAATGTTTCCTATATCTGAGTGCATTTTTTAAAAAGGCGGGGGGGTTGGGCCACAGGAGATAGCCATATGCAAAGTTTCACAAAATCATGTTTTTTTCTGGAATGAGGATCTTTAAGGAGGGACTTGGCTGCGTATAGCTACTGAACTTATCTGCTCCAAGGTCCACTCAAGCTCAACCAGTAGAGTCAGGGCCTGTACAGTCTTAGCTAGAGCTGCTAAACTGTCTTCCTCACCTCTTGAGCAATAACTATGGTACTTCCATGCCAAAGTGGGCCTTTAGTACGCTATTATCAACAGGACCCCTTTGAATTATACAAAAGCGTTCCCAGCAAATCACTATCGAGCATGAGTATTTGACACTTTTTCATCCCTTATGTCATTTGTTCCTTCAAGAAACAAAAAAGTAATGAGATTTTGGTATGTTCTAAATTGCCAGGTACTCTCCTGGATGGCATGGAAACAAACTCGGGTATGACTCAGTCTCTGTCTTCAAGGGGTTTGTAAAATATTGGGAAACTGGAGAAATGCTACAGCTTATTTGCATTGCAAAAGAAACTATATCATTTAGGATTCAAAGAGGAACCACTATAAGTGATAAAGAATAAGAGATTTATTATAATTCTGGGAATTGATGAAGAAGTTTATGTAAGCCTCTTGCCTCTATGACTAGCGTTGGGCCTGAATCTCTGTAACTCAGCAGGGTGAGAAGTTGAGAAGGACAAGTGGGCATTAAGTGAGGAGAATAAGTGCAAACTGACACCATGAAATCCAGAAAGACAAACTGAACTCAAAAGGGCAAACTGGAACCTATATCTGTTTCTCACTGTCTCCAACCTTATTGATGTGGGAGACCTGCAGGAGAAGCTGGCTGCCTTCATCGTGGAACTACCCATGTACTTGGCCCAGGATTTGGAGGAGCTGAAGGAGATCTATTTATGCCACAGGAATTGTGGGTCCAGCTGAAGCCCCAGGCCAGCAAGTGAACAAGCAGACCAGCATCAATAAGTGCAAGCTGCAAGAGAGCCTGGCATTCTCTGCCAAACTTCAAAACACAGTGGCTGCTGTGTGTGACATTTTTACCTTCCAAATCTCACAATAGATTTCACCACATCCATATAGAAAATTTAGATCATACAGAAAAGAAAATTCTGGGTAATGTAGTTCAGCTTAGGTAAACTGACACAGCACAAAGGCGAATTTGGGGGGCACCTTCTAAGTACCAAGCTCTGTTCTATGAGAATGAACACATTTTCATTTTCAGCTTCCTCCTATTTTGTGATCTCTGGAAATAATATTTTTTTCCTTGACAACTTAGCTAATATTTAGTGGCTTTATTAAAAAGGATACACCTGCAAAACAAAACAAAATAAAACAAAACAAAAAAAGAGCAGCTGGAAATGTAGAGACAAAATCAGGCAACTGTGGTCCTAGAGAAATCAAAGAATAAGACTAATTCAAATAAAAGTCAAGATTAGTTGTGCCAAGCACTGCTGAGATCAAGGTGAAGAGTAAAAAAAAAAAATTATGGCACAGAAATTTGTAAAATAAGATTGATAAAAACACAATCACAGATTTCTCCCTAATACAATTTTTATTGTGATATTTTTATTCCTAATCACATTCAGTTACCTAATATTTGCTCTTGTGCTTTATTACTAAAATGTCATCTTGTTAGACCCACTTTAAAATTTTGCTATGATCTTATTACATTTTGATCCACAGTCATATAGATAAATAGATAGATAGGTAGATAGATAGATGTTAGCTAGATGATAGACAGATACAGAGAGAGAGAGAGAGATCCCTATTTCTTCCACGCTCTCTTTCTCACCCAAAAGAGTCTGTGAGTTCCTTGATGGCAGGGGTCATGTATTTATATCTCTGCATACCAACTTAGTTCCCAGAAGGTGGTACTCAATAAATTTTTATTGAATTAAATTGAGTCCAAAGTAATTTCCCACAATAAAATATTTGAAAATAGATGGTTTAATGTGTTTTATTACCAAAATATGGGGGTGATTCCTTCCAGAAATGCTATAAACTGTTATATGAATCCCTCTCTTTGGCCAGTGTCTGTGATGGGCTTCAGGTTTTTATGCTCCATGAAATTCGGTAGCTTTTAAGGCAATACTTCATTTGCCCTCTGGGCAACACTTCTAGATCACTCCAGAAGAATTCTTTTTCCCTCTCAAATCATTGATCTTTCCTTCCATTCCTTTAGTTCTCACTCAGAAATCTTTCAGGATAGAAACATTTAGTGTGTGTTGGTGTATATTACTAATAGAACCAGATAAAAGCATTACTATTTCCAGTGACCACTGAAGCTTCATGGCCATCTCTTTGCATATTAATGCTGTTTGCCAGTTTTGCAGCATTATTTTGAGGTTGAAGTGCTGTGCATACTTTGATATTTGTTTTGTTTTGTTTTTAAACATTGTCTCTGTGTATACAAACACACTCCAACGTGGAAGTAATTCCCATTTAGTGAATGGTAGCTTCTGAAAACTTCTCTAACAAGAAAATACTAGATACGGTAAACCACTTTTCACATGACCTCCAATGTTATTTTATAGACCCCCTTATTATCCCCTACCTTTGAGATATTATTTGTCTCTTAGTCTTCCCCTCTAAGGTCCAAGTAGCTTTAGGTTAGGAACCATTGCTTGTTCATTTTAGCATATACTAGTGTATCACAGTATCCAACAAAGATGCTTAAAAGACCTTTGTTGAATGTTTAAATAAATAAATAAATAAATAAATAAATATTTGCTTAAGATTTCAAGGTCACCACAAATGGGAACTTCCCCCTCCCATTCCCCTTCAAATACACAGTGAGGTAGATAAAACATAACACAAAGTCTGATTCTTGGTAGGTACAACAATAGTTGGTATTCTTAATTTTTTGATATTAAAGGTCCTCATTCCAATCCCAATTTTACTAAAAATAAAATATGAATGAAGACAAGAGATATAAAAATGTAAAAAGATGGACAAATGAAAGAAACACAGTCCAATGACAAAATGACTGGATATGTATTTAATTCACCTTTATAATACAGTGCAAATTAAAAAGCCACATTAAATGCTATTATTCATGAAATTTCTTTTTGATCTGCTTTTCCAATGGCACCTGCAATTGCCATGGAGAAGTAAATAAGTCCCTTATTAAATTTGCTTTACCGCTTTTCCACCTGGCAGTAAATGCAATTTTTTTTCAGAAAGTTTAGACAAAAAAAATCCAGTTTATTTATTTTTATAATTATAAGGACATTTTTCTTACAGTTCTTGATTTTCATAAACAATTTAAAGATTCTAATGAGAATTTTAGTTAGTTTTAAACTTTCAGTGACAATAGTACATGATCTCTTTAGGAATTGAAGCTATGTGTCCTCTTCCCAGACAAGTACATATAGGCTCAAATATATACATTTACATAATAATAAGGCTTATACACTTTCTGAAGTTCATCCTTAGACTCCTTAGTGACCATGGACCCTTAGGTTAAGATCGGAGGGTCTTACGAGGTAATGATGGTATTGATTATGACAAACCAATAATAATGTAGATTTATATGAGATAGAATCAAGGAATTTTGCCTGGAAAAAGGAAGGATGGACTTGATGACTTTGGAGTTCTTTTGGAGTTCCAGAATTCAGCCATGTGGTGATGTCCATGATGATGAGACAATAAGAAGACAATGAAGAAGACTTGGACTTAAGACATCCCTTAAGTGACGACATCCCTTCACTTTATCCTCACTGTTTCCTTATTGAAACTCTTAGCAAGTGAAAGATCCCCCCAAAAGTCTGCTACCACCTTCCTAAACATGTCCTTCAAAGCTTCCTTGACTCGCTCATTGCGTAAGGCATAGATGAATGGGTTCAGCAGCGGTGTCACAAATGTTGTTACCATTGTCACTGCCCAGTTTGTATCCACAGAGCCACTCTGTGATGGCCGCACATAGAGAAAAATGGCACTTCCATAGAAGAGGGTCACCACCATCAAGTGGGAGGTACAGGTAGAGAACGCCTTCTGACGGCCTGAGGCAGAGGGGATGCGCAGGACAGCCAGGGCTATGTGACCATAGGACACAGCAGTAATCATCAATGAGGATATGATGACAAGAGAAGCCAGGACAAAGTCAGTTGCCTCCAGCTTCTTGGTGTCAGTGCACGCCAGGCGAAGCAGTGGGCCACTGTCACAGAAGAAGTGCTGCACCACGGCATCCTGTTCACAGAAAGGAAGCAAAGCCACAGCCACTGTGGGGCCAAGCACAAGGAGGAGTCCCCCAATCCAGCAGGCCAAGGCCACCCGGAAGCACACATCCCCATTCATGAGCAAGGGGTAGTGCAAAGGATGACAGATGGCCAGGTAGCGATCCACAGACATGACGGCCAACAGCAGGAACTCGGAGGCCCCAAGAAAGAAGTAGAGATAGAATTGGGTAATACATGCAGCAAAAGAAATAGTGTGTTTCCTCGAGAGGAAATTGCTCAACATCTTGGGAATGATGACAGAGGTAAGCAGGATCTCTAGGCAGGACAGGTTACCTAGAAAGAAGTACATGGGGGTCTGCAAGCGAGTATCAGCTCCCACCACCCCGACAATCAATACATTGCCTGTTAGAGTCAGCAGATAGACAAGAAGGAAGACAGAAAACAGTTCTGCTTTTGTGCTGTTGAGATTTGGGAAACCCGCCAGGATGAACTCTGTTACACCACTGCTCTGGTTCCCACCAGGAGCCATTATCTTTCCCATCTGTGCAACAGCATGAACACGGTCCTGGTGAAGACAGGACTTCTCCAGACAATCTTGAAATTTATTTTATCACGATATGGCACACATATCCCCACTTTCTCCAGTCACAGATTCTGGTAAGATTTGAAGAACCTAAATGTCCATCAACAGAGGAGTGGATAAAGAAGATGTGGTACATATATATAATGGAATATTGCTTGGCCATAAAAAAAGAACAAAATAATGCCATTTGCAGCAACGTGGATGGACCTAGAGATTGTCATACTGAGTAAAGTAAGTCAGACAGAGAAAGACAAATATTGTATGTATGTATCGCTTATATGTGGAATCTAAAAAAAGGCACAAATGAACTTATCTACAAAGCTGAAATAGAGTTACAGATGTAGAAAACACACTTATGGTTACCGGGGGTAAGGGTCGGGGAGGGATAGATTGGGAGATTGGGATTGACATATGCACGTTACTATATATAAAATAGATAACTAATAAGGACCTACTGTATAGCACAGGGAACTCTATTCAATACTCTGTAATGGCCTATATGGGGGAAAAAATCTAAAAAAGAGTGAATATATTTATATGTAAAACTGATTCATGTTGGTGTACAGCTGAAACTAACACAACATTGTAAATCAACTATGCTCCAATAAAAACTTTAAAAAAAAAGATTTGAAGGACCTGAGGTCTTCATCTAATTGACTTTTAGAGCTGAGGAAGATTTTCTATAAAGGGTGGCTAAAACTAAGGTGTGAAAATGCTGGGAGCCTCTATCTTCACATCTAATGTTCTACGATCCTAAACGGTGATACCTCATTATTACAATAACGATATCTGTTGAGTGGGACAAAAATATCAGAAAAGATGATTTTGTGAAGAATGTGATTCCTATTCAACCACCATCAGAACTTGAGCCAGCCTGCACAGCTTTGAATTCTAGCATCTACACTTATTAGCTGAGTTGCCTTGGAAAAGTTACTTAACCTCTCTGTCCTCCTCAAAATGCTTAAGGAGCAAATGAAATGATAGTGCAAAGAGTTGCCAGCACTTAGCTGACAAATGATGTGGTAGAGAAGGCTCTGGACTGTAAGTTAGGGCACCAGAGTCTAGGTTTGGCTTGACACTTCCCTTGGAAGACTATCAATTAATCCAGCTTTGTTTGTCTTTCATCTGCTCAGCTGTAGAATAAGTCATAGGAATCTAAGCCATTAGTACATCTGGTATATGAAGATACCTTTTCTTGGAGAATTTCTCCTGCAACCCAAGGGTCTAACTGAACTCAGCTTGTCACAAAGTGCTTGCCTACCTAAAGCAAATTATGCCATATTTAAAAGGGAGAATAGAAAGAAACCACATTGATTCAATCAGTCAGTTATCCACATCTATTTATTTAGTGCCAACTTCAAGCTAAGTATTCTGGGGAATAGAAGATGAGTTTCTCAAGCTTTTTCAGTCCATGATACCAAGCCAAGACCCTTCCAAAAACTTGGGGTCTATTATATGACTTGTCAGAAACAGAATTATGAATTCCTGGTAATTACTAATGAAATCAGAAATGAAGTCCTTACCATTTGATTCAAGTCATTTCAATTCTGAAGACTAACACCTGTTATAAGAACAAATCAATGATATTCTGAAACTTTATTGTTGGTTTTGTTTTTGTTTTTAAAAAAGCCACAGTTACCTGGAGAAAACTAATCCCCTTTAGCCATGCAAAGCATGAGAAATGACCTTAAGTCCTTGGTTCTCTGTGAACCTGACTGTTCTCTAGCACCCCCAGCAGTCTTTGTTCACAGCAAAGCTTAGACTCTTTACTTACAATCTCTCACCTGTGGATCCCACTTGAGTAGGAAAACTTCTGCACCTTTTGTTTAGGATAAAGCAATTCTGCGGTCTTTCTCCCTAGGGATTCCATTCAAAGTCTCATCTCCCTCCAGCTTCTATAGAAATTGTCTTACTGTGAGTAAAATCACTCAGCTTTTGCTCTGTTTTGATTATGTATCAAGCACTATGTTTGAGGATTCAGAGATAAAGGATATATTGTCACTACCCTCATGTAGCTCACTAATGAAAAGAACTGAAAAGTTAAATGTGCCACATGTGGAATGTCACAGGTAAGCATAGGGTACTAAGAGGGCATGTAGAAAGAGATCCAAATTGAGACTTAAAGAGACAGGAAGTATTCTGGAGAAAGGTGATGCCTAAAATAAATACTAAAAAACAAGTATGTGTTTGAATGGAGAGAATAGGGGGGTTTTAATGGAAAAGAGCGGTATGTGAACATAATACATTCGGGCTGAAGTTCAGGAAATAAGTGGTGGAGCGGAATGAGAGAGGACTGGTCACCTCAAAGAGAATTCTTTCTGGCTCTCTTTTGCTCTCTAAAATGAGCTTAACTATATCTTAAGTAAGAGGAAGATGAGTCCCAAACCAAAATATAGAAGGGATTCTTCTTACCTACTCCTGAATGTCCATGATGTCTCCATGAGGGTGAGGATCACCCGGCAAGAATTCAATATGACTGAAATGTCCTACTCCATCCTGGAGTCCTTCCCATACCTTGTACTGTGAGGCTGACAATAGCCTGGCACCCTTGGATTTCCTGAGGATGGGCAAAACACTTGGGAAAACAGGCAGCAGGTGGATAATATTCTTGTGCTTTCCTCCTGTGTGTAATTCTTCAGGAGCTGTTCTTCCTCCCTGTAAACAAAGGGACTTGCTGATCCTAAGGAGGCTGCATCACATTGTCCCTTCTTATGGTCATGGGCAGGTCAGCCATCAAGGCCCATCCTACCTTCCCTATAGAAAGAGTTTCTTCTGCTATCTGATCACTGCTTTAGGCTTGAACAGTCACACTTCAAGTGAAGTACAATACAGCGATCTCACAATGCTCCGAGGTATGTCCCTAAAAGGGGCCGGAAGGCAAGGGGTGAATGAAGAGGGGTTAAACCATTCATCTATCCATGAGAAGACTTCATGGACTTACCTATAGTTCCCTTTGTCTCTAATGGTTGAAAAATATTCCTTTTAAAGCCAGGTCTTCACCTTTTTTGCTGGTGAGTTTTATGTACAAACTATCAGTTTTCCTGTTTGAGACCCCACCCTCCCTGGCTCCCAACATTAGCCTGAGTGCAGGGAAGGAGAAGGCTGAGGAAGTCATTGGTTTCTAACCAGTCCCTCTGTTGACAAGTAGGATCCTTCATGCAAAACTTGAGTTTCCAATGGAGATGCCCCAAAATGAGGATTTACTGACCCATACATTAGAAGCCCAGCTAGCAGAAGTGCCTAATGGAGAAAAGAGACCCAAATGGTGAGGAGATAAAACCATAAGAAAGAGAGAAAATAATTTCTCAAAGACCCAAGGGAGATTTGCAATTCAACAGAAATTTCCCAGACTCCATACAGGATAAATCTGAAAAGGAGGCTGACCCTTTATTCAACAAAGGATGAGTGGGAATGCTTCTGCCTTCATCTCTCACCCACCCCAAACTGGCAGTTGCAAAAGTACTGGGCAATACAGTGGGAATGAGAACAAAAGGATGGAGTTTGACCAGCTGTGGAAGACCGTAGCATCATCCTTCTTTCTCCTGCTTGGCACTCAAGGGAAACATTTATATCCCAAGTAATACAGACATTGTGTCTTCTCCCTGAAGACCTACACTGATATTGGGAATCCCTCCCCTGACTTCCGGGTTGGGAAGCAATAGTAGCCCAAGGGTGGGATAAGATAGGAGAAGGTTCCCTGTGTCATCTCTAGCTTCTATTGCTTCTCCCAGCCTTGGATGTTACCTTCTAGTAATAGCGTATGTGGTACCATACACCCAAAACACTATTCAGAATTCTGTACCATTGTTCACATTTTCCTATTTGTGTCCACTTTATGCCCCTGACTAAAAACTTGACTAACTCCTCTTCATGTTCTAAAACTCAGTTTACTCTGGCACATATCAGCTTCTTTTCTGAGAAGCTTCCCCTACCTACTTCCCTCAAACCCACCCCCTGCCCACTCTCCAACCTGAACCATGGCAGATTCTGCTGACCTCAATCTCAATATCTAATTGGAACTCTGCTTCTCATTTGTGTCTCATTCCAGCCTCTGAACTCTTAGGGCAGGAATTACATTTTGGTATAATGTCAAATACCACACACAGTGCCTGACACACATTAGATGCTCAATAAATGGTATGTGAACTAAACTGTTCTGACCCCCAGACCTGAGCAGCAGCTGGTCTTGTGAGATGAACACCAGTTAAGTCTTGACCTGAGAGGAAGAAAAGTAGAGTTATCTCTTGGTATTCAAAGCCAATTGGTTCCAGGACCACTCCTCCCCTCGCTGGGGATACCAAAAAAAAAAAAAAAAATCTATGGATGCTCAAGTCCCTTGTATAGAATGGCATAGTATTTGAATATAACCTACAAACATCTCCCACAAACTGACTTGATCATAGGAATATCCTAGTTTTTGCATGACATAGAGCATTTTAGGAAAAAAAGATTATATTTATATTAAAAAATACAATGTATAGATTTTTAAAGTCCTAGTCCTCCCCTTCCCCACCCACACCATATCCCTTCCCTAATTAACCATTTCCATTATTTTATTGCACATCCTTCCAGTGCTGTTTTGTGTATATGTAAGCAAATGTCAAAACGCTTAGTTATCTGCCTGTGACTTTCATATGCTGTTCTGCACCTTATTTCTTGCTTTTAAGATATCCTGGAAGGCTTTCCCTGTCATTACATGGAGAACAGAAGGAAAATATTTAAACTAAGGAGACTGCTAGCTCGACAGCTCTGTTGAATGATGAGATTGCAATATTCTTGAATTATACTTCTGCTTTAATCATTGTTTGATATCACTTTGACTTTAGTTTTCCTCATCAGTAAAATTTCCATTGTAGAAATTGTATGAAAAATTTAATTATCACTTTGTAAGTAAAATTAATTTACAGCAAAATGATATGATACCTGGGATTTGCTTCAGAATAAAATGAGAGGAGGTATAGACAAAATTAGCTTGGCCATGATTTGGTAATTCATAGAACTATGAGTTGGTTACACCACTATTTATTATACCATTCTCTCTGTTTTTAGTATGTTTGAAATTTTTCATAATGAAAAAGCCTCAGAAATATGTAGTAACAATCAGGTATCTAAAGAAAACTCAAAGTATTTAGAATTACAAGACATCTGCAGTTAAAAATTAATGAATGTCAGAGAAATCGTTCCCTAAAGATGGCAACTCGATTTCCACAAAATTAGCCAACCAACCACTGGGGAATGTCAAATACCGGGTGGGCTACTCAGAGCCAGGAAATGTAAAACTATAATGAACTATGAACTCCAAGAGGAATTCAAACCTCTCAGCAACAACTTGCTTTCTGATCTAAAAGTAGTGGAGGCAATATAGAAACAGATCTATTCACAATGAATCACAGTTCAGAATGGAGAGAGAGGATTACAATAATATATTGAGTACAGAAGCCTATCTTTTTCATTATGACAAAATTCCTTAAAATAAAATAAAGATTACTTTTTCTCTTCCTTCTTTTCTTCCCTTTTCATTCTTTAAAAGGGTAAGTAAATAACAACATAGGAAAACAAGACAGAGTGACATTATCAAATTTTATATAAAAGGAACTTCCAGTAGAAAACAGATAGCACATAGAATTGAATTAAAAAGAACAGCGAAATACAATGCAAATCTAAAATACAAACAGGAAATATTTATTCCATAGTCCTTAATTCATACATGTTAACTCACACCCGTATATCACCTGGCCTTGAGTACAACCATGATGTGAAAGAGAAGGATAAAATACAACAAGTGACCTTAGAGGAAACAGGTGGAAGATTATCTTCTAGAACACAGAACTAAAAGACAAAATATATGAGAGAAAGGTTGTGACATAAAGGTAGACAAATATCTATGAAACAGAATAGAGTATGCAGAAATAGACCCACATATTTATGGGCACTTGATTTTCAATAAGGGGAAAAGAAAATTCAGTGGAAAAAATATAGTCTTTTCAACAAATATTGCGAGAACATCTGGATATTCATATGATAAGTTGGACTTTAATCTGCACCTTACAACATATATAAAAATTGTCAAAATGAATCATAGACTTAAATGTAAAACTAAAAGTTTTAAACTTCCAAAAGTACAAAATAAGATATAATCTCAGTAATTTAGGCAGATTTCATAGAAACTAAATTAAAAGCACAGTCCCTAAAAGAAAAATTGATAAATTGAACTTTGTCAAAATTACTTTTTCTTTCTCAAAAAAATACCGTTAAGACAACGCATAAACAAGTCATAGGCTGTGGAAAATATATTAAAATCACATACCTAATAAAGGACTTTAGACTATATTAAGAAATTTTAAAACTTGTTCATAAGAAAATCAACAACTAATTTTTTAAATGAAAAAAAAATTGGACAGTCCTACAATAATAGTTGGAGACTTCAACACCCCACTCTAAATAATGGACAGAACAACTAGGCAAAAGACAAACAAGGAAACAGAGGACTTCAACACTGTAAGCTGACTGGACCTAACAGACATACATAGGACATTCTACCCAACAGCAAAAAAATACTCATTCCTCAGAAGTACACATGGATCATTCTCCAAGATGGATATTAGGCCACAAAACTAGTCACAATAAAATCAAAGTATTGAAATGATACAAGTGTGTTTTCTGATCACCATGGAATGAAACTACATATCTGTAACAGAAGGAAAAAATTCACAAATATGTGTAAATCAAACTACACAGTTTTAAGCAATCAATTTGTCAAATTAGCTATCACAAGAGAAATTAGAGAATACATAGAAATCAATGAAAACAAAGTCACAACATGCCAAAACTTATGGGATGCAGTAAAAGCAATGTTCAGAAGGAAATTTAGAGCTATAGATGCATACATTAGAAAAAGATCTCAAATCAATAACATAACCATCAACCTTAAGGCTGAAGAAAAAAGTTTAAGAAGAAAAGTTTTAAGAAAAAAAGAAGAGCAAATTAAACACAAAGCATGTAGATGGAAAGAAATTAAAATAAAGATTACAGTGGATGAAAAAGAGAATTTAAAAAAATAGAATCGACAAAATCAAAAATTGGTTTTTGAAAAGATGAACAAAGGTGACAAATCTTTAGCCTGACTGACAAAGAAAAAAGAAAGAAAACTCAGATTTCTAAAATCAGGAATTAAAAGTGGAGCTGTTACTACCGACCTTATAGAAATAAAATGGATTGTAAGAGAATACTAAAACAATTGTACACCAACAAATTAGATAATCTAGATGAAATGGACAAATTTCTAGAAACACACAAACTGTCAAAATTGACTCAAAAATTTCTCAAAAAAAAAGAAAAAGAAAAAGAAAATCTGAACAGATCTATAGCAAATAGAGATGAATCAGTAATCAAAAACCTATAAAAGATGATCGGTGATGACTTAGAGGGGTGGGATAGGGAGGGTGGGAAGGATTCACAGAAGGGAGGGGATATGGGGATATATGTGTAAATACAGCTGATTCACTTTGTTGTACAGCAGAAACTGGCACAGCAGTGTTAAACAATTATACTCCAATAAAGAGCTAAAAAAAAAAAAAACCTATCAAAGAAAAATTCAGGGTCAGATGGCTTCATTGGTGAATTCTACCAAACATTTAAAGAAAAATTAACATCAATTCTTCTCAAACTTTTCCAAAATGTAGAGAAGGGAATGCTTCCAAACTCGTTCTATGAGACCAGTATTATCCACATCAAATCTAGACAAAGATATCATAAGAAAAGAAAATGATACACCACTATCCCTTATGAACCCAAATGCAAAAATCCTCAACAAAATACTAGTAAACCTAATCCATCAGCATAGTAAAAGGATTATACACTAAAACCAACTGGGATGTACCACAAGAATGCACGGGTGTTTCAACATATGAAAATCAATATATATGCCATGTTAATCAAATATAAGGGGGAAACACATGATCACCCCAATTGAAAAAGAAAAAGCATTAGACAAATTTGATATCCTTTCATGATGAAAATACTCAACAAACTAGGAATAGAAGGGAACTTCCTCAATATGATAAAGGACATCTATGAAAAATCTGCAGCTAATATTAATCTTAATGATGAAACACTAAAAACTTTCTCCCTAAATTCAGGAACAAGAGAGGACAACCACTTTCACCACTTCTATTCAACACTGTACTGGAAGTTCTAGCGAGGGAATTCAGGTAAATAGAACGGAATGGAACAGAATAAGGCAAAGTGGAAAAAACCAAAACAAAATACTATATGATAGTATGTCACACCATACCATACAATATAATGCACCTAAATTGGAAAGGAAGAAGTAAAACTGTCTCTACCAGGAGATTTTATGATTTTATATGTAGAAAATCCTAAAGAATCCACCCACCCTGAAAAATTACTGAAGCAGACAAAAGAATTCAGAAATGTTGGTGGAAACAAGATCAACACACAAAGACCATTTGTATTTCTATATACTAACAATAAACAATCCAAAAATTAAATTAAGAAAACAATTCCAACTTTTACAATAGCATCAGAAAGGATAAAATACTTAGAAATAAAGTTAACCAAGGAGATATACGACTTGTACACTAAAAACTATGAAATGTTGTTCAGAGGAATTAAAGAAACCCTAAATAAATGGAAAGACACCTCATGTTCATGAACTGGAAGACTTAAAACCATTAAGATGGCAACATTAACGAAAGCAATCTACAGATTCAGTGCAACCCTTACCAAAATCCCAACTCCTTTTTTTGCAGAAATGTACATGCTGGTTCTAAAATTCTTACAGAATTGCAAGAGACCCCTAGTAGCCAAAACAGTATTTAAAAATAAAGTTGGAGGATTCACATTTCTCAATTTTAAAATCTTCTACAAAGCTACAGTAATCAAGATAATGTGGTATTGACATAAGGATAGGTATATAGGTCAATGCCATAGAATTGAGAGTTCAGAAATGGACCCATATATCTATGATCAATTGATTTTCAAAAAGATGCCAAGACCATTCAATGGGAAAGGAATAGTCTTTTCAACAAATGGTACTAGAACAATTGGATGTTCACATACAGAAGAATAAAGTTGAACTCATCTCACACCACATACAAAATGAACTCAAAATGGATGAAAGATCTAAACGTAAGACCTAAAACTATAAAACTGTTAGCAGAAAACATGGGGTAAATTTTCATGACCTTGGATTTGGCAATAGATTCTCAGATATGACACCAAACATATTGTTGCTGCAGAATCCGTCTAGGGAGTGGATTCGTGATCTCCGAAGGAAAAGAATTTCTCCTCGGGATCAGTAACAAGTCGCCGCTCAGGTTTAAGCCACAGAATAACAGTTTATTAAGAGGAGAGTACAGCAGCTTCTGGCACAGACCCCAGAAGAGTGTGGAGAGACCCGAGAGGGGATCTTACATGAGCATGTTATATACCTTCAGAGCAGAGTTAATTACAGTCTCAAACTTAGGGTTGATTGTTAGGATTGATTGTGTCTTTAGAAACATTCGTGATAATCATCAGAACAAAGAATTTCGTTACTCAGTGATCTGTGACGTCCCAGGTAACCAGCACCCTAGTTGTTAATCAAGATCACAAGGGAGAGTCATAAGAATCAGTCTTAAAGAATGAGTGAGGTTAAGTCACATTTTTCCAGTTCTTCCACCCCTCCCCCGGCCAAGTTAGCCCCTGGAACTCTCAACATAAGAAAGTAGATATATTGGACTTCATCAAAATTATAAACTTTGTACATCAAACAATAGCATCAAGAAACTAATCCCCTTAAAATATGACAAATTTTCAGGAATTATTTCAGCAATATATTACTCTCCATTTTTTCTCTCTCTCTTTTACTGATTGGAAATACAACCTTCTTAATTGACCCTCAAATGTTTTTAACTATTCTCTTCTATTTTCTGTTAGCAATCACTTGCTTTACTTTCTGGGATCTTCCTTTGTCTCTATGTTATGACACATATTAAAAATTCCTGCTATTATATTTTTTAATTCCTAAGAGTTCTTATTTCTGAGTGAGTTTTTTGGGTTTGGATTTTTTATTTTTTTTATTTTTTAATTTTATTGGAGTATAGTTGATTTACAATGTGGTGTTAGTTTCTGATGTACAGCAAAGTGATTCGTTATACATATACATATATTCATTCTTTTTTAGATTCTTTTCTCATATAGGTTATTACAGAATATTGAGTAGAGTTCCCTGTGCTATAAAGTACATCCTTGTTGGTTATCTATCTTGTATATAGTAGTGTGTGTATAGTTATCCCAAGTTCCTGATTCATCCCTCCCCCTGCCCCGCCCCGCAGTGGGTTTTTTGTTTGTTTGGTTTTGCGGTTTTCTGGCAACATCACTTTTTGCCCCATGACTACAACATATTATCACTGAAAACATTAATGACATTTTTTAGAAAAATAAAGTGTCTTTCCTATGTGGTGACTGTTTCCTCCAAGTTACCCTTTTCTGTTTGTTTCAGACAAATAAAATCACATTAGATGATTTCCCCCAGCAATTAGCTGATCCTTGGTTAAACGTTTATATTAAAGACAGGGAGACTAAGTAACTGTTTGAAAGCTCTGAGTTCATGGCTGGTACATAATTCTGGACCTCACTCTATGGTGACATGGCTGACTTGTTTTTAAGAAACACCAATGCCAGTATCTTCAGATCTTTCATTCTGGACTTGTCAGATAACACAAAGAAAATTCTTCAGCTTCCCGTCTAGCTGCCAAATGTGTGGGAGCTAAGTAGGCAACTCAGCAGCCAGAACGTATACATTTATTTAATCCCCTACTTTCGGTACAGTATTCCTCTCTTCAGCAATCCAGAGACCCTCTCCTTCACCTGTGCCAGAAATAAATCATCGAGTCTCCTGTTGGAGTGGGAGAGAGACAACAGTCAGCCCGGGTAGTACAGGAGTATCTAGAATTCAACTGCTTCTTAAATATTTTTCAATTGTTCTTAATTTAGCCTTCCATTCACCCCACTTCCAAAAATACAGCCAGACTCTATGGAATATATCAAGCCAATTCTTTTTTTTTCTCACTGCCTGAATAGAATTAATCTTTTTCAATCAGTCTTTCCATGTCAGTTACTAGTAAATTATCTGCTTTCCCAAATTTTGTTGTTATTGTTTCCTTTTCCACGCTATAGTTTTAGTGGAGTTTCAGGAGGGAGTGAATATAGATGCATGTGTTCAATCTACCATATTTATGCCCGTATTTACCAATTTCTTTGTTGATCTTTTCTTCTTGTATCTCAGTCTCTCTTTCTAGGCTCATTTTCTGTACACCTTTTAGATGTTCCTTTAATAAAGATCTGTTGGTCATTAACAGTCTCAGCTTTTATTTATCAGAAAATGACTATTTTACCCCTTTCTTGATATTCTTTCTGCTTGCATGATTAAGAGTTATTTCCTCTCAACCCTGTCTTCAAGCTTCAATTAATACCTGTCGGAAAGTCAGCTATCATCTTGTTACTCTTTGTAGATAATGTCTTTTCCTCTGGCTGTATATAAAATTTTCTCTCTGCCACTGATATGCTAGGGTTTCACAATTATGCATCTATGTTTAGAATTTTTTAAAAATTCCTGCATGGTTAACATTGTGCTTTCTATATTTGGAATTCAACTCTCATCAGTTCTCTGAATTCATCACCTATTATCTCTTCAAATACCCTCTCTTCATTCTGTTTTCTTCTTTAGGACATTATTTTTTATATAGTTTTCATCTCTTTGTGTATGTTAAATTCTGGGTAACATCTTCAGATGTTTGTTTACATTTACTAATTCTCTCTTGGTGTTTGTAATTCACTAGTTAAATCATTTATTGAGAGTTTTATTTTAATAGTTATATTTTTCATTTTAAAGGCTGTAGGTATTTTCTTCTTTTACAGATCTGCCTGATCATTTTTATAGTTTCATACTGCTTATTTATTTACATGACCCCCACCTTTTATTTCTTTGAACATTTTGTATTTAGTGATTTTGTGCTGTTCAGCTGAAAACTCCAGTATCTGAGGGCCTACTGAGTTTAAGATTTTTTTCCCTGCTGGCTTTATTCCTGTGTGTTGGTGCTTTTTGAGTAAGAGTTCTTTTTTTCACTTATCTTTATCTGTGGAAATACTAAAGACCTAAATTGGGTTGCTCTCCTTCTGATAGTATTTGCCTTTGATTCTGCCTGCAGCCAGCACTACCTATCTGCACACATATGCTTATGTGTTACTGGCTTTTCGAGCTATTGAGAGCTATATGGTAGTTCTTTAAGTCATGAAATCTGAACGTGTTTGGCCCCATGATAGTTAGGAAATGTGGTTCCTGTAATTTCAAGTTTTTAGACACCAGTAGTTTGAGAGTTTGTTAAAGGTAGTGAAATAGTTTGTGTTTCTCTTAAGTAGATGATAAAGAAAAACATTTTTTATATGAGCATTCATCTATGTTTAAAGATAATTGATTTTAATATCCTTTTCTTCAGATATTAAAAGTTATTTTCCTAAAGAATCTAAATATTTCACATAAAGACTACAGGGTTTTTTAAGGCTTGAGTTTTTCTTAAATTTTAAACCTTTGGAATGTAAATATATTATTTGCACAGTTTTTGGAGAACCCATTTTTCTAGATGGAATAAAAGCTCCTCAAAAAGTAGTTGAAGTAACACACTACTATATATAAAATAGATAACCAACAAAAACCTACTGTACAACACAGGGAACTCTACTCAATATTCTTTAACAACCTATATGGGTAAAGAATCTGAAAAAGAATGAATACACGTATATGTATAACTGAATCACTTTGTTGAACACCTGAAAGTAACACAACATTGTAAATCAACTATACTCCAATAAAATTAGAAAAACAAAAACAAGCAAAAAAATTGCTTGAAGTAGCAGGAATGACATTTCTTTAAAAGCTGATGATAGAAAAAACATTTGAGATGGTTGTCAATTGTTTTTATTAATTTGTAGGCATTCTTTATGTATTTGGGATGTAAATCTGTTGTTGGATATCTAAGTACCTTCTCCCACGCTATGGCAGGCCTCTTTATTCACTTAATGGAATTTTTTAAATGAGAAGATCTTGATTTTAATGTAGCCAAGTTTATCAATTTTATCCCTCCTACATATGTTTCTTTGTGTCTTGTATAAGAAGTATTTGCCTAACTCAAGGTCATCACGATATCCTCTTATGTTTTTTTAAAGATGTTTTACTGTTTTACATTTCACAATTAGATTTATAATTCAGTTTTGTATGCAATATGTGCTTTGAATCAAGATTCCTTTCTCCCCATTGTAGTAGTTAAATGATCCATCATTATTTATCGAAAAGACAGTTATATCCCTTGCAGTGTAATCTTTGTCACAAATCAGTGGCCAAGTTTGGGTCTATTTCCAGACTGCACTGTTTCATTGGTATATTTGCCTGTCCTATATCATTACCATTCTAACTAAATTGTTGGGTTTTTATAGAGTCTTGGTACCCGATACAGTTTAGTCCTCTCTCCTTGTCCTTTCCAAGAGTCTATTAGGTATTTTGACACTTTGCATGCCCTTATATGCTTTAAAATTGTTTTATTAAAAAAAATTGTTTTATTAAGTTGCCCTGCCAAATTATGGAATTTTGATAAGATTTTTCAGATCATAGATTATTTTGAGGAGATTTGATATTTTTATAATATTGAATTTTTAGTCCATAAAAATGGACTGTCTTCCTATTTATGTAACTTTTCTTTAATTCTCCAATAATATTTTGTACTTTGTGCCTTGAGATTTTGCACATTTTAAAAGATACGTTTTGGGCTTCCCTGCTTGCACAGTGGTTAGGAATCCAGCTGCCAATGCAGGGAATCAATGCAGGTTCGAGCCCTGGTCCAGGAAGATCCCACATGCCCCAGAGCAACTAAGCCCGTGTGCCACAACTACAGAGCCTGTGCTCTAGAGCCTGTGAGCCACAGCTATTGAGCCCACATGCCACAACTACTAAAGCCCACATGCATAGAGCCCAAGGTCCACAACAAGAGAAGCCACCACAATGAGAAGCCTGTGCACTGCAATGAAGAGTAACCCCCACCCACCACAACTAGAGAAAGCCCACACAGCAGCAATGAAGATCCAACACAGCCAAAAAAAAAAAAAGAGAGAGATATGTTTCTAAGTATTTCATTGTTTGGTACTATTATAAAGGGAACCTTTTGAAAATTTAATATTCTAATTATCCTAGTTGATGGCATATAGAAATGTAACTAATCTTTGAATATTGACCTTTGATACTGCAAATGTATTAAAATCACCTATTATCTCTAGTAATATAGTTGTGGATTTCTTTTTTCTTTTTCTTTTTTTTTTTTGGCTTTCCATAGTGAAGGTTTGTTTGTCACTCATATTACAGTCTTGTGGGCTGCAGCAATGGCTTAGACATCCAGGGTCTTCAACATGAGGCCGACACAGTCACCAAGAGCATTCTAATCTTGTTTTAGTCTCAGACAGAAATCTAGCACCATTTCACCATTAAACGCATGGTTAATACAACATGCAATGAGACTTTTGTTGGTAAATGCACTTTATCAGACAAATTGCTTTCTATTCCTGGTTTATTAATAATATTATCATGAGAGATACTGAAGTTTATTAAATGAATTTTCTTCAACTATTAAAATAGTATTTTTTCCTTTGGTCTGTTAGTATGGTGAAGTACACTGATTTTTCTAATATTAAATCCATCCTACTTTTATCCAATAGCGCCAATTTTGTCAGATATGTTTATTTTTATATATGGTTTATTTGATTTGCTAATGTTCTGTTTAGAATTTTTATAGCCATGTTCATGAATGAGACTGCCCTATAATAATTCTTTCTCTTAATATGTTTGGCTGTTTTTGTTATAAAATTCATACTGGCTTTTTCCTAAAATAAGTTATTTTCATATATGTGTGGATTTTCTAGTTATTATCACTCTGGATTTTACCTCTCTTACATTTTGGCAGAGTAACTCTTGTCATCTTTGTTCTCTCTCCAATATCAGGAAGCAGATGTTTTCAAATATTGTTTCAACTTTCAGGTTTCCTCAGTGATAATGATTAGTTTGAATATCTTACCATGTGATTCCCAGAAGCTTCCTTATTTGCTTTTCATCACAGAAAACCCTGGACTCTTTGCATGGAATCTGTTATCTCTGATTGTTATCTTAGAAGGAATTGTGGACCTTTTTTTATCTTGCAATAAATCAGGTCTTTAGTTATTACTCCAGAGTGTCATTATTTATCAGAGCCCTCAACTTTCTGGAGCTCATGCTGAAATGCTTCAGGCTAGTAAATAATTTAACATGTGCTAGATGTCTATGCTGTGCAAGGTACTGTGAAAAGCAAGGTGCTGATGATACCAAAATAAATATGAGATTTCCCCAGATTTCAAGGAGCTCAATCCAGAAGATGATATTAAAGTGTAACATCAGTATAGCATGATAGGTGGAAAGGTGAAAGTAATTAAGGATTACCAAGGAGACAAAGAGGTGGAGACAAAATTGAGACTTGAGGAGCTAAGAAGAGATTATGATAAAAGATGATCCTGAAATGAGTAAGAGAGAATGAGAAGGAATTTGATAAAAGAGGAGGCAGAGAAATCAAAGCAGAAGGAGCATCTTGTTACTATCCAGTGTTCATACACCCAGGAAACATGACACATTTTGACTGAGTCAAAGAGTTTGGCTGAAGGTGGGAATGGGGGGCATTGAACTGATTAAGCTCATTACCTCAAATGTGATCCTTTCTGAGCCTCTAATATTTTTATTAAACTACTAAGGTGATAGGAAGAAAAAGCCACCAGTAAAATGAGCAACACTTCTTATCTTCCAGGGCAGTTGTTGACCTCCCATTGAGAACTGGTCATGCTACAGGACTTTGAGGCAGGAGCTCATTTGCCCTCTTTGTAACTTGGATTCTTGCCCTCTTACCTGGCATACAGTGAGAGACAATGCGATTGCAACAGTGGAAAAAGCACCTAGGAAAACAAGGAACTTGCCTAGTAAGATACTGCTTGTTTTTTAGGCTTTCCTCCTAGGTGTGGCTTCTCAAATGCTGTTCCCCTGCCTTGTAAAAATAAAGGGGGTGCCTACTGATCCTAGGGAAGCTGTCATCTTTGTTATATCTTATGGCTACCAGCCTCTAGGACCCCAACCTCCCCTCTCTTAGAGAGTTTTATTTCTCTACAATGTGCTCAATGATTTTTGGTTTGAGCAGGCTCTGATATGTAAATAAAGGGACTTTGCCACAAAATGCCCCAAGATATTTCAGTCTATATACAATATGGGACTAGCAGGCAAAAGGTGGACATGAAAGGATTACACTTCTCATCCTCCATCTTGAGAAGACATTGACATTTGTCTACACTCCCTTACCCACTACTGATTGAAAAATTGTTCCATTTGAAGCCAGGTTCTATGTTTCTTGCTTATGGATTTTACACACAAATGTCATTTTACCCATTCTTGGACCACATACTTCTCGATTACTTGTATTAGCATGAGTGTAGAGGTGGAAGAGAGAGACAAAATCTTTGGTTTCTAATTAATCTCACTATTGAAAGGTAAATGTTTTTATTTATAACCTATGTAGAACTATTTTATTATCACTGGTTATGGCCTGCATAGACAGTTGTATTGATCCAGGCATCATAGAGGCAGAACTTGCTGAGAAAGGCTACCTAGGTGGTAAGTAGATGAGATGTTGAGGTTTGATAAAAAGAGAAGACAATTTTAAGAGATCTTGAATGGAAATTTCCCAATTCCCCATTCCTGCCAAATCAGAAAAGGAAGCAAACCCTGCATACAACATAAGATTTTTCTCTCCTGGCATCAGCAATGTCTCTGCCTTCTCTGTCAGCTGACCCAAGCCAGGCAGCTGCAAAATGTATGTGCAGAGAAAATGAGAGTAGGAGTGGGAATGGATGCAATGGAGGTGATTGTGTAAGTACAAGGACATTATGAAACTTTCTTCTGCTGGTGATTCTGGTAAAATAATAAACGTCACGTGATAAAACCATGGTGTCTTCTCCAAGAAGACTCACAAGGGATGTTGAGAAATCATTCCCTTGTTTCTGAGGTGAGCAGCAAGTGGAAATCAGGGATATGATGAAATAAGTTAAAATTCCATGCACAATTATTTGTATCCTCATTTCCTACTAGTCCTGGACTTCTCTGTATGCTCTAGTGATACCATATATAGTTACACAAAAAATCAACACTCTTCAGGTTTCTGTTTCTTTTCTAACTGTTTGTATCCACTCTGCTTACCTGATCACAGATCTACTACTCCTTTTCTAAAACGAGCTGACTACAGTGCGTTGCGTCGACTATGAGACCTCTCATATTTTCTACTTTCCCAGCCTGCATTAAAACTTCCTAAGATTGACATTAGTTTTAGATTTACATGGAATACTCTGTCTACCTCAATTGTAGTTTTCAGCACATTGCTTTATGTCTGCTTCCATCTCTGGGTAACCTACAGTCAGAAATATTTTAGGGCAAGACATATTTTAACCTCTATATCTCTGACACAAGCACAATACACAGGACAGATTACATGCTTATTAAATGGTTTGTAAACAAAACATACCTGAATACCAATCCTAAAGAGCAGCAACTCTATTGCATCAACATGACCTGGGTTCATAAACTAAGAGGATGCAGGACTTGCTAGTTCTCTGCATCCTCTTAGTACCTCCATTCATAATTCTAAGAACACATTCTTAGTAAATAGGAAAAAACCTAAACATAATGGTGTAAGGGGTAGCATTACAGGATGTCCAAGAAAGGCCCAATTCCATCATTGGTCTATGTTAATTTCTGCATATGGTGACATTCAAGGCTGGGGTCACTTTGTGGATATAGAGCAATAGAGTCTTCATTTAGATCACCTGTCTGTGCTAAATGATACAAGCAGACTAGGAGATATCATTGCTCATAAAGTAGCCAAAAATCCACATGTGCACCAGGAAATATTAACAAGACAAATAAGCCTGAGGGTTCTTTGTAGAAAAAAATTCAGAGATGAGACTGACAGAGCACCTAAATAAGACGCTGGGCGTAATAACTATCTATTAAACTACAGGGACAAAAACAGCTGCCTATTTCGGCTTAAATGTCATTTAAAGAGCAGTGCAGATTAGCAAATACATTCTCAAAAGGCAAATGCCTACAAATAGCATGCTAAGAAGGCAACCATGGGAGTTTACTACATAGCAGGTTTTTAAAAGTTAAAGTTCACAGATAAAATAAAAAATACCAACAGAAAAAAAATTGAGGAAAACAGACATACATAAAATGACATGAAAAGTTTCAAGACGCATACCAGGGTTATCCGTGGCCTGCCTAGCAGCCTGTATGGTTGCAGATAGACAGGGCTTGCCTTAAGCGGCTCCTCTGGGGCAACCTGTTTGACAGGGATCTGTCCATGATTAGAAAAGCTATGGTATCAGACAGAGACTGCGCTGTGCTAGGCAGAGCAGCAACAGCCAGAGCTGTGGGTGAATAAAAGTGTAAACGGATTGGGGTGGGGGAAGAGAGTCAGGGCTGGCTAGTTGGGGCTGCTGGCTAAGACAGGAGCAATAGGAGGTGGGGGGTGGGGGGGACGGTGGGCCGTTTGGTGCTGAAGCGCATGGGTCCACTGACTTCAAGAAGAAGCAGGTGTGGTCCTTGGCGACAGGTGAGGGTGCCTTCGGAACGGCTTTCCTGGCTCTGCCCTGGGAGAGTTTAGATGCTGACCTGCTGCAAGAGCCAATTGGCTAATTTGCCGGCTGGGCGCCAGGGGGTGGTGGCGGCCTTCATGATGGGGCAAAAACATCATACGCACTTCTTTCGAGCCGGAATCGAACCAGCGACCTAAGGATACCCACTTGTCAGACCTACAGTCCTCCGCTCTACCAGCTGAGCTACCGAAGGGTGCACAGGTGCTGTTGCTGGGTCCTTCCTTTTTGTGGAAATGACAGAGGCGGAGGTTCTAGAAGACCCTGGGTGCAATACGCCCTGGGTTGGTTGGAAGCCCCTTGGCAGGGAGCTGTGCACACGCCGGAGATCCTTGGTGGCCACGCATCCCTGGAAGGTGAGTTTCAGAATGCCTGGGCCCGGGCCGCCACCTGTTGATTCAGTTTCTCTCCCCTGGGTTCTTTCTACAGGGAGAGACAAGGACCACAGACCTCGGTGGCCAGAAAGCCCGTGGGGCGGGGCGGGGGGACGTTGGTGAAATCCAAAAGCATGAGTGGGTTGGTGGGGGGCGGGCTTGCGAATGAAAGCAGAGGAGAAGAATGCACCACCACGCAGGCAGGGTCGCTGAAGGGCCCTCGAGGAGTTTCTGAGCATTGCCCTCAGCTCCACCCAATCACATACCCTCTCCCTTGTGCTGGGGCGTCCACACCCCTGCCACTTAACCTTGACCCAACCCTGTTGCCCACCATTAGCTGGGCTCACTATTCGGTGTAGTGAGGCTTCCTGGGAAGTGATGGAGAGAGGATGTCAGGCTAGGCAGGGAGACCACGCCCACAGGTACCCAGCCGCCTGGCCCAGTGCTGCCAGTCTGGGGACTTGGCTCCCGTCCTCTGCCCACACACCCGGATTCCTTTGGCAGAGGCGGCTGCTCCCGGAAGTAGCTCAAGATTGTGTCGGCTTCCTGGACAGTCACGGAAAACGAAGGGAAGAGGCAGAGCACACCGCTGTCCGGGTTGGACCTCTTGCCCTCCCTCTGAGTCTTTGACAAAAGTTTCAGATCCTATCTGGTGCGTGCCCGCCACCCTGACACCGATCACTCACCCACCTAGCTCAGGTCGCACAGAGCTGCGGCAAGTCACATCCAAGTCACCTGCCCTCCAATGCCTGTGTCGCCACCCTGATCGGGAGACCCGCAGGTCTGCACTGTGAGGATGAGGGCTATGTCCGAGGTGGTCCCCTGCTACCCACTGTGAGGCCTCAGGCAGGAGGAGCTGGCTATGCCGGGGCTCATCCTGGTGGGTCCAAGTCACCAGAGTCCACCTCCCAACCATGGGCCGCGTGTTGTCAGGGATCTGTCCGCGTTGAGCAAATTAGTGGTGGCAGAGCAAGCGCTTCTCTCCCCAGGAAGTGCGTGAATGAAAGTTTAAAGGACTTGGGAGGTTGATAGGGCTATCTGGCTAGGGCAGCTTGCTAAGGCTGCTTTTGGATGAAGGGCACGTGTCCCTGGATTTTAGAAGGGACAATGGCTCCGGAGGGGCTTGGTCCTGTCGCAGGGCAGAGGGCGAGGCGGCGTCGGTGGCCATCATGATGGGGCAAAAGCACTTCCTTCGAGCCGGAATCGAACCAGCGACCTAAGGATGTCCACATGTGCGAGGCCTACAGTCCTCCGCTCTACCAGCTGAGCTACCGAAGGGTGCGTGTTGGCTGGTACTGGATCCTTCCTTTTTGCAGAAACAATAGAGACTGGCGCACTGAAATGTCCCGGGTGCAATACTTCTTTGCTTGGTTGGAAGCAACCGAGGCAAGGAATGGTGCATATGCTGGTTCTGTGCTTGTCAGCCATCCTGGGGGGCGATTTTTAGAATGCCTGGGCCTGGGCAGTCACCTGTTGACTCATTTCCCCTCCCCCCGTTCCTTTCTACATAGAGTGGCGGGATGATGGCCAACCCAGGCGAGAAAGCCGGTAAGAGGGTGAGGGGAAAGGGGGCCTCTGCCAAACGGATGCGTGGGTTGGTTGGGGGCTGGCTTGCGGAGGAATGGAGAGCAGCAAAATGCAGCCTGCCGGGTCACCGAAGACCCCTTGAGGAGCACAGCCTCTAAGTGCCGGCCCCCATTCCACCTATCCCACCCCAACTCCAGCCCCAGGTTCTGTACCTCCCTCACCTCGCCACTCTCTCCAGGCAGGGGCCATGGTGCCCACCTAGACCTAGTCTTACTTTTCCTTGCAGTGAGGCTTCCTGGGAAGTGATGGAGAAAGGATGTCGGGCTAAGCAGGGCGGGGGCGGGAGGGGGAGGGGGAATCTACGTCCATAGGTACCCATCGGCCTGTCTACGTACTTGGATCCCCTTTTCTGCCCACAGAGCACAAGTTTTTGTCAGTAGCTGTTTCTCCAGCAACCATCTTCCGCTGCCTGCACCCTTCAGTTCCCTTCCTTTAGCTTGCTTTCTTTTCCTCACCCCCTTCCTGCTACCAGGTGTATTTCTGATTCCTAAGTCTGTTTTTCGCTCAAACTTTTCCCTTTCTTGTATATCTGTGTCTGTTTCTCATTTTCTTTCTACCTCTCAGGATGTCCGGCTCTGTTTCTTGTTTGTTTGTTTGTTTGTTTTTTGAGTTTTTAGTCTGATTTTTCTCTGAAATTTTTTTTTCACTGTTTCCATGTCTCTTTCTCTTGCTTTTTGTCTCTCTGTTATTTTTCTCCTCGTCTCTCTATAGTTCTATTTCTATATTTCTATGTCAGAATTTGGAGTGTATTTGGTCCTGATTCACTGAGTTTCAGTAGCCATTGCTCTTTCAGGTGGAGCTAACACTTTCTGGGTGCAAAGAGAGCAGTGTATAGGGCACTAGATATTATCTGAAGGGCAGGCTGAGAGAAGCCAGTGAGGAAATAGAGATTTCCAAAAGTTTAGGATAGTTATCCTGGATGTGTTTTAATTATGTATGCTCAGATTCTCTTGGGCTTTTGTTGTAAGTCTTTTTTACTCTCCAGGTTTGAAGAAATCTTTAATGGCAATCAAAGAAATTTTGCTAGGATGAGACTTATGTATCCCTGGATTTAATTAATAAAATGGTACAATTGACTCACTGATTGTATTATACCAATTCTATTTGTCATTAGAAGGGAAAATAGTGGAAGAGCAGCAGTGAAAGCATGTATATGAAACTTTTTTTACACTGTGCTCAATTTTCTTTTACAGAAAACTGCCTCCAAACAGAAACAGTATTAATTGAAAAATTAATAAATTGATTTTGTCCATGTATATTCATGTATGTGTATACAATTGCTGAAAAGAATGTTCTTGGGTAAGCAATAAAGGGTGGCATCTAGTGCACAGTTAGAGGGGATGGTCTTAGCTAGAATCTTGGATAGGTTATCCACAGTAATGGGAGGAATAAAAGTACTCAGATGCCTGTAGATGGGTACCTTGTAGATGTTCTCCAGAGATGTTTCTGTTTTCTTAGTGAAATAGAAAGCTGAGAGTGAGGATGTATGCTGAGGTATTGCTATTTTGAAGATACAAGAGAAGGGATGAAAGAGTAGTCTTTAAGAATGGCACCAAAAAAAAAAAAAAGAAGAATGGGACAGTGAAGGGATTGAGAAAAACAGTAAGACTGTTATGCTGACACACTTGAGATTATTGTCATGAATTTAAATTGAGGCTGTTGCCGAGAAAAACCTGGCCTCTCTTCACCGATACCAAATAGAAATACAGAGACAGAGCTTTGGAGGAGTAGAAAGGAATAGCTTTATTCCGTTGCCAGGCAAAGGGGGAACACAGTAGGCTAGCACCTCAAGAACTGTGCAACCCCCCGCCTTGGGGAGTAGGGAGAGGCTTATAATTGGGGCTCGTGGTCAGGGGTAAGTGATAAGGATCAAGGCAGTAAGAGTCTTCCATTCTTCTGATGGGTTGGTGATGAAGTAAGGAGGAGTCAGCATCATCAACCTTCAAGTCCAACTGGTCTGGGGTCTGCATGCTTGTGGGTAGCATACCCTCGTTAATCATTAACTTCTCCCACTTGGAGGGGGTTTAAACTTCCGTAAAATAGCTCAGAGATATTGCTGTGTGTATTGTTGTGTGTATTACCCCAAAGCCTTGACTGTTTCTTGACTGTTTCTCCCAGGTCTTGCACAGCTCCTCCTTTCGCTCATTAACAACTGCTTGAATCTGCCCACTGGAACTCAGGGAAGGTCATGGAGGCTGAATGAAGGCTGTTTCCTATCATCAAAGAAATAGGGGACACAGAAAGGCTTTGTGCCCAGGAGCCCGACAGGGCCCTGCTTGGTGTCAAGACCATTTCAGCATCATTGGGTTTCTCTTCATCCTAGTTCAGTTAGGTGAGTGCAGGTGCTGAATGCTTACGTTAAATAAAGATTGTGATTTTGCTAAGTGAGTTTGTCTAAGCAAAAGAGGGACAATCATATGCAGACTCCTAGATGGAGAATTCAGCCGAGAACTTGAAACTTCTCTTGGTGATTCTTTTATAGACACGGGCCATCTTCATTCCTTCACCACCTTCTGAAGGTGCTCTCTCCTTTGCCTAAAGGTACTCTCTTCTGCTAAAGGTGATCTCGCCAAAGACACACTGAGAAAGGGGCAACAGTTTGAGCCCACCTGGGTTTCAGTGGACATCAAATTCCACCCATCCACTCTCTGGGACCCCCGAAATATGGGCAAAGATCCAAAGTACACTGCACTTACAGTTCAAGAGGTGAAAATGTCTAATAGGAGTTCAAATTATGGGTTAAAACATATTCCGGATCTTTGAGAGCAAGCTGTAGGGGCAGTGAGCTAATTTTCCAAATTAGTTGTTGAAGATCCTTGATCCAAGTCTGCAAGAATTTAAATACCTCTTTCCTCCCCAGGGCAGCACCTTTTTGCTGAGTCACATCTCCAGACAGTCTCACTCAGACCCTCTCTGTCCTTCTCACTTCCTGGTAGAGAAGGATGCAGAGGGAAGGGTAGGAGCTCCATCAGGAGACCAGAAACCCGGCTTGGGAGTGGGGAGGCAGAAACGTCCCAGAGCAAACAGACCACTGGGGAGCCGAGGACCGGAGGAGCTGACTCTAAAGTCACTGCTGTACTCTAGCAACAGTGCAGACCCAACGGCCCGCACTCTGCGCCCTTTCCAAAGGAGTTAACTCTTGAAGTTCGCTTATAGAGTGCCCGAGAAGCCTCTGTGAGTTTCCATTTATGAGGAAAAAATGTAAATAAAATAAAATAATGACAAACAAAACACTACTCCCTATTTTTTCCACTCTTTTATCCATCTCCTGTCGCATGCGACAGCCTCCTCTTTTGGGGTTACACCTACACTTTACTCTCACACACTGTCACTCATCTCAGCCCCAAACGAGCGCTAGACTAGTACTGCTGATATTTGGCGCATTTTAGACCTCCGCGGTTCTGCAGCCTGCAAAAACGAACACTCCTTGGCAGCGGTGGGATTCGAACCCACGCCCCCGAAGAGACTGGAGCCTTAATCCAGCGCCTTAGACCGCTCGGCCACGCTACCCGGTCGCGGAAACCCCTTTTCTACTCTTCCTGATACCAACTACTTTCTTTTACATTTCAGAGGTGCTGTATGCAATGTGTTCTCGAAATCCCAACTTTAAACATCAAGAGCAAGAAAAGGTATATGCAGTTTATTGCGTCAGTTGTATCTCAATAAAAGTTCTTAAAAAAAAAAGAGCAAGTAGGGGAAGGGTTCAGAGAACAGCGGAGGTTTATCATGAAAGCTTACTTTCCTCACTGGCTCTGAATTTTTCATCTTCCACCTAGTGCTTAAATGGGAAGAACTTAGTGAATGAATAAATGAATAATGAGTGAATTGAATATGTGCCACATACCAGGCTGTGGGCCTTCTGTAGGTGTCACTACGTTTTATTTTGGGGCGCTTCCTCTCAGTCTCGTCACAAATTTCTTAGGAAGATAAACGAAGGTTGACGCTAATTAAAACCACAAGAATCCTATCTTCGAAGGAGCATGACATCAAATGGCGTTTTAGAGCATTCGCAAATGCTTGAGCACCTACTTAAAGTTGGAATCTAACCAACAACCTAAAGATGTCAACAGAGCTCTACAGCGCACGCCCCCCCGCCCCCATTTTACCAGCTGAGGCATTAAAGAATGCACACTTGTGGCTCTGCTTAATTATTTCCTCAGAGAAGGCGAAGCCTCTCACACGGTTTTACACTCTATTCCCAAGACACTTGGAGATGTCTTCTGCTCTCATAGGGAGCAGATGCTCACTTCCTTTGAATTTGACGGTTTTAGGACCTTAGGGATCGCCCAGGCCGCCACGTTGACATCTCTACGTTACAAATCCAACCTCTTGCTGCTCCGAAACTTGCGCGGGGAAATGTCGATGTGAGCAAAAGGCAGCGCTCAAGTTCTCCGTTGACAAACTCTGCTCCCCTGGTGGAACCGTCAACGCACCACGAAAAGCTCTGCCCAGGGCTCCGGAAGGAGCTCTGTCTGTCTCTAGAAGTCCTGCTACTCCACAGAGGCCTGACTGGGGCTTCCGATCCCTGCAGCTGCCCTCTCCCACCAAGCAGTTTTTACTACCACGGAATATTCTGTTCTCATGTACGGATCACCTTCGTTTGATGGCTGACACCATTTTTCAGAAGAACATTCGGGCTCCTTCGGGTTTTTAACCTGGCACATCACATCCAAAATAATAATTAAATTCTGAGTGCAGTAGTTCTCAACCCTGGCTGTTCATTAGAATCACCTGAGGAACTTAAAAATATTCCCCTGTCGAGGCCGCACCCTCTACCGATTACATCAGAATCTCTATGGGTAGTATCCAAGCATCAACGTTTTGTGAAGTTTCCCAAGTGCAGCCAACATAAAAAAAAAGTGCAGGAGGATATTCCAGCAAACTTGTTCTATTCCTTTTAAGGACATCTCACTTGTCCTGCCTGTCAAGTCAAAACCTGCTTGGCCAGAAGCTATTTTCTCTGGACACCTGCTGGGACACAGCCAAGAAAGGTCATTGCTGGGTTCAATGCCTGGATGTCAGTGGGAGAATGCCACTTGGCTACCTTTGTCAGATCACGGAAAATATCGTGTGCTCTACATCTTACCAGTTACTAGACTTTCCAAAAATCAGGGTAAAGTTGTTATAGATTACAAGGAGGAACCACGTATAAGAAGGGCTTTTCCCCAGTCCCTCTAAATTCCTGACTTTCAGTCCTGTTCTTTGACACGTCTCAGGGTGATCCAGGGCTTCTAACTCCCTTATTCCCACCTATACACCTGGGGTGAGCTCTGGACTTAAAGCCTTAGCACTAGGAGCAAATACATATCCGAAAGGACACATGAGAATAGGTTTTCCGGTTCACAATTTCGTGGATCCTAAATCGTTCATTTAATTGTCGGAGACTGATTTAATCAACATAGTCTAAAAGTGTTGACTTCTCCTTGATCTTTGACGTGGCCTATAGAAAAGATGAGACAGAGATGCTACTCCCAGAGCCACTGCCCTCTTCCCAAAGCTTCTGCCCAGGAATTGGGGAGATTGCGGCGGGGGGTGGGGGGGGGGGAGAACCTTGGGGGAGGGTCTGGCTCCAGTCTCAGAGCCATCTGCACCAACACTGGAGATCTCCTATTAGGAGAGACATAGAGGTTGAAGTGGGTATTGTACGGGACAAATCAGGTGTGAGGGGGTGGCGGCTCCGTGTATCGTGGGCTTTGTCCAGACTCAGCAGCGCAGGCGGCATTCATACAGATTGTGTTCCTGTTTCATCTGGGCCTTGTCTTCTAGTGTGACTGCCTCCGGAGAGTGACGTGCAATTACCTGAGCCTAGGGACAAATATCTCCTACTTCTTCCTTCTGCCAGTTTTGTTGGTTGTGGATCAACAAAATGAAAGTCTCTCTTAGAAAAATACAATAAGGAGATTCAAAGATTAGTGCACCAGACAGGAGCTAAGATATGAAATCCCCATGGGGCCCTAGCTGTTGCACTTTTTATACTCTGTGATGTATTTACCAGACCAAGAAGACTTCACTGGTGAATTTTAACAAACATTTCAGGGAGAAACAATGCCATTTATACACAACTTCTTCCAGAAAAATTAAAGAGGAGGTAATAAGTCCTAACTCTTTCTATGAGGCCAGCATGTTTTTGACATCAAAACCAGACAAAGACATTACAGGAAAAAAGAAAACTACAGACCAATGTATCTCAAGAACATAGAAGCAAAACAAAACAAAACAAAAAAGAAAAAAACAACTTAGCAATACTTTAGCAAGTTGAATCCATGATATATAAAATAATAATACATAAGATCAAGTGGGCTTCATCACCGACAAGCAATGTTGGTTTAATACTCAAAGTCAATTAATGTAAGTTATCATAGTAACACATTAAAAGAAGAAAAATCATAGGATCTTACCAAAAGATGCAGACAAAGTGTTTGACAAAGTACGCATTCATTCTTGACACAAACTCTCAGCAAATTAGGATAAGAAGGGAACTTCTTCATCCAATAAAAGCATCTATGAAAACTGTCAACTAACATTGACTTAATAATAAAAGACTGAATGTCTCCCCCATAAGATAAGGAGCAAACAAGTACATCTGCTTTCATCACTTGTATCAACATGGTACTAGAAATTTTTGCCCAATCAGTAATGAAAAAAAATTGAAATAGAAGGCATCCAGCATCTGTGTTTGAACAAAGAAGTAAAGCTGTGTTTTTTTCCAAGAAAACATAACAGCCTGGGGCATGCGGAAGCTGCCTGGCTGCCGGGACACCAGGTAGGAGCATGAGGATATTCTCAGAGCTTCAGGGTGCTGCCCCATTGGCAGATTACCCCCCAGGCCGCCCTTTCCCCAAATGGTGAGCTATTGGGATGGTACCCCCGGAAACTCCTGGGTCTGCCCAGTGCCTATGCCCTTCCCTGGCCAGCTGGAATGCCAAGAATATGCTTTGGAGGAAAAGCAAGAGGAAGAGCCGACAGCACCAGCACTTCATGGCCCCAGAAGGCTAACTACAAATTGGCACTTGCCATCTACCTCTACAAGATTAAATCACATGTGCTGCTGTAGCTGCTGACCTTCCACATCCCCTGAAGAGAATTCAGGGTGGAGATCAGGAATGAGACACTCTGTGCTTTGGAAAAATGGGTGGAACAGGTCTTCAGATAGTTAGATGTTTTCAGGAGCTGATTTTGTAAGCCAATCTTTGCATCTCCTCATATATAGAAAAGTACTAAATCCCTTCATGGTGATGTCTGCTCCTTGTGACTAGCAGAAACCCGCTACAAAAATATGTGTTTGATTGCATGTACTCACTCCTTCACCAAGATCACATAGATACTGACCTTCCACCCTACCTCTTCAGAACAGTGTCTCAGAGCTATCTGGGATGCTGTTTCCTGGGCTTCAGTCTTCATTTTACCCCAAATAAAGCTAAACTTGCAACTCTCAGGTTGTGGAGTTTTTTTTTTTTTTTAGATCAACACAGGCTCTCACTCTTCCTTGTGCTGTGTGGATTTTCTGTCAGTCTGAGCAAAGTGGCAGGGCCAGGAAGGGAGAGACACATTACTGAAACCACACAGCTGTGAACTCAGGACCACAGATTGTTCCGGGAGCTGGCTGAGTCATTGACCGCTGCTGGCCTGGCTCCAGGACTTCGTTCTAGATTCCTTGAAAGTCTGTAGCTGACGCCACACTCAAGCTGAGCAGTAGCTTCAGTTCTTTGGTCTGTGGGTTGATGGAGGATGGAGCTGTTAGCAGTGGGGAAATGTACTCGGTTTAAAATGTTCTGGAATAAAACTCAATTGGAAAAGTGAAAAAAAACCATGAAAGCATGTATATATATTGTGTATACCGTATATAGTGTCTAGCAATGAACAATCAGAAATTGATTTTGAATTCTTTTAAGAAGCAATCCAATTTACTATAGAATCATTAAATATGAAATACTTAGCATTAAAATATGTCCAAGACTTGTACACCAAAAAAAAAAAAATGCTGAGAGAAATGGAAGAAAACCTAAATACAAGGAAAAACATTTTGTGTTTGTGAATGAAAAGACAATATTGTTAAGATATCAATTATCCCTAAATTGATTTATAGGTTCAATGCAATCCAAATCAAAATAACAACAGTTTTTTTCCCAGAAAATGATCAGCCGATTCCAAAATTCACACAAAAATTCAAAGACATAGCATGCCCCAAACAACTTTGAAACGAAGAACAAAATTGGAGGACTCACTCTGCCTGACATCAAGATTTATAAAGCTGCTATAATCAAGACTGTAGCATTGGCATTAAGATACAAAAAGCCAGATCTATGGAACAGGAGTACAGAGGTAGAACCATGCATGTATTATCAACAAATTTTTGACAAAATCTCAAAGGCAATTCAGTAGAGAAAGGTAGTCTTTTCAACAAATGATGCTTTAAAAAATTGTTTTTATCCCTACTTCACACTGAATGAAAAATTAACTTAAAATGGATCAAAAATCAAAACTATAAAATACTTAGAATAAAATATTTGTCAACTTGTGTTGGAGGAAGATTTCTTAGATGCAACATTAAAAGCATGACCCATAAAAGAAAAATTAAGTACAATGATTAATTGTACTTCATAAAATTAAGAAGCCCTGCCCTTTAAAAGACACTGTTAAGAGCTTGAGAAGACAGTACGGAAATATATGTATAAACACAGCTGATTTACCTTGTACAGCAAAAACTGGCACAACAGTGTAATGCAATTATACTCTAATAAAGAGCTTAAAAAACAGAGGGAGAGAGACTGAAAAGACAAACTGAACACTGGGAGTTAATACCCTCAGTCTTTAAGGGAGGATTCTGCTTCCCAGGGGACATTTGACAATGTCCGGAGACATTTTCCGTTGTCACAACTGGGACAGTACTACTGGTGTCTAGTGGGTAAAGTCCAGGAATGCTGCCAAACATTCTACAATACATATGACAGGCCCGCACAACAAGGAATTAACCAAAATGTCACTATGGTGAGGCTGACGAGTAACAAGTCACGTGGACAAATTTATCTCTCACCTCCTTTAGGGCACGGGCCAGTCAGGACCATCACCACCTACTAAAATGAACCGATGACTCCTTCCCAAAGGCTTGAGGAAAGAAACAACGCCTGGATTCAAACCTAGGTGCAGTGGCTGCCAGACCTTTCCCAATGCACCCTTTGGGTACCAAAGGCAGTACACATGGGGCAGGAAAGGCATTGCCCAAAGGTCAGAAAGTGAGACTAGTCCTTAAAGAGCTCAAATTCTGACTTTGAACCCATCCTAGGACACTTTGTGGGCTAGGTAGGGGTCAGGGTACTCTTCATCGTCTGGCTCAAGCCTGGGAATTGAATCACTTCCCTGAGCTGGTGAGCATTTGCCTCCTTTGATGATTAGCTTCCTGCTTAACCCATCTCCTTTACTGGCCTGACTTGACCACCTTTACCTGGAGGGAGAGACGGAAAGAGAAAAGGGGCGGGGGGTGGGGGTGCTATTGTAGCGGGGAGACCAGCAGAGAAATAGGGAACATCCTGTAGAAAACAGTAGGGGTCCCAGAGGCAGTCAGCGGCAGAAAGTATGCACAGGGACACTCTGCACCTGCCCGAATTTTGCCGGGTTAACACTTAGGAGCAAACGATGAGACAAAGCCTTACTTCACTCCCTGCTCTCCTCCATGTCCTGCCGTCCCGCCGCGCCGGTTTTAGGAGACATGCATTTTCAAGGTAGAAAGCCCCAGCTTAAATGCCATCCCTTTGGCAAGTCCTTATAGTGATCGTTTACGATTAATAAGCAAAACCCTGGCAGCGGTGGGATTCGAACCCACGCCTCCGAAGAGACTGGAGCCTAAATCCAGCGCCTTAGACCGCTCGGCCACGCTACCAACCCTACTTTGCAAAATTCCTTATACTTGCTAGCTATACTTTTCTGCCTTTTTTCAGCGTTGTCTACTCCCTGACCCGAAACCATGATTCTAGATATCACCAAAGGACGCTAAGAAAGTTCCCTGCTCTACTAGGACTCTAACCTGCACCCACCCAACCCAAACAGCTCTTCTCACTCCAGGAACTAGAAGGAAAGACTTTCAAAACCAAGTATCCGCTCCCGAAGCGCAGCACTAGGTGTCTAGCTAGAACGTTAAATAACTCCCCGAAGGCGGGTCGCATCAGCGTCCGCCTGGCGCCCAGCGAGCGCTCAAAAACTATTGGTTGAGAGGAAGAATGAACACCTTTAGACTTCAGATCACTTGGGGATAGTGGTGGTGGTGCAGTAAGAAAGGGAAAAGCTGTCTTTCCCTGTCACTCCCGCGGGGCGCGACTTTGATTCTTTGCTAAATTTTGAGTTTGATACTTTTCGGTTCTGAAGCCAGGAGAGGAGTCTGAGTCTCCAAAAGGCATGCATAGGGCGTGCATTACACGATTATAAAAAAAAAAAAAAAAAAAAGCAGCTTGTCTCTTAGTTAGTTTCCCTTTTGCTCCTCTTGGTGGAAAGCGCAAATAGCCGACGCCAGTCAGTGCCCGCTCCCTAGTGTCAGCCCAAGCAGAGTCGCAGAGTCTGCAGAGTCTTCCCAACTCAGCCTGACGGAAGGGAGGCTGTCTTTTAGGTTGGATCGGTTCCTGCTTCCGCGGAGCTTCCAGTCCCTTTCTTTGGAACATGTATCTCAGCGTCTTCCATCGCTGCGTCTCCCGGAGAGGTCCCGTTCCCCTGCGCAGTTGTAGCCATGCGGCGGCTGTTATTACCGGAGACTGCAGAAAGAGATGGCTGAGATGCCCTGCCCTAAGGACTGAGGCCAGATTCTGAGCTCAGGCTGGAACTCGAGGCACCCAGGATTTCAGAGAACTCTGCATGCTCCCGCTCCTCATCCTACCCAGAAGCCCAAGCCTTCAGACCTCCGGAGAGGAGCCTGGAAACTCGGCCAGAATAGGCGAGATAATTAGCTTCACATTGCCACTCCTCTTGACACAGAAGTGTAGCCACACATCGGTACTCCAAACGTTTTAGCATCTGTCTAGGGTCCACCAAACTTGAGTTTCCATGTTCCCTATGTGAAAAGGAATTTTTGCTTCTTTTAGTTACAACGAAGGGGAAATTTCAGAATGCCAAGATGCTGATACATCTGTTTTGCTAGCTTGCGGCGGTAGCCGAGAATTATTTCACAACTACCGCCTAGAGCTGCGGGGAGATGGTGGGGGTGTGTGTGGGGGGCAATTAAAACCATTGCAGCAGAGATCAGTATTGTATTTTGGAATTCTAACAGGTGACTGAGGCAAAAGGCTGGGTGATGGGATTGGGGGATGTTCCGGCCAATTTTCTGCCTTATAAGGGCAGAAATTGTGGCTCCCTGGTGACATCCGATCACATCCTTCATTTGATAAAATTAAAACTATTTGGGGGGGGGGCAAGTTTCCGTCAAGAACTTTAAATAGGGAGGTTGTATCTGCTCATGTTCTGTGCTTCCCTCTCGCTTTCAAATATACAGTCTATGTCAGGGAAGAAGCACCCAGACCTGGCTTAGTTCCTTAAGAATGGACAATTGTCATTGTCTCTTAGTTCCTCCAAGAGAAGGGAAAATTAATCCCATGGTGGTATTGGAGTTTCCCAAGTTACATAAAGGGGATTTACCCAGAGCCTCCAGTAAAATTCTGTGATCTTTGTTATGGGTAGAATTGTGTCCCTCCAAAAGAATATATAGAAGTCCTAATCCCCAGTACCCCAATATGTGACCTTACTTGGAAATAAGGCAGTTACAGAAGTAATCAAGTTAAAATGAGGTCATTATCACTAATCATCAGAGAAATGCAAGTCAAAGCCACAATGAGGTATCACCTCACACCAATCAGAATGGCCATCATCACAAAGTCTGGAAACAACAAATGTTGGAGAGGGTGTGGAGAAAAGGGAACTCTCCTGCACTGTTGGTGGGACTGTAAGTTGGTACAGCCACTATGGAAAACTATTTGGAGGTTCCTTAAAAAACTACAAATAGAACTACCATATGATCCAGTAATCCCACTCCTGGGCATATACCCAAAGAAAACCATAATCCCAAAAGAAACTTGTACCATAATGTTTATTGCAGCACTCTTTACAATAGCCAGGACATGGAAGCTACCTAAATGCCCATCAACAAATGAATGGATACAGAAGATGTGGCATATATATACAATGGAATATTACTCAGCTCTAAAAAGGGATGAGATGGAGCTATATGTAATGAGGTGGATAGAACTACAATCTGTCATACATAGTGAAGTAAGTCAGAAAGAGAAGGACAAATATTGTATGCTAACTCACATATACGGAATCTAAAAATGGTACTGATGAACTCAGTGACAAGAACAAGGAAGCAGATACAGAGAATGGACTGGAGAACTCGAGGTATGGGAGGGGGCGGGGGGTGAAGGGGAAACTGAGAAGAAGCGAGAGAGTAGCACAGACATATATATACTACCAACTGTAAAATAGCCAGTGGGAAGTTGTTGTATAACAAAGGGAGTCCAACTCAAGGATGGAAGATGCCTTAGAGGACTGGGGCAGGGAGGGTGGGGGGGACTCGAGGGGGGGGCGTCAAGGAAGGGAGGGAATATGGGGATATGTGTATAAAAACAGTTGATTGAACCTGGTGTACCCCCAAACAAAAAAATAATAAAAAAAAAATAAAAAAAATAAAGAAAAAAAAAATGAGGTCATTAGTGTGGGCACTAATCCAATAAGACCATTGTCCTTATAAAAAGGGGAAATTTGGGCATAGAGACAGAGACCTCATCCTGAAATCCCAAAAGTTTCAACATAAAAGTGAAGAGAACAGGGACTGGAGGAAGACTAATAACTCAGATTCTCTGTGGGATCTCTGTAGAAGAACCTCAATGTATTTTCAAGGATAATAGAGGTAGGCATATTAGGGCCAGCGCTCCCTGTTGGTGTGGAAAGAGACCATTGTAGAGAGGCATCTCTCCAGTGGTAGAGCAGCAGCTCTCAAATGTTAACATGCATTGCAATCACCCCAAGGGCTTATTAAAAAGACAGATTACTGGATTCAACTCTTAGAGTTTCTGATTTGGAAGACCAAGGGACTAAAAATTTATATTTCTAACAAGTAGTTAGGTGATGCTGATGCTACTGATCCAGGGACCATGCTTTGAAAACCATTGCAGCAAAGTTCAGTTTTGTATTTTGGGATTCTAACAGAAATGAGGAAGGCGGACTGAAGGAGTCAAAGATCTGCAGACCTCTTGAAAGTAGTGTGCAGGGAAGAGATGTATGCTCAGTGTGGTGGCAGTGGGGGGAAAAATTAGAGACCCCGGATATAAATGAGAGGGAAAAGCCTGGTGAAATATTCGGGGCTACTATTAAAGATAAGGTGAAGGTCCTTCCAATACTGGGGAACAGTACTGGTCACTTTATGACCCTTAAGACATGAATAGAATGTGGACCCAAGGATGCCCAGGACTAGAAACACTAGAGGTCTCAGATGAACCACACAAAAATGGAATCAAATGGTGCTGTCTTCTGAGGTCTCTGGCCAAGCGTATTTGTCTTGCTGGGCATGGCATAATAACAGCTGCAACCTTATGATTCCAAGGTCTTCTCTTGTAACTATGTAACCATTTTGGACCTCAGCCACTCCTTGTTTAACAAACATCCTTACTTCTTGGTCCTCCAATCCTAAATCTTGACAAACAACTTATATAACTTTGTAGGCCTCCCCCATTTTATAGGCTAGTGGAGCACAGTTCAAAGGCTTTTTTTTTAAATCTTTTGGCTGCAATGCAAGGCTTGTGGGATCTTAGTTTCCCAACCAGGGATTGAACCTGCAGCCCCTGCACTGGAAGCACAGAGTCTTAACCATTGGACCACCAAATAAGTCCCTCAAGGGCTTCTTGAATCTGTGTCTCCTGGGGTATAGTCCTTGGTTTGGCACAAATAAAACTCTTTTCTATTCCTATTGTTCATTGTTTATTGATTATTTCTGTCAACACATGTCTTTAGATTTAAAATGTGTTTTCTGGGATTTCCCTGGTGTCCCAGTGGTTAAGACTCTGTGCTCCCAATGCAGGGGGCCTGGGTTCGCTCCTTGGTCAGGGAACTGGATCCCACATGCATGCTGCAACTAAGAGTTTGCATGCCACAACTAAGGAGCCTGCCTGTCACAACTAAGACCTGGTGTAACCAAGTAAATAAATAAATATTTTTTAAAAATAAAATGTGTCTTCTATAAACAGTATAGAGTTGGGTCTCATTTTTACTCAATCTAGAAATTTTTGCTTTTAACTACAATATTTGTTCCATTTACATTAAGTGTAATTTCTGATATGGAGAAGATTAAGTCTACCAATTGCTATTTGATTTCTATTATGCCCATCAATACTTTTTTTTTTATTTTTTTTATTTTTTTGGGGGTACACCAAGTTCAATCAACTGTTTTTATACACATATCCCCATATTCCCTCCCTTGCTTGACTCCCCCTACCTCGAGTCCCCCCCACCCTCCCTGCTCCAGTCCTCTGAGGCATCTTCCATCCTCGAGTTGGACTCCCTTTGTTATACAACAACTTCCCACTGGCTATTTTACAGTTGGTAGTATATATATGTCTGTGCTACTCTCTCACTTCATCTCAGCTTCCCCTTCACCCCCCGCCCCCTCCCAAACCTCGAGTTCTCCAGTCCATTCTCTGTATCTGCATCCTTGTTCTTGTCACTGAGTTCATCAGTACCATTTTTAGATTCCGTATATGTGAGTTAGCATACAATATTTGTCTTTCTCTTTCTGACTTACTTCACTCTGTATGACAGACTCTAGGTCTATCCACCTCATTACATATAGCTCCATCTCATCCCTTTTTATAGCTGAGTAATATTCCATTGTATATATATGCCACATCTTCTTTATCCATTCATCTCTTGGTGGGCATTTAGGTAGCTTCCATGTCCTGGCTATTGTAAAGAGTGCTGCAATAAACATTATGGTACAAGTTTCTTTTGGGATTATGGTTTTCTTTGGGTATATGCCCAGTAGTGGGATTACTGGATCATATGGTAGTTGTATTTGTAGTTTTTTAAGGAACCTCCAAATAGTTTTCCATAGTGGCTGTACCAACTTACATTCCCACCAACAGTGCAGGAGAGTTCCCTTTTCTCCACACCCTCTCCAACATTTGTTGTTTCCAGATTTTGTGATGATGGCCATTCTGATTGGACCCATCAATACTTTTTAAAAACAACTTTATTGAGGTATGATCTGCACACCTTAAATTCATCCTTATAAATGTACCATTCAATGATTATTTTAGTAAATTTACCAAGTCATACAACCATCACTATAATCAAGGTTTAAAACATTTACATTATCACCATAAGATCCCTCTTTATCTGTTCTTTATTTCTTTATTCCTTGTTAACCAAGAATTTCAGGAACAGAGACCTGGTTGAGACAGAAAAAAAAGCTTTTATTTGGGGTTTGTTAGGACTGCAGCCCAAGAAGCACAAATTCAAGGAAGTACTTGAATTGTGTTCCGTTGGATTACAAAATGAAGGAAGCTTACAAAGGCAAAAAAACAAAAAAACAAAAAAAACAAACCTGTGAGGTTACATAAATCTTTTGTTAAGAATTAGAAGTAAGGGTGTTTATTAAGCAAGGATTGCTTGGGGTTTGAAATGATTACACAGTTGTGAAATAGGTGGGGGACACTTTGAAACTACAAGGTTGCAGCTAGCAGCAGCTAGCAGATATTATTTTGAAAATGACTGGTGATGTCTTTGAGTCTGATACAGTTCAGCAAGTACATTTTGGATGCCTGAAACATAGTTACTCCATTTTGATTTCTAAATGATCTTAAATATGGCATCATTGTCCTTTTCTGCCTTTCTTTGTATTAAACAAGCACTTTTATCATTCCATTTATCTCCTCTGTTTTGTTTTACTTTTAATGATGATTCTTTAAGTTCTTAATCTTAAATTTACTAAATGCATCATTTTCTTATTATAGGCTACCTGAAATTACCATTTTGTCATACCTCACTGCAAGAAACTTACAATGCAAGAAATGTATTGCAGATGGCAGAATTTCCTTCTTTTGAAGGGCTGAATAATATTTCGTTGTATACATGTATACCACATTTTCTCTATACGTTCATCCATCAACATTTAGGTTGTTTCCATATCTTGGCTACTGTAAATAATTCTGCAGTAAACATAGGAGTTCAGATATCTCTTTGAGATAGTGATTTCATTTCCTTTGGATATAAACTCAGAAGTGGAATTGCAAGATCATAAGGTAGTTATATTTAAATTTTTTTTCAGTAACTGCCATACTGTTTCCATAATGGCTGTACCAGTTAACATTCTAACCAAAGTCCACAATGGTTTCCTTTTGTCCTCATCCTCACCAGCACTTGCTATCTTTTGTCTTTTTGATAGTAGCCATTCTGGCAGGTGTGAGGTGATATCTCTTCATGGTTTTGATTTGCATTACTCTGATGATTACTCTGATTAGTTAGTACATTTTCCTATATCTGTTAGACATTTGTATGTCTTATTTTAAGAAATGTTTACTCAGGTTCTTTACCCATTTTTTAATTGGTTATTTGATTTTTTGCTTTTGAGTTGTGTGAGTTTTTAAAATATATTTTTGATATTAATCTCTTATCAGATATACGGTTTGCTAACATTTTTCCCCATTTGGTAGAAAATATTCACTCTATTGATTGTTTCCTTTGATGTACAGAAACTGTTTAGTTTGATGCAATCCCACTTGTCTATTTGCCTTTGTTGCCTGTGCTTTTGGTGTCATTTACAAAAGAATCATTGCTTAAGCCAATACCGAGGAGCTTTTCCTGTATGTTTTCTTCTAGTAGTTTTATAGTTCTAGGTCTAACATTTAAGTCTTTAATTCATTTTGAGTTGATTTTGTATAAGATATGAGATAAGGGTCCAATTCCATTCTTTTGCATATGGATATCCAATTTTCCTAACACCATTTATTAAAGAGGCTATCTTTTCCCTATTGTGTGTTCTTGGCCACCTTGTCAAAGATCAGTTGAACATAGATATGTAAGTTTATTTCTGGGCCCTATATTCAGTTCCATTGATCTATGTCTATTGAAGGCCAGTATCTCACTGTTGTGATTACTGTAGTTTTGTAATACACTTTGAAATTAAGAAGTGTGATGTCTCCAACTTGGTTCTTCTTGCTTACAGTTGCTTTGGTTAGCCAAGGGTTCAAAGAGGACAAAGAAGACAAAGAGATCAAAGATAATAAATACAGTCCTTTGTCTCCAGGTGTCCGAACTTTTGTGCAAGAGTTGTAAATAAACATTAATATTTCATGGGGGGGAAAAGAATGCTTTGGCTAATCAGGGACTTCTATGGATCCATATGATTTTTAGGATTTTTTTTCTATTTCTGTAGAGAATGAAATTAGGATTTTGATAAAGGTTGCCCTGAATTTGTAGATCAGTTTGGATATTTTGGATATTTTAACAATATTAATTCAATGTTAATTCTTCCAATCCAAGAACACAGAACACTTTTCATTGAACAGATGTTTAGAAAACAAAGTTGCTCTGTTGTGCAGATAAGTTTCTTAGGTGGGGCTTCTCTCACTGGAAAGTCTGTCTTTCCATTTGTCTGTGTCTTCTTTAGTTTCCTTTATTAATGTTTTATGACTTGCAGTGTAAAAGCCTTTCACCTGTTTAGCTAAGTTTATTCCTAAGTATTTTATTTTTATTTTTTGTTGCTATTGTGAATGGGATTATTTTCTTAATTTCCTTTTGACGTAGTTCATTGTTTGTATATAGAAATGCAACTGATTTTTGTATGTTGATGTTGTATCCTGAAACTTTACTGAGTTCATTTATTAGTTCTAACAGGTTTTTTTGTTGCTCAGTAGTTAGGATTTTTTACATATCTGATCAACTCATCTCCAAACAGAGATGATTTTACTTCTTTCTTTCCAGTTTGGATGCTTTTTATTTCTGTTTCTTGTCTAATTGCTCTGGCTAGGACTTCCAGTACTATGTTGAATAGAAGTGATGAGAGTGGGCATTCTTGCCTTCTATCAGAGCTTAGAGGGAAAGCTTTCAAGTTTCCCCCATTAATTATGATGTTAGCTGTGGGATTTTCATATATGACCTTTACTGTGTTGAGATCAAGTTCCTTCTATACCTATTCTATTGAGAGTTTTTATCATGAATGGATGTTGAATTTTGGCAGGTGCTTTTTGTGCATCTAGAGATGGTCATGTGGCTTTCTTTCTTTTTTTTTTTTCTGTTAATGTAGTGTATTGTATCAATTGATTTGCTTATATTGAAACATCTTTGCCTCCCAAAGATAAATCCCACTTGGTTATTGTGTATGATCCTCTTAATACACTGTTAAATTCAATTTGCTAGCACTTTTCATTGGTACTGGCATGTAATTTTCCTTTCTTGTAGTGTCTTTGTCTGGTATTTGTATCTGCATGATGCAGGCCCCATAAAATGAGATTGGAAGTGTTCTTTCATTTCCTAACACATGTATTCAACCCTGCTAGGGCAAATTTCCCTTGAGAAATGCCTCACTTCCCTTCTCAGATGTTTAGAAAACAAAGGTTGCCCTGTTAGGCAGATAGGTTTCTTAGGTGTGGCTTCTCTCACCAGAAAGTGTGTCTGTTTGAGGGTCTGAAATCACAAATTAGCCTGAGAAAGGTCTGACACATTTTAGAGGAAATCTACCCCAGCAGGGCTAAATGCACATACCATCCTAAACTTAGTCTACCTAGTGATTTGCTATGAACATTATCTTAGAGATTCTCAGTCTCAATAGGTAACCATGTTTATTTTTAGGTAACTTCTCTTTTCTGTAAGGATACTCTGTGTGTGTTGGGTGGGTAGGGCATTCATCTCTGTGCTGGTATCAGGTACACCATTTAGTGACTGCAAAATATGAGAATTGGCACGTGAGTTCAGACTGGTTTCCTGGAATTTATGCTAAATTTATGAGAGCTAAAAGTCCCTTAGAGATTTTCAGTGCTTGTTTTACCAAGAATTTCAGGAAGAGGAAACTAAAAGAATCTATTGTGCTCCAGATTTCTGGGGGTAATAATTTCCTTTATTCTCTGCACCTATCTGTGTATTTGTTTGCTCTCCATTTCAAGTATTTATTAATGCCCTGATATGTGTTGGTCACTTTGTTAAGTATTTTGGAGACCCAGAGGTCTCTAGGTATTTTGGAGACCCATACAACTTTCCCCCAAAAAAGCTGAGGATATAATGTGTAAAACTATTGATGGTGTACTAATACACAAAATTCTAAAAACAAAATAAAGTAGTCTATACCTAACTGCAATAGAGTCTCCTCCCCTTTTTCTTTTGCATCTCATTCAGTTCTTTCTTTGTATTTTTGTAGCGTTTTTCAAAAGGTGGACATAGACATAGATAGAAACCACAATTCAGAAGTAATTCTGAAGGATTAAAAAAATTAAAATGTGCTTTCTTTTGACAATATTTCATATAAGATGAAGAAATATGGGAAAGAGGACAGAACAATCCGATAATTTCATGATTGATTGACTGCAGTTGAATGGGTAATGTCAGTCTGGATGCTTACTTTCGGGTGCTAGGGACCACCTCCATTACATGTGTCTTGTTCAGAATCTTGAGAGAGGAACTGAAAAAGAAGGAACAACAAGAATAAAAAAGGTTCATGGGTTTCAGAGGGGAAAAGAGATGAAATCTATTTGGTAAAAAGCAAAGGCATGGTGAATTAGAACATTGAGATGGTCTTTCCGGGAGAAGTAATGTTTGATAGGTATAGAGAAATGGGAAATCATTCTAGCTGAAGAAATAATAGGCACGTGATCACAACTAGAAAAGGTGTGAGTGAGTTATATTTGGGGAATTATAAGTGGACCAAGCTGACCAGAACAAAGATCTGTACAGGGCAATCTATTGCCAACATATAACTGCCATTTGATGAATGTTGAACAAAATATTAGAAGATAAAAGCAATAAGGTAGAGAGACACATACTAACACCTTCAGTGTTAGTTAGGAGTCTTTTAAGTTGAAAATAATTTTTGCTAAAACAAAAAGGGAGGATTTCTGTAAGAATTCAGGGACGTCTCATAGATTCCAAGAGGGAATCCAGAGTGGCCTCTGGAATGGGCCATAACTGGAGACTTGGAAGGTATCCAGGCTTCCTTTCTCACTATCACCACTCTCTTTTTTGTGCTTTGGCATTCTCTCCCTTATGCTCTTTCTACAGTAATGCTTTCTCTGCTTCTTAGTCCATGTGGTAGAATATGACTGATGTTATAGCTCCCACCACTCTAATTTCTTTGCTAGTAATTGTGGGCTAATTAATTTGGACCAACTTCCTTGAGGAAAAATGATAAAAATATTGGATAAAATTTTATCAAATCTTCGTAAAAGTAATGAAGTACTGATATGATAACAAGCAACTAATAGGCCAGAATCTAAGGGAAAGATAGAATCTGAGAGCATTAATCTTTGTAGCTCTTAAGACACTTGTTTACTACTGCAAAAGTGGGCTATAGTTTTGGCAGCATATTTGGGTGGGAGAAAAAAGAGGGACAGATGTCAAGATCCAGCACCCACTCAAAGTGGAAATTCTAGTAAGGCACTCTCCCACATATTAAGTTGGGATCCCAAAGAGATAGTCTCACAAGATAAGGATGAACAAAAAGTTGACCTTCTACTTCCAATAATTGTTGTGGAGCTCCTCAGAAATCAGCTGAGCTTAGCAAGGGGAAATAGAAAGGATGAGTTTTCAACTTTTCCTGGTAACCACAGGTCAGATTTGCAGCTTGGACTTACATCATCTTGCAGGCCCAGGGAATATCTGGCCATGAACTTTTTTAAGGGTCCTCTTGGGTTGATAATAGTCCAGGTACATGTGAGAAACAAAACCCACATATATATATAATACATACTTAAAAAATATATATATATATACTTTTTTTATATATATACATTTTTTCCCCCAGGAAGACACCATCTTGACCTCAAAAATTCACTGCATGTATGCGGAGCAACTAAGCCCGTGTGCCACAACTACTGAGCCTGTGCTCTATAGCCTGTGAGCCACAACTACTGAGCCCACATGCCACAACCACTGAAGCCCGGTCATGTAGAACCCACGCTCCACAACAAGAGAAGCCACCGCAATAAGAAGCCTGTGCACTGCAACAAAGAGTAACCTCTGCTCTCCTAAACTACAGAAAGCCCATGCACAACAAGACCCAACGCAGCCAATAAAGAAAAAAATTAATTAATTAAAAATTCACTTCATGTAATTTTGCAAAGATAGTGAGCACTACACATTCAAAGATGAACAGTTACACATGGAAACAATGTGACATGAGTAAGAATCAACTAAAGCAACAGCATAATACAGAATTACCAGTTACAGATATTAAAAATTATAAATAGTATGTTTAAAGAGATTTTTAAAAAGCTGGCAGATATCTGCGAGGAATAGAAAATTACAAAATTTGGCTTAGCAGTTTTGAAAAAGAAACAAATAGAACTTCTAGAATTGAAAATTACGATTTATAATTACAGTTTACTCAGTGGGTAGATTTAACAGCTGATTAAACACAACAGTAGAGAAAATTAGTGAATTTTGAGTAAGAGCATGTAATCCAGAATGCAACATGGAGAGAAAAAAAAAAAAGGCAGAAAATACAGAAGAGAGGTTAAAAGAGATGGAGGACAGGGTGTGAAGGTCTAATATATGTTTAATTCCAGTTTCATGAACAGAGAAAGGAAAACAGAGAAAAACAACATTTAAGAAAATAATGGCTGAGAATTTTCCAGAACAGAAGAAAGACAACAATCTATAGATTTAAGAAATCCCACAGCCAAGAACCTGACACCTTCACCATTGGAAAAATATAGGACTTCCCTGTGGGATATTTACTCATGTTTTACACTTCTAAACCAAAATCTTCCCTCTATACATCTGATTGGTGGACCTAGGTCATAAGCTCACTCTCAGCTGCAAGGTGGGAAAGCAAGTTTTCTAGGACAGAGTTACTTATAATAATATGTGAAATTACAAAAACTAAGGAAAATGTTTAAAAAATGTCGGACACACTCGTATGACAAATGCCCGCAACAGGGCTATTCAGAAAGCTCATGTTCAGGTGTCTGCTGTTTTCTCTTTGTACTATCTTCCTTCAAGAGCACATAACTCTAAGAAGCTCTGACTCAATAAATAACTTATGTAATTTGATCTAACCTTGACCTATCAATGTACAGAACTCTAGACACAAGAGTATTCTGGGTATCATAAATTCTTTTTTTTTTAATTTTATTTATTTTTTGGGGGGGGTACACCAAGTTCAATCATCTGTTTTTATACACATATCCCCGTATTCCCTCCCTCCCTCGACTCCCCCCCAACTCTCCCTCGAGTCCCCCCCACCCTCCCCGTCCCAGAGTCCCCCTCACCCTCCCCGTCCCAGTCCTCTAAGGCATCTTACATCCTCGAGTTGAACTCCCTTTGTTATACAACAACTTCCCACTGGCTATCTATGTATCATAAATTCTTATGTCCTCCACCCACACCTCAAATTCAGCCTACCTAAATCCTAGCTAAATCCTAGCACTTCTTCACCCCTCTGCCTTCTCCAGATACTCGTCTCTCCTTTAGATTTTTTTTCCAGTAAGTATCACACTGCTTCGTCAAAGTATGACATTTGAGAATCCTCCCTCTTTCCTCTTTATTGTCTCTTATTTCGTCTTCATTCACCTCTACTTCTCTAACTTCAGCAGAATCTCGCAGAATCTCCCTTGCCTATTACCTCTCTCATTTTTTCCTTCCTTTCCAGTCCCATAACTATTACTCTCCTTCATTTTATGTTTGAGGATCTGCACCATGGCTAGGCTAGTCTCTGATGTCCCCTTGACTCTGGTTTCAATCTTCCCTTCGGTTCATTCTGCATCTGAGTTTTCACTGTTCAATTTTAATTTTATTTTTAAGTAATTATTTATTTATTGAGTGTTCCTTGCTGCACCGGGGCGGCGGGGGGGGGGGGGGGGCGGCTTGGAGAGCGGGGGCCAATAGTTATGGCACAAGGTCTTAGTTGCTCGAGGCACGTGGGATCCTCCCAAGCCCAGGGCTCGAACACCATGTCACCCTACAGTGGCAGGCGGGTTCTTAGCCACTGCGCCACCAGGGAAGCCCCTCAGTAGTCAGCTTCTAAAAGGGTGTAACTTCATTCCAGTAATTTCTCAGTCTCCTGCCAATCTGTTTTACAATCCCTCACTTCCACAAGGGCCGGCATCTTCCCTAGCCAGTGTTCTGCCTTGGCCCTCTCAATGCCTAGGTTTTGCTCTCCAACTTTGCTCACAAACTTTTCTCTACCAGGGATCGCTCCGCCCCAAACTTGTATAAGTCTTGACCTTTCTTCAAAGCGCATTTCAAATCCCATCTCCTCCTGAAGGCCTGCCTCTGTGATGGCACACTCTGTAGGTCTGGGAACCTTGACACTGTCCACCGCCCCCTCACACCCGGCACAGCTACTTTTCATTGTTCTCTTTCACCAAAACTAATGTTTTTTTAATACCACAAGACTATGCCAGTGACTTCAAAGTAAAGACCATATCTCGATGCCTCGATCCCAAGTGCACAGCCTAGCACAGAATTGGAGCTTAATGTTTATTGAATGAAGGGATGAATTAAACAGAATTAAATAATGCCTGCTCTGGCGCTGAAACTCGAGCTGTAGAGAGGTCCCTAGTCTGAGGAACTTGAGGGACGGTTGCCGGTCGGTGGATGTCCTAAGTCAAGGAGAAAACCAAATGCGGATGTCTGAGTTTCGTCTGAGAGGTCTGCGGTCGCAACGTACGCTATGCAGAGTTTCCCTTCTTAATTTTCACAGTCTGCAGAGCGCGGAGGGGGAAAGCTTTCACAACATTAGATGGTGTTAGGACAGATTTCTGCAATTTAAAATAGTGGTAGTTCCTGTCACCGCTTCCCCATATTGCGCTATCTCCCGCAACAGCCTACAAACTGAGTTCCAATAGTTGGGAGATAGATTGAAACGACGTCCATGTTTTGTTTGCCCGGTACAGACACTCAAATAAAGGCCCAGCATAAGAGCCTTCCTTTTCTAGCGAAGCGAGAGAACTTTCGTACGTCAGGCCCTATAGCTCAGGGGTTAGAGCACTGGTCTTGTAAACCAGGGGTCGCGAGTTCAAATCTCGCTGGGGCCTGCTGTATAGCAGCTGCTTTTAAACCTTTCTTCCCAGCCACCCACCTCTCCTCGGTAACTTTAACGTCTGCGAAAATTCCGCTAACTTGTATCTTTTCTCTAGGGTCCAGATATTCCAAGTAAACACCCGAGCGGAACCGCTTCCACTTAGGTTCCAATACTAGTGCGCAAGTGCTGCTTTGGCTGTCTTGACTGCGGCGGAGTCCGATACAAACTGCGGGAAGTACTGCCACCCTCCGCGGACGCCCTGGCTGTGCAGACCCGCAGCCAGAGCCCTGAGGGCGACCGAAGCCGGAGAAGGGCATAAGGGCGGCGGGGAAAGAGGTGGGATCGAGCCCTCAGCACCCGCTCTGGGCAGGTTTGGAGCCCCGAACAAGATCCCCTCCCCACAGGGGAAGAGCCGGCGTCAGCTGTCTCGATTAGGCGTCCGGGAGAATGTAGGCTGTCCGACAAGGTTTCATGTTTCAGTGTTTTTCGAACTCTTAGGTATCTCAGCGGGAAAATTAGGGTCGGAACTTGGATCACTAAATTTGTTATTGACTCAAAGAAACTGTGGCTTCCTCTTTGGAAAACCTTAAAATAGTTTCTCCAAGAGTCAGTTCTCATAGCAATATTGGGCTTAGCCATATGTATTATATACCATAGCCTCTCCCTCCCCTAGTCTGTGGACGTGTAAGCGGAAGAGAGGAGCAGCTTGCGTGTGCAAACTCCTGGATTTGGAGACGAGATCAGGAAATGAAGAAAAGAAAGGCCCAGGCCAGAGCTCCGAGGCCCGCCCTTCTCCTTGGCTAGCAGTTGCGCGATCAGAATTGTGTGTTCCACCACCGCTGCCCCTAGTTCTTCGATGCCCGGGTGTCCGCTCCCACTTTAGACACACATCACGCCAGGGAGGCCCCAGGCAGCGCGCTACGTGAAGACAACAGCCTGGGGGCGACCAGATCACCCCCGTTCGGGGCGGCCTCGGGATGCATAGGCTCTAGGTGCGCCTGTGAAGAGCCGACTGGTTGGTCCTGCTTGGAAGCTCCTCCCTGAAGGAGGAGAATCCATCTCTAGAGGGATTGTCCGCAGAACTGAGGATGTATGAGTTTCTCCTAAGCTGGCTGCTATGTGGTGTCCATGCACCAGCAACTAGTGGGCCGTTAGGCTAGAAGCTCTGTTTATCAATGTCCGCAGTATAGAATTCTAGATGAGGTAATTTAGCGCTTCCTTCGATAGCTTAGCTGATAAGGCGGAGAACTGTAGAGTTTCGCAGTATGGTTATTAGGTCGCTGGTTCGATTCCCGCGCGAAGGAGTGGGGTTGACGTTTTAGGGCAGCAACCACCCGGCGAGGTATTGCTCTCTAGTTTCTTACATCGTTTTCCGTCTTCTGGAGTCATTTTCTCCAGACCTTACCCCGTCCCAAAGATAAACGAGGCATACGTGTACGAACTTCGAGTGTAACATCCTTGAGAAGTTGGTCTCGTTGGGCACGGTTCTCAGTGAAAAGGGGAGTATGCACTCACTCTTTCAACCAACTAAAAAATTCTGGGTTTGATGTTCTAGCTGAATTCAGGTTGCTGCCTGAGGTCCAAAGGTTGGAAATCCAAGACCACTCGTTGGTACAGAATATATCCTACGGCCCTTGGGACTCTAATCTGAGGGACAAACCACTGAGATCTTCATTCACTCCACACATACACATTCATAAGGGGAGGCCCTTTTAATTTATTCAGCTGTGCATAGGTTTTTCTAGTTCCACAAAAGACTTTTTGAGCTGAAGCAGGAAGGAGGAACAGGATTTGACGTGAGTTGGGATGAGACTGGGGAGAGAGAATTCCAGACCGAGGAAACAATTTGAGCAGAAGTGGGGAGATGGAACATTTGATTCTCATTCAGGGGAATTGCGGGGGTCTGGACTTCACGAACACGCCCCAGACTGCTTCACCTCCAACAGATCAAAATACTGGCTCCCCGTATTTTGATGCCCATCAGTCCTGCCCCTAGGATTTTATACTCTCGCGAAGTAGTAGCAGCCCGACAGACACACATCCTGTGCGTCTGTCCTGGAGCTCAGGACCCTGCAGTCTTGCAATCGAACCCATCTCGGGTCCTCAGGCTCCAACTCGGTTCTCTCCAGGCTCCCTCCAGGCTGAAGCTCAAGGCTAGACTCTTCCCGGCGGGGCTTGAGGGAGCTGAGACACGCGGCCTGACTTAGGAAAAGCTGCCTCTCCTCACCCCATCCGGCGTCTCGAGGGGTCCAGGACGTGGATCGAGAATTAGCGAGGCTAGAGTCAGACGTGAGATTTCTTGAAGACGGAAGAGCTAAGCAAAGCCAAAGGGAAATGTCACAACAGAAAGAAAACACTCCAGAGAAACCTGGCGGCCCATTGCTGACAGAGAAGTAAGCTTTAGGGAAAATGTACAGGAGCGATCAGCAGCTTGGCTCGTTGGTCTAGGGGTATGATTCTCGCTTTGGGTGCGAGAGGTCCCGGGTTCAAATCCCGGACGAGCCCAACCTTTTGAAAACCTCTGCCAACTGCGGAAAAAAACCTCAGTTCTATACAAACTTTCCCGCGTTCCGAACTGTTCCACAAAAGAGACACACTCATCGAACAGGTAGTAGCTGGAGCTGATCACCTGCGTGAGGCCAAATTGCCTGGCTTCCTCGACTCTCGCCAGCAGGCGCCTGGGAGCGGCAGCCTCGCTCCCTGGAGCAGGGAACAGGATCCCGCAGCCCTTGTGCTCACGACCCCTGAGCGTCGGGCCCGGATCTCCAGGATCGCTCCCGCCCCAGGCAGGAACCCACCAGCTCCGCCTGGGGCGGGGGCTGCTCTGACACCCGCTTAGAAGGCGGGTCGTGGAGGAAAGCGCCTCCTCGGAGACACTGGGCGCGGTCTCAACTACAAAAAGGCTCACACCCCGACCCTCCTCTCCTCTTTGCATCTTTGCGTTTCTATCGGCTCCCCATCGTCCTTACAGAGAGGAAGAAGCGGGTGAGAAGCAAAAACTTCTCTTTCCACCGTTCTGCCTGTCTTTGCAGACTTGTTCCGAGGCCGAGGTAGGTTCACTCCTACGTACACTCCTCCTCCTCCAGCTCCTTTTCCTCCACTTCCCCGCCTCCTCCTTTTAGTAGCTTCATCTGGGGCGTTTGGGCTGGGGGAGTCCCTTCTTAGCAGGGGCAGTGTGGAGCTCCTTGGCCAGGCGGGACCGGACTGGAGGAGCTGAAGAATGGGAAGGAAGGTAAATGTCCAGTTCTTGTACAGTTAGTGATTCCACATTCCTAGTTCGAAGCTTATTTTCTGCAGCTGAGTAGAGATGCCAGTGTGAAATGCCAGTTGCCTAGAACTTAAGGCTCTAAGGGGGACCCCAGAATTGGTGAACCGAAGGGAAATCCCGGGAGGCCTGCAATTCCTCGAAACTAACGATTCTTTTGCTTGGTACCCACGGTGATAGCCAGATTTATGAAACAGGTGTTGTCCAGTTTTTGCAACCATAACTGACATTTGAGAACTCGTGTTTTCTTTTTCTGTTTATTCCTGTCTCCTCACCCTTAACCCACCTTCAGCCAGAGTTGTGAAATTTTTTGAGACACTGCCAACAACCTCTTCTCTAAGCTTTCTTAGTGGAACCATGGAATCCTCAGCTTTCTTACTCTGTGACAGCACATCAAATGATAACACAGGGCTTATTTAGGAAGGGCAGTAAAAGCAGTTTCAGCAGCATTCTGGGGCCTGAGGAAATCTCAAGTGAGCTCTAGGGGAACAGAATTTGCCGCCACAAAATGTCTCTTTAGCATACTATTTTAACCTGGTTATTTTAACAGCAGACAAGAGGAAAATCCTGAAAACTTAGTAGGAGTTACCTTTTTGTAATAAGAAACATTTACATTTATACGAGAAATCTCGATTTGTAAGAGTGTCTCCCTCGCTGTATCAGGAAGAAGAGGATGACCAAATCTCTACAAACTCCTGCCAACTGGAGAAGGCGAAGACTTAAGTTTGCATAATAGCCCTACCCTCGTTAACTGTGCTTTTCCTGGTAACCTTCCATAACTGACTCTCCCCACCCTCGACATCCTCTTTTGTCTTTAGCTGAGGATGGTATTTAAAGAGAGGGCTTCTGCCATTTTGGTGAGTTACTCAGTTTTCCTGGGTCTCTCTAATGGGTGCATGTTTTTAAACATCTGTTTGATTTTTCTCCTGTCAATGTCTCATGTCGTTTTGATTCTTAGACCAGCCAGAAGAACCTGGAAAGGTAGAAGAAAATGTCCTCTTCCCCGACAGAACCAAGACCTTTCCTGTGTCATTAGGAACCTCATAATCAAGTCATAAATGTAATCACTAGAGACCCAAGTAACATAATTATCTGAGTGACACATGGCTAACTTCCCAGAAGCAGCCAGAGGTATTCAAAGATCTACTTAACTACACAGCTACTAACTGGTTAGTGCAGAAGGATAAGACACCTGATTTCAAGCAACTTTTTTACAGATAATGGGGGAGTAAAATATTTTTGGAATGTATGGAAATATCCAAAGTAGTTTTCTCTTAAACAGCAACTTTTCATTGGCACCTTTAAAATTATCTTTGATTTCCTAGAAGTTACTAGTGTGGACTGTGAAAGCTGTGTGGTGCAGTGGGAAGCTACTAGTCCCTGGAACTGCAGATGTTCACTGAGGGATACATGTTCTTTTTTTGTTCCTCAGTTTCCTCATATGTAAAATGAGGGGTTGATAGATAGTCTCTGAGGCCCCTCTTCTAATTCTGACTATAGGATATTGGTAACATGACTCATATGAAAGAAGGTAGTCCAGTAATATGGAGAAAAACTACAGTTTGACAGAGAGGCTGGGGAAAATCATTCTAGAAAAAGAGGAGTGGCTCTGGCTATTGTTGAAAGAACAGATGTGAGTTTATAAGCTGTCAAAACTAAGGGGTTTGCCGGGTTACTGTTGGAAGCATTTGCCAGTGTGATTCATAAATTAAAGTAGATGGCCAAGAAAGTGGACCACAGCAAGCCGGTGTAACCGCTTTAGTTTTTTTTAATCTGTATTTGAGCAAAGAACAATTTCTGTAAGCAGCTATACTCAGAACACGTTTAAATACCTAGGAAAGAGCAAATGGGCACAGAACCCAGAGTTTGTTGAAAATTGAATGTTTAAGGTTTGTCTTCATTTGAAAATATAGATGGATCAGCAGGACTTTGTCCCCATCCTCCCTCAATCAATAGTGTCCCCCACTTCCTGGAGGTAGAGGCGTGATCCTTACTTCCATGTGGGCTTCATCCTCTTTTAACAGTTAGTTCTATTACTAAGTAAGTTTTATGCTTATAGACCTAAAACTTTTGGAGCTATAAAGGAATTTAGAGATTAACCCCTTCCCTACATCACCTACTTTTATAATTAGCCTTAAGGACAATTAAACATATGTATGCTGTATAAAGGGAAAAGTACACCAATACTAAATCCTTAGAAGGAGAACCCATACTTCGTGTGTCCATGTGCAGGGAAACTATTGACTTGAAGGAGAGAGAGAAAAACATTTTGGGAAAAGGGGAATGGCTTTAAATTCAAGTTGTCATAACACTTTTAAAATATATGAGCATTTTTTTTCAGTTAGCAATTGCTTCACATCTATTAAAGTTACTGACAAAAGATGTAACATTCCTTAATCATAGATTATACAGTAGTCCCTCGATAGCCAAGGGGGATTAGTTCCAGGACTCCTCAAGGGTACCAAAATCCAATGCTCAAGTCCCTTATATAAATTGGCATAGTATTTATATATAATCTGTGCACATCCTCCCTATATTTTAAATCATCTCTAGATTATTTATAATACCTAATACAATGTAAATGTTCTGTAAATAGTTGCTGGGGCACAGCAAATTTAAATTTTTGCTTTCTGGAAATTTCTAGAATTTTTTTTCAAATATTTTCAATACGTAGTTGGTTGAATCCGAGAATGAGGAACCTGTGGTTATGAAGGGTTGACTGAAGTTCCTCATTATAAGTATTTCGAGTAAGCACTTACATGCATTTTAATGAAACAGTAAAACTTTTTTTCCCCAAAATCTTATATTCTGTTTCATCATAACCTCATTGTGCCAAGGTGAAAAGAGAAACAGAATGAAAGCAATCATTCATCATTCACCAACTGGCTTTTGGCATTGTCAGTTCTATGGACAGGTTGTGAAATCTCCAAAGGTTTTCAGGTGAAATCCCAGAGGAAGAGAAAGGACTCAGCTGTGTTCATAGGCTGAAGGGTACCCCCCAGCACTACTGCATGACTGGCTCTAAAATCAGAGGCTGATCTGTTTGTGTGAGCTGGTGCTTGCACTGGTGTTTCAGGCCATGGGACCGTATGTGTGTGATGTTGGAGTGGAGTATCTTCTCTCTGCTTTTAGGGGATTTACCAGACATGAGTGGGGTTATGTTGATCAAGTCATCTTGATCCCCACAGGTTGTGGGAACTGGCTGCTGCTTCCTGGTCCAGGACTGCTGAGGCAATAAAGGTGTAGCAATGGGCCTGGCAGCCTCCTCCCTAACAGGTGACTGTTTGATAACTTTTTTTTTGGCCTGGCGCCGGGGCATGTAGGATCTTAGTTCCCTTAACAGGGATGGAACCTGAGCCCCCTGTGTTGGAGTCTTAACCACTGCACTGTCAGGGAAGTCCCCATAAATTTTTTTAAAAATCATATTATTTGTGTTAATAAATCTGAACTCACTACTAAAAGAAAAAGATTTTCAAATTTAATCTCAAAGCAAAACTCAGCCGTGTGGTTTCTGATGGTTGATAACTTTTTTTTTAAACATTATTGGGATTTTTATTTTCTTTATTTTAAAAAATATGTATTTATGTATTTATGTATGTATTTATTTAGGCTGTGTTGGGTCTTCCTTGCTGTGCGAGGGCTTTCTCTAGTTGTGGAGACCGGGGGCTACTCTGTTGTCGTGCAGTGGCTTATCTTGTTGCAGAGCACGGGCTTAGGCACCTGGGCTTCAGTAGTTGCAGCATGCAGGCTCAGTAGTTGTGGCTCTCGGGCACTAGAGTACAGGCTCAGTAGCTGTGGCACACGGGCTTAGTTGCTCCGCGGCATATGGGACCTTCCTGGACCAGGGATCGAAAAATTGGCAGGCAGCTTCTTAACCACTACAACACCAGGGAAGTCCTGGTTGATAAGTTTGTAAAACTCATTTCTTCAGTGTGTGTTTAAAAAAATGATGTGTGATTAATTTTCAATAGGGGCCCCTCTCAAACAGTATGTTTGCCTGTAAAAGAAAAGTGAGTGTTTGGGCACGTTGCTAGATGCCAGGAGAGACCCCACATCCCTCTACTTCTCTTTGCTCCGTTAAAAACCAAAATGCAACCAAATAAATTTGAACATCTAATTGGCTTTATTGAACAATTCATGAATGGGGCAGCATCTCATCTAGTAAAGAAGAGAGGTGCTGCGAGGAGCTCTGCAATGGAAGGCTTTTATAGGCAGAAGCTGGATGAGGGAGGAAGTTATTAGCAACAAAAATGAAAGGATTGTTTCAGTCAAGGTCCCCTGCTGTTTGATTTGGGAGTTTCCTCATAAGAATCATTGACTTACATAATACCCACCTTACACAGTCCTGATGAGGGTAAATGTAGTCATGTGTATGACTACTTCATAGAATGAAAGGTAACACTGATTATTATCATTATTATGATGATTTCAAGTGCATTTGTTTTACTGGTAGGCAGCCTATCTTCCACTGACACCTAAAATACAGGGAGACTGAAAACTTGGAGGTGGGTGGACGACCGTAGAAAGATGAGGATTTTTAAGAAGATAACAGTGTCCTAGACCCAACACCAGGGAAGGTGGCTGCTGAGCATCTGTGAAACCGTTGGCCTCCTGCTGCTATCAGATATTTGAGACCCTAGGTCTATAAGTGATCCTGGTGACCTTTGGTCCACTTTTTTTTTTTCCCAGCTATGGAGCCATACATTTTTTTTTAAGAACCTTTATTGAGATACAATTGACATACAATAAACTGCATACAATTTAAAGTGTGTTTTTTTTTTCGTATTAGTAATGTATATACAGCAATCCCAATCTCCCAATTCATTCCACCCCTCCCCACCCCGATCTCCTCCCCCCACCCCGGCTTTCTCCACTTGGTGTCCATGTGCTTCCAGTTTTTCACCATTGAGAATGATGTTTGCTGTGGGTTTGTCACATATGGCCTTTATTATGTTGAGGTAGGTTCCCTCTATGCCCACCGTCTGAACAGTTTTTATCATAAATGGATGTTGAATTTTGTCAAAAGCCTTTTCTGCATCTATTGAGATGATCATGTGGTTTTTATCCTTCAATTTGTGAATATGGTGTATCACATTGATTGATTTGCATATGTTGAAGAATCCTTGCATTCCAGGGATAAACCGCCCTTGATCATGGTGTATGATCCTTTTAATGTGTTGTTGGATTCTGTTGGCTAGTATTTTGTTGAGGATTTTTGCATCTAAATTCATCAGTGATATTGGTCTGTCATTTTCTTTTTTTGTAGTATCTTTGTCTGGTTTTGGTATCAGGGTGATGGTGGCCTCATAGAATGAGTTTGGGAGTATTCCTTCCTCTGAAACTTTTTGGAAGAGTTTGAGAAGGATGGCTGTTAGCTCTTCTCTAAATATTTGATAAAATTCACCTGTAAAGCCATCTGGTCCAGGACTTTTGTTTGTTAGAAGATTGTTAATCACAGTTTCAATTTCATTACTTGTGATTGGTCTGTTCATATTTTCTATTTCTTCCTGATTCAGTCTTGGAAGGTCATAACTTTCTAAGAATCTTTCCATTTCATCAAGGTTATCCATTTTATTAGCATATCATTGCTTGTGGTAATCTCTTATGGTGCTTTTTATTTCTGTGGTGTCCGTTGTAACTTCTCCTGTTTCATTTCTAAATTTATTGATTTGAGTCGTCTCCCTCTTTTTCTTCATAAGTCTTGCTAGAGGTTTAACAATTTTATTTATCTTCTCAAAGAACCAGCTTTTAGTTTTATTGATTTTTGCTATTGTTTTCTTCATTTCTATTTCATTTATTTCTGCTCTGATCTTTATGATTTCTCTCTGTCTACTCACTTTGGGTTTTGTTTGCTCTTCTTTCTCTAGTTTCTTTAGGTGTAAGGTTAGATTGTTTATTTGGGATTTTTCTTGTTTCTTGAGGTAGGATTGTATTGCTATAAACTTCCCTCTTAGAACTGCTTTTGCTGCCTCCCATAGGTTTTGGATCGTTGTGTTTTCATTGTCATTTGTCTCCACGTATTTTTTGATTTCCTCTCTGATTTCTTCAGTGATCCCTTGGTTGTTTAGTAGTGTATTGTTTAGCCTCCACGTGTTTGCAGTTTTTTATGGTTTTTTTCCTGTAATTGGTTTCTAATCTCATAACGTTGTGGTTGGAAAAGATGCTTGATACGATTTCAGTTTTCTTAAATTTACCAAGGCTTGATTTGTGACCCAAAATGTGACCTATCCTGGAGAATGTTCTGTGTGCACTTGAGAAGAAAGTGTTATCTGCTGTTTTTGGATGTAATGTCCTATAGATATCTATTAAATCTAGCTGGTCTTTTGTGTCATTTAAAGCTTGTGTTTCCTTATTAATTTTCTGTCTGGGTGATCTGCCCATTGGTGTAAGTGAGGTGTTAAAGTCCCCCACTATGATTGTGTTACTGTCGATTTCCTCTTTCATAGTTGTTAGTATTTGCCTTATGTATCGAGGTGTTCCTATATTGCGTGCATATATATATTTACAATTGTTATCTCCTCTTCTTGGATTGATCCCTTGATCATTATGTAGTGTCCTTTCTTGTCTCTTGTAACATTTTTTACTTTAAAGTCTATTTTATCTGATATGAGTATTGCTACTCCAGGTTTCTTTAGATTTCCATTTGCATGGAATACCATTTTCCATCCCCTCACTTTCAATCTGTATGTGTCCCTAGATCTGAAGTGGGTCTCTTGTAGACAGCATATATATGGGTCTTGTTTTGTATCCATTCAGCCAGTCTGTGTCTTTTGGTTGGTGCACTTAGTCCATTTACATTCAAGGTCATTATCGATATGTATGTTCCTATTACCATTTTCTGAAGTGTTTTGTTTTTGTTTTTGTAGGTCCTTTTCTTCTCTTATGTTTTCCGCTTAGAGAAGTTCCTTTAGCATTTGTTGTAGGGCTGGTTTGGTGGTGCTGAATTCTCTTAGCTGTTGCTTGTCTGGAAAGCTTTTGATTTCTCCATCAAATCTGAATGAGATCCTTGCTGGGTAGAGTATTCTTGATTGTATGTTCTTCCCTTTCATCATTTTAAATATATCATGCCACTCCCTTGTGACTTGCAGAGTTTCTGCTGAGAAATCAGCTGTTAACCTTATGGGAGTTCCCTTGTATGCTATTTGTCATTTTTCCTTTGTTGCTTTTAATAATTTTTCTTTGCCTTTAGTTTTTGTCAGTTTAACTACTATGTATCTTGGCATGTTTCTCCTTGGGTTTATCCTTCCTGGGACTCTCTGCATTTACTGGACTTGGGTGACTATTTCCTTTCCCATGTTAGGGAAGATTTCTACTATAATCTCTTCCAATATTTTTTCAGGTCCTTTCTCTCCCTCCTCTCCTTCTGGGACCCCTATAATGCAAATGTTGGTGCGTTTAACATTGTCCCAGACGTCTCTTAGGCTGTCTTCATTTCTTTTCATTCTTTTTTCTTAATTCTTTTCCACATTAGTGATTTTCACCATTCTCTCTTCCAGGTCACTTATTCGCCCTTCTGCCTCAGTGAATCTGCTATTGGTTCATTCTGGTGTATTTTTCATTTCAGTTATTGTGTTGCTTATCTCTGTTTCTTTGTTCTTCAATTCTTCTAGGTCTTTGTTAAACTTTTCTTGCATCTTTTTGATCTTTGCATCCAGTCGTTTTTCAAAGTCCTGGATCATCTTCACCATCATTATTCTGAATTCTTTTTCTGGAAGGTTGCTAATCTTCACTTCATTTAGTTGTTTTTCTGGGTTTTATCTTGTTCCTTCATCGGGTACAAAGTCCTCTGCTTTTTCATTTTCTCTATCTTTCTGTGGCTGTGGTTTTCAGTTCCACAGAACGAGATACTGCTGATACTGCTTGATACTGCTGCCTGCCCTCTTGTGGAGGCTGGGTGGTGGGAGCTCAATAAGACTTTAATCCACTTGTCTGCTAATGGGTGGGTCTGTGTTCCCACCCTGTTGGTTATTTGGCCTGAGGCTACGCAGCACTCTTCTCCATCCAGATCATTGCACGGGAACAATGAAACCTGGGTCCTGTCCTGGGCAAGAGTAAGATACAGGGACATAAGAGAAAGCCAACTTGGGGACAAAAGGCCATGTTTATCAAAATTTGCCTGCTAGAACAAATTTCTAATCTATTAAGGTGGGTTAATAGTTGACCCAGTCATGCCCAGGGAAGAGGTGAATGACTTTGTTTGTCCAAGAGCAGTGTCCTTGGTTTGCATGTCTCTGCCAGATTTGGGGATTTTGAGATCTAGTCTCCCCACCCTGTTCATCTGATCACTATATAATCAGAACCAGGAGGGGCCTCGAAGTTCACACAGCCGGAGCCATCTCCAGAAAAAAACAGCTGGAACCTCTCTTCAATTAGAGGAACACTTCCAGATTTTTGCGAGATTCTTCTTTTTGTATTTCTTTCTGTGTTTGTTTTTTTACTTATGTACTATTTCTAGCGGTCGATCCATTTCAGTGAAACTGTTTCCCCCCTTTTAAAAACTCTGGACCCAAGCTCATGAACTAAGAAAATGAATTACATTCCCAAGGTTAAAATGAAAACAGATTTCTTTAGGGGATATCCTATATAAAGATAAAGAGAAATTAGTGCGACTGGGAGCAAATGAAGGTTTAGGAGAGATTCCTGAATTGTGATAAAATTCCCAAAGATTTGGGAAAGCTGTTAGCTGAAGGGCACCTGGAAGTGCCCCTGGATATAGGCATTGTATATGGCTAAACAAGAAAAGAAACAGAAAGTATGTTTTTAGTTCTGTCGTTTTTTTCCCTTTTTTACGCTCTTTTTTTAAAAATTTAATCATTTAATTATTTGGCTGCTCCAGGTCTTTAATTATGGCACGTGGGAACTACCATCTTCTTTGTGACATGCAGGATCTTTCGTTCTAGCATTTGAACCCTTAGTTGGGACATGTGGGATCTATTACCCTGACCAGAAATTGAACCTGTCCTCCTACACTGGGAGCTCGGAGTCTTAGCAAGTGGACCACCAGAAAGGTCCCAGCTCTGTTTCCTTATAACCTTCACTGCTAATTTCTTTCCTTAAGAAAGTTTTGGTGGAATTCCTTGGCAGTCCAGTGGTTAGGACGCTGTGCTGTAACTGCCAAGGGCATGAGTTGAATCCCTGGTCAGGGAATTAAGCTCCAACAAGCCAGGCAGTGCAGCCACAAAAAAAAAAAAAAAAAGGATATTTTTGGTGCTCTTTGAAAGTCAAGTGGAACACATCCCAAGATCAAAAGAAGGTACATTGACCATAGTTACCCATCAGAAAAGGTCAGGGTAGTCCCTGGCGCATGAAGCGCAATGGACCCTTGAATACAAGGTGCTGCTGGTGGTGGGAGAAAGAGAATGTTAAGTTTTATAAAGACCACGGGATTGGTTTGAGACAGAGGATGAAGTAGGCTAAAGAACATTGGGAACAAATTCCACTGACAGCTACGTGCTTGGGTCTAGAGGATGTGTAAGAGAACGTGACCATCCTTGGCCAAGTGTGAGGCTCTGCTTCATGGGCCTCGGCAGCTTCACTTCTGTTCCACACATGATCTGTCTCTTAGTTGTTTTCTTCCCATTCCACCCTCCCTCTCTTTTGGGGAAATTTAGAATTGCCTATGTGAGCGTGGAAGGTGTGAGTAGGGGAGCAGATGTTACATAGTGGTGGCCGTGGTGTGTATTTGCTGGGATTTGGTTTCTGGATGTCTCAGGGGGTCAAGATTACAATAAGCCTGAGCAAACTTCAGCTGAGTTGTTACAGAATGAATGTGCAAATTCTGTGAATCAGAAACTAAGATATTCCTTTACCTCCCCAGACTGGGACATGAGGACGTTCAACCTCCCAAGGAACAAGTGGCTTTTTAGGTGCAAAGGCCTGAGGTAGGGTCAGTCCAGTGCCTTAACTAGAGGTGGCGTGGGCTGGACTTACACGCCGAGCCTTAAGGGATGATGGGTACCCGTGAGATGGGGTCGCAGACCATCCTGCCGTCACTTTCTTCCAGCTCGTCCCATGTGCCACCAACTAAACGTATACAAACTGCCCTTTCCAATTCCATGGTCACTGGACTTTGGCTAGTGAAACAAGAAAGACTCTCTCATGCTTAATGGGAACCATGGCATTTCAGACTTTTAGACCTAGCAACTCTCATTGTATAGATGAAGACATTTAGGCCTGCAGAGGAAAATGAAGTCAGTGACTACAAAAAGTATTATTGAGGGTCTACTGTGAGGCAGGCAGTATGATTCAAGGTGAATAATAGGAGCCCCGCCCTCCTGTAGATCATGCACCAGCAGGAAACAGTGATTTGTAAACAGGTAAGGGTTTGCTCAAGATCCCACGAATACCGGTTTGGGAATGGCACCCATGAGACCTGACAAGAGGTAAATCTTTATTTTGTGATACCCTTGTGGGCATACCCTGAGCTTTGTGACTTTTGCTTTGACACGGGTATGTAGTGAGGTGTCCTGGGTCTTAAAATCTAAAGCATAGAGTATTTGGACAGAGACCGTAGACAGGCCTGCCGGCTCACAGCACTGCCTGAACAGTAGTATCCCCTGTACAATACTGGCACCTTCTACAAGGACCCACTGTTTCCTCTACAGCATGGGAGACAGCATTCCTATCCGCCTCTGCCACCTAATGACTCTTTTGGGTACTGCCAGCTCAGGTTCTACTTCCAGATTTTTGCGCTCTGGGATTCTGGCCTCTGTTCCCTGTGTGACCTTTAAGGTCCCTTCCAACCTTGACAGCCTGCCATTCTACCATTGCCTGTGACATTAGAAGGCAATCTTTGTGCCTTGCAGAGCAAGAGACTTAATTGATTACCATTCAAGTAAACAGTGTCTTCCAAACAACTCGAAAGAGAAAACACACCCAGGACACTGAAATACACAATGTAAGTGTGAAGGGCTTGGCGCGTGGGGAGCGTGGCAGCCCTGCAGCTGTGTGGAGCAGCAGCCATGTAGCACTACTTGTTTTTCTCTTAGGTGTGACTGTCGCAGTCGTGTACCACTTTCTTCCTATCCTCCCAAGAACACATTTTGCTGCTTCTATGACAAATCATACTCTCATGTGCTTAATGGAACCCTTTTCACGACTCTTTATTTCACTATTGAGGAATGACCAAAGAATTTCTTAGTGTATGATTTGGTAATTCTTCGGCAGTATACCAAATTCTTCCATCGTTATGATCAGACAAGGTGGATCAAGGCCAAATGCTGATTAGATAGAGAAGTCAGAGAAATGCGCCATAAAAGTGCTCCAAACTACCATGAAGGTATGACTCTCTCTCTCTGAGCCCTCCTGTGTGTCTACCCACACGTACCCTACTCACTTTCCTCCTAATAAACACTTTACATGCTTCACTAAGGAAAAAAAAAGGAAAAAAAGTGAAAGAGAGGTCACTCCCCTCACCGCATCACAGGCCTTCCATGTAACCAGCAGAACCCCAAATCCTCTTGTCTTTCTAGAGTAACAGCTATACTCCCAGGGCTGTCAGCATCACTACAGGCTTAGTGCTACAACCTGTGGCCTCTTTAAGAGCTACAGAAATATTTAATTTGAAAATATGTTTATTGTCTAATGCATGAGGAAAGCACAATATAAAAAAGAATAATTAATTTAATATTCATAAGACTGTACCACTTATTTTAAAATTAAGTATGCATAAAGATTACAGCACATTTAAGGATAAATTGAAGGCCAAATTTTTGTCCATTGTAAGAATTTTTCAGCACATGTGATGGTTGCCAATTGTAAATTAAATGAGTGACTCATAGACAAACAATTTGAAAAACCAAATTACAAAAATCAGCTTCCAATTTACACTGGAAAGTCATCTTTGTTGTTGGATGTGAGGGCATTCGCATATATTTGGTATAAGGTGGAATAGGACTATGGTGGTTTCTTAAAAGGCTCTGTTCTTCTAATTTTTCTCCGAAGAGCTGAAGGTATAGTCGGAAACGACCTGCTACAAACACCAAATATCTTTCAAATCTCAAATTCTCAAGTTTCAGAAGAAATAAAATCTCAGTGGCTCATAAGAGATTTGTTTTCTATTTTGTTATAATCTATGCCTATTTAATTCTGTTGTAAATCATCTATCATGGAGTTAAAGTCGTGCCCCAGGAAGAAGCACAATATTGACTCTCTGGGCGTGCTGAGTGTCTGTGACACACCATGCCTGGAATGTGTGAGCTGTACAGATTGAGTTGACAGCTCTTGAGAAATGATGGCAGCTTTCTTCCTTGGAGGAAGATGTTAAGAAATCATTGGAGCAAATTGTAAGGCCTCTAATTTGATGAAGAGCTCTAAGGTGTTTTGTTTGTTTAACCACGTGGTAATACCATTTGCCTATTGTGTGTCAGTCTATGTATGTATCCAGGGAAAGTGGAAAATATTCCCAGTGGAGAATAATCCAAAGTGTTCTCAATGCAAGAAGCTCCTAAGAATAAGTTTGAATTCTTCTTGCTCCAGTCCTCTGTAAGAGCTGACCCCAGACCCACTCCCAAGCACTACATGGGTTCTTCCACACTCCTCCCTGTTCTTTCTAAATAGGACGAAATCATTCCACCTTCGGCCATGAACCACCTGCTCCGTGGGGAATTTGGTCTGCTTCCCTTCACCTCAGGGTGAAACTGCTCTCACTCTTCTCCTCACAGTCAACTGACAGGTTGTCTTGAGGATCTGGAATTTGACTTCAACAATCCTCTGATCACCCTTCCCTGGGTTCAAGGTTCCCTAAAAGTCCGTCTTCTTCAGAGCTCTTACCATCTACCTCACTGTCTCACCTTAGTAACTTGGCATTCCCACGTCTTCCCCATGGATGCTATATCCTGCATTAAGGAGGCACTTGGTGTGGCTTAATGGTCTTTGGGTTCCAGGACCCACGTTACCGAGTCCAAGCTCACTCTGCTCACTGCATGACAGGCCAATGAATTGGAGACGAGGTGTTGAGGCAAGGAGTATGACTTTATTTGTAAAGCTGGCAGACCGAGAAAATGGCAGACTCGTGTCTCCGAGATGCCATCCTATCGGGGTCTGGATGCTAGTTTCTTTTATAGAATCAGAGAGGGAAAGTCAAGGGAGTAAAGGAAAAAGGGTTATCAGTCTTGCAAAACATCTCCTGCAATGACTGGCCTCAGGGAAGGGATGCATTAATTTCTTCTTTTCTGCAGCCATTCACAGGTAGGTAGGGTTCCCTAAGGCAGGCCAGTGTGTATGATTAAAATAGCAAAAGCAATGAAAAGCAAAGGTTAAAGTCAAAGCAACAGATTGAACATGTAGTCTGATTTAGCTCTTCCCTGTTACACTAGCAAGGTGGCTGGTACCCAGCAGGGGCTTATATAGTGTTTGTTATCAAATTAGTTAATATGAATTAACGAGTGCGAATGGATTTTGTAATGCTACAACTGAGAGAAAAGTCGTTTTTCAGTGATCCTCAGGGACAGGAAAGAGCAGTTGGGGCTGGGAGTTGTGTTCAGGAAACTTTTAAATAGACTTTGCAAAGGAATTGATTGACAAGACACATGAGACTAATGAGGAAAGGAGCAGAAAAGAGATACGTAGGTGACAGAGGATCCCTGATTCTTGGCGCCTTGTCACAGGGAAAAGTCCCTGTCCTTTTCGCCTGATCTGACAATGCCATTCTGTGCCCCTACAGCATCTGCTTTTGCCCCTGGCAGGAGCCTTTGTGGGAAGAGATGGTGATGGTCCTGAGCCCCCTGTTTTTGGTCTTCATGCTGGGTCTGGGTCTGACGCCACTCACCCTGGCTCAGGATGACGACAGATACAGACACTTCCTGACCCAGCACTACGATGCCAGGCCATTCGGCCGGGATAGGAGATACTGTGAAACCATGATGAAGAGACGAGGCATGACCAGCCCCTGCAAAGACACCAACACCTTTGTTCATGGCACCAAGAATGACATCAAGGCCATCTGTGAAGAAAGGAATGGAACACCTTACCGCGGCAATCTCAGAATAAGCAAGTCTCCCTTCCAGATCACCACCTGCAAGCATAAAGGAGGGTCCCCCCGGCCTCCATGCCAGTACAGCGCCACAGAAGCACACAGAGTCATTGTTGTTGGCTGTGAAAATGGCTGGCCCACCCACTTGGAGGAGTCCTTTATCCCTCCAAGCCAGTAGCCTAGAGCTGGCTCTGCTCTTCTTTCCTTGCTTCCCCCCTCATACCATAGCAACATTCATGGCTAGGAATCCAGAAAGTGAGCTGTCTGATCTTTGTTTTCTGCTTTACTATATGCTTAATAAATAAAAACATCTCTGAAATCAGTAAGAATCAAAGCTCTTCTCACTGATTCTTGGTCTATTGATCTTACCCCATTTTCTCTATTCAGCTGCCCTCTGAGAGGGTTGGATGGGACAGAAATGCCTTTTTCCTTATGAGTCAGTTCCTTATCAGGCCTTAAGGAGGTAAACTTTACCTTTATGTGAAGGAAGGATGTTAAATTTATCTTACAGAGATTGGTGGGAAAATTCCAGGGCTGAAGGCCACTAAGCAGAATTTTTAGGAGAAGCAAACTGTTTTGTTGTGACCTTTAAGTTGCCAGTATTACTTTTACAAATGTTAAGCCTTAGGAAGAAGAGCTTAGGACTAAAGACCAACAGATCAATTACCCTTTATCTCCTCACCCCCACCTCCCACCCTCCATGTATATACACACATCTTTGTAATCCTGCCTGAATACCAAAATCCATTCAGGGCAGCTACTCTTACCTTAAGCAGGAAGTAATTTGATATTGCTTTGAATGCAACACTCCCAGGATATTCTCATGGTTATTTTATGTAAAGGTCAAAACTTTGATTATTATTATGTTCTCTTTCATCTTTTACTTCATCAACTGCTGTCTGGCAACTCTGAGGTCTTGGGGAGGTCATAGAAAGATTCCAAACTTATCCTTGATTCTTCTTCAACTTGATAGGTTTTCAAGTAAATACAAACTTAGCTTAACAGACAGTCTCTGTAAAATATGCTCATTCATCCACGGATTCAGTGGTTAACTTCCTGTTACATAATTTCATCAACAGATGCTTGGATATTTTATGTAGAAAGTAGTTAATAAATTACAGTTATACATCACCAGTTTTTCCATCTTATGAATGACTGTAGTGGTCACAGTATTTGCCATGGTGACCTCCCCTGCTGCCTACATGCCCTGAAGTGGACCAGAAGCCATGGGTCCTCGATACCTGGGTTATAGGCCAGTGTCCTGGTGCCACAGAGAGCCCAGCCTCACCAAAAGTATTCAATTTATGGAGGAAGGGATGGAGAAGGTTATGGGTACATACTCAACACCTCAATATATCTGCCTTAAGTTCATCTATTTCATCATTGAAAACATTGTCATTTCTTTCTGAAGTAGCCAGAAGGGTTTTCCAAACCTCTTTTATTCAGAAATTTGTGTTGGGACTTCACTGGTGGCACAGTAGTTAAGAATCCACCTGCCAATGCAGGGGACATGAGTTTGATCCCTGGTCTTGGAAGAGCCCAAGCAGCTCGGAGCAACTAAGCCCACGTGCCATAACTACAGAGCTTGTGCTGTGGAGCCCCTGAGCCACAACGACTGAAGCCCGCACACCCTACACCCTGCATGCCACAACTACTGAACCCATGTGTTGCAACTACTGAAGCCCATGTGCCTAGAACCCTTGCTCTGCAGCAAGAGAAGCCACTGCAATGAGAAGCCCATGCACTGCAACCAAACAGGAGCCCTCACTCACCACAACTAGAGAAAGCCTGTGTGCAACAACAAAGACCCAAAGCATAAGAAGAAAAAAGAAAAAACATACCTGAAACAGATGGTGGTAAAAGAAAAAAAAAAAGGAAAGTTTCTCTTAGTATAAAATCAACAAACCCTTAGGAAGAGAGAAATTTCCAGTCTTTGGTAGACTACTTGGACTTTTATTTTCTGGTTCTCCAATCAGTGATATGAGGCAAAGGGGCTTCCAAACAGACTACTGCTCACTCATGGTCTGGATGGGGAAAGTCAAAGGCATGGACCATTATTACATTCATGACATCAGAGCTGTGAAACTCACACCTCCAAATGTCTGCTTAGAGCATTATCATTGCATACCCTGCCCTGGTCTTAGGACAAATGACACTTTCCCAGGACATCATGTGGCAGTGGGATAGGTTGCTTCCTGACCTGCTGATGGAGCTAGCAGCTGCGTAGCCAATCCTGGTATTTTTTGCTCTCTTGTTCTCTCCCAACCAGAGCTGTTTAGAATGAAATGTTTAGTCACAGGAAAGTCATTTTATCGCAAGTCAGTCATTTGAGGAATTGAAATCCTAATCCACTATGTTTTGTTAACTTTGCAAGGAAAAGAGAAGAAGAACCCCCAAATGTCAAGTCCTTTGAAGAATGGTGGCATGCAAGGAAGGAAATTCCATGTGCTTTGGAGAGGAAACATTTGTCTAGGGACACAGCATAAAGTCTAGTGGCTGAGATGTTTCCGCTGAAAAACAGCCTTCTAATCTCTTGGGAATACAGGGTCTCTACAAAATAAGAGGGAGGGCGTCAATCGTATGTGTAATTCAGTGTAGCCATCATTTTCTCAGATTGAAGGGAACAAAGGAAACCAAGAAAATGGAAATTGTAGAAACGACCATTGTTGACATTTACTGAACACTCACCATAGGCTAGGCATTGTGATAAGCACTGTACATGAATTTTATCATTTATTCTTCACAGCATTCTAAGAAGTAGGTATTATTATTATATTTATTTTAGTTGTGAGGAAATATACTGAGAGAGGTTAAGTAACTTCCCCAAGGTCACATAGTTAGTGTGGTAGAACTAGGTCTTTGGGATCACCCTATCAAATGAAGTTCTCTCTGAGATTCGACGTGTGTGGTGGAGAAAGACTTTGGGACAAGCTCTACCCAAAAAGTATGTGTTGGGAGGGTTTGGGGCTCGTTTCATTTTCTGTTGTAGGAAGAACCTTGAGATGCATCCATTGATATCTACACTGGACTTCTGTTCATAATATTTTCCTGTGTCTTGTTAAGTCTGTTGGTTACCGTGGCTGAGGCCATGGCTTTGCTCTTGTGTGAACAGTTTAATCTTCTCTGTAGCTAGTCATCTTGCGAAACCATGTTGTTGGTCGCAAAGAAGCAAGATGAGAGAAAGTCGACAGAACTGTGCCAATTAGATTTGGGGAAAGCAACCCACAGCACACTGCTGTGATGAAGCTCTTAGCCAAGTGCTAAGTGTGTCTTCCGTAGTTGTGTCCAGTGGTCCTGGGGTGAGGGTAACTTGAGCATCATTTCTTCCTGCCATCCTGCTTCCCACAGCTCCTTTACCTCCCTCTCTTCCTAACTCCATATTGTGTCTCTGCGGCAGCAGGTGCCGGAATATGACATAGAGCTCTGTATCTTTCTGTGCACAGGCGAAAGCTGGTTGTGAACTTACAAGGTGGCATTTCAAAGAATGATAGTTATGTTTGACCCTGATCATTCTCGTTAAGGAGAGGCTGTAGGTGGAATAAAGTGCAGGTCCTCGTCAGCCGTTTTGGTCACATGCACAGTGTGATCCACCATCGTGATGCAGCATCTTTGAAAACAAAGGACAGTAGGAAGCATGTATACCAAACTAGGAGCTTCGCTGGGGTGACCCTTGCACTGTGTGTGTGTAGAAAATGGACCTGTCTGATGCTCCAGAACTGGTTCTTGCTGCTTTGGGTTGCTCACTTCCTGTTGAATCAGGCATGACTTTTCCTGCCCCTTGGTTTTTCTCTAGGCATCTCCGAGGTGGTGATGGCTCTCCAGAGGACCCCTGCATCACTTCTGCCCTTGCTGCTGACCCTGCTGGGGCTGGTGCTGCTGCAGCCCTCGTATGGCCAGATTCCCGGGTACCAACGATTCCTGAGGGAACACGTGGACTCTGGTGTGACAGGAGGCACTAATACCTACTGCAACATGATGATGCAAAGACGGCGCATGACTTTACCTCGGTGCAAGGGCTTCAACACTTTCATTCATGAAGACCTTGGGAACATTCTTAGTATCTGCCGCAACAACAATATTCGATGCAGGAATGGCCAGATGAACTGCCATGCGGGTGTAGTGAGGGTCACAGACTGCAGGCATACTGGAGGGGCCAGTGGCCCCAATTGCAGATACCAGGCGAGGGCCAGCACGAGACGTGTTGTCATTGCCTGCAATGGTAACCCATTGGTGCCTGTGCACCTTGACCGTTAGAAGCCACCCAGCAGGGGTTATGGCCCAGCTGCTGGCCTTTACCTTAAATAGCAATCAGTTTAAAAAAAAATTAAAAAAAAAATTTAAAAAATGGTTTGAAAACCTAAAAAAAAAAAATAGCAATCAGTGTTGCATTTGGGTTGTCCCAGACTCTGTCTCCACTGCTTCTTTTTTCCTTCTTTTTCCTTCTTTATATAACCCGCTCTGTTAAATACATTGCATGAAAGAGAAAGACGAGACAGAAACTTATCATGAATATGGGCTTTTCTGTAATAAGCTTCCATTTATAATATTGGTCAGCTTTGCTGTCTCTGATCTTATCCTCTGGAATTTAGTCATTACATGGCACTTCAGGAATTTCAAGGTGCTTTCAATCAAGTCACTTCATTCTAATACCATAGCCCCCTTGGGATGCTGCTGACAGTGTTACAATATACAGAAGCCTAAAGTCAAGGGAGTTGCTAAGACCAAAAAGTTAATAGAAAAGCTGAGACAAAAGTCTACTTTACATGGTTACTAATCCAGGGCTTTTTCCACTTCATCACAAGGAGTGTTTTGAAAGTATCTGGGTTTTGTTCCTCCCCAAAGTCAGCTGCTGGGGGAAGCTTTAAAAATTTGGAAATACATACTGGCAACATGAGAGCTCTCTGTGTATCATGTGGCAACCTTGCTGTGTTTGGATCTAATAAAAGCAAGAAATGATACAAGGAAGTTTCTTTTCTTCTTCCCAAACTTTTGAGTCACCCTAGTAAGTCAGAGTATTCAAATGTACTAGATCATTATGACTCATTCGCGCTTCCTGACTGAAAGAGTTTTCATGTTTTCCTTATTATAAAGGAAATAAAGTACCTAATGCCAGATATGTGAGAAGATTTTGGTCTTGTGTGTGAGATTATTTTCTTCCCTGCTGTCCTCCTTTAATTCTCTAGTTTATAAACACGCACGCACTGTTAACTCGGTGGGGGGCGGGGGTGATAGGCTGAAGGGTACCCCCCCAGCACTACTGCATGACTGACTAAAATCAGAGGCTGATCTGTTTGTGTGAGCTGGTGCTTGCAGTGGTGTTTCAGGCCATGGCACTATATGTGTGCAGTGTTGGAGTGGAGTATCTTCTCTCTGCTTTTCAGCGATTTACCAGGCAAGGGTGGGGTTATGCTGATCAAATCAATCTTAATCCCCGTCGATTGTGGGAACTGGCTGCTGCTTCCTGGTCCAGGACTGCTGAGGCAATAAGGGTGTGGCAAGTGGCCAGGCAGCCTCCTCCCTAACAGGTGACTGGTTGACTTTTCTTTTTGGGCGGCATGTTGGCTATTAGTTGGCCCACCAGGGATGGAACCTGCGCCCCCTGCATTGGAAGGGGGGAACCTTGACCACTGGACCAGCAGGAAAGTCCCAATAACTTATTTTTTTAATCGTATTATTTGTATTAATAAATCTGAACTCACTACTAAAAGAAAAAGATTTTCAGATTTAATCAGAAAGCAAAACCCAGCTGCGTGGTCTGCAATGGTTGATAATTTTTTAAAACTCATTTCTTCAGTGTGTTTTTATTTATTTTTGTTTGTTTGGCACACGGGCTTAGTTGCTCCGTGGCATGTGGGATCTTCCTGGAGCAGGGATTGAACCTGTGTCCCCTGCATTGGCAGGGGGATTCTTAACCACTGCACCACCTAGGAAGCCCTTCAGTGTGTTTTTAAAAAGTGATGGGTGATTAATATAAAAGTGCCTCTCTCAAACAGCATGTTTGCCCACTAAAGGAAAGTGAGTGTTTGGACACATTGTTAGATGCCAGGAGAGGCCCCACATCCCTCTACCTCTCTTTGCTCTGTTAAAAACCAAAATTCAACCAAATAAATTTGAACATCTATTTGGTTTTGTTGAACAATTCATGAAAGGGGCAGCATCTCATCTAGTAAATAAGAGAGACGCTGCGAGGAGCTCTGCAATGGAAGGCTTTTACAGGCAGAAGCTGGATGAGGCAAGGAAGTTATTAGCAACAAAAAAGAAAGGATTCTTTCAGTCAACGTCCCCTGCCGGTTGTTTGTTTTTTTTAAGAGAACTTTCTTTATTATTTATTCTTTTTTGGCTGCGTTGTGTCATTGTTGCTGTGCTTGAGCTTTCTGTGTTAGTGGTGTGTGGGGGCTACCCTTTGCTGTGGCACACGGGCTTTTCATTGTGGTGGCTTCTCTTGTTGCGGAGCACCAGCTCTCGGCCCATAGGCTTCAGTAGGTGTGGCACAAGGGCTCAGTAGTTGTGGCTCACGGGTTTTCTTGCTCCGCTTCATGTGGGATATTCCCAGACCAGGGATCCAACCCATGTCCCTTGCATTGGCAGGCGGATTCTTAACGACTATGCCACCAGGTACTTAACGAAGTACCTCCCTGCTGTTTGAGTTGGGAGTTTCCTCTTAAGAAACACTGACGTGGGCTTCCCTGGTGGCACAGTGGTTGAGAATCTGCCTGCCAATGCAAGGGACACAGGTTCCAGCCCTGGGCCGGGAAGATCCCACATGCCGCAGAGCAGCTAAGCCTGTGTGCCACAATTATTGAGCCTTCGCTCTAGAGCCCACGATCCACAACTACTGAGCCATCTTGTTGCAGAAAACCCATCCCACAAGAGACCAAGCATCACACTCAGAGGGTTGGAGAACTCAGGTTCATTGAGCCGGCGGACCCAGACGAGCTAACGCTCCAAAATTCTGGTGCCCTGTTTTGGGGGAGTCTTTTCCTTATATAGGTTAAAGCATATAGCTATAATTGGTACAGACTGATTGGTTGGTTTAAACAAGACTCTAGTGGAGTTTTTACATAAACTGATTGGTTACAAAATTACTATAGGTTATGGGCAGTTACAGAGCACTGGAGTTGCTATGGGTTACACACTAGGTGGGAGGGTCCCCAAACAGAAACTTGTAGGAGCAGGACATTCTATACTTATCAGGACTAAGGTCACAATTGGCATTTTCTTATTGGTTACAGGTTGAAGTTAATGATTGCATAACAAGTCTATGTGTAAAGGGTCTTGAACAAAGGCTTGGGGTGGGTGCCTAAGAACGAGTCATTCCTCCCTTATCTGATCACTCTAGTAACTCATTTTACTGTTTAACCCAGAGTGGTGAGCAGGCTTTTGCTAGATAGAGGAGAGTAAGCAATCACAAGCACTGGAGTTCCAATTTTTCCTCATCAATGTGTCGCAACTACTGAAGCCCAGGCGCCTAGAGTCAGTGCTCCACAACAAGAGAAGCCACCACAATGAGAAGCCCATGCACTGCAACAAAGAGTAACCCCCGCTCTCCACAACTACAGAAAGCCTGCACGCAGCAAGACACAAAGAAGCCAATAAATAAAAATAAATAAACAAACAAACAAATTAAATTAAAAAAACAAACAGAAGCACTGACTTACACAATACCCACCTCACACAGTCTGGTGAGAGTTAGGTGTAGTCATGCATATGAGTGCTCCATAGAATGAAAAGTAACACTGACTGTTATAATTGTTACTGAGTCCAGGCTTGCTCTGCTCGCCGCACGACAGGCCAATGAATCACAGACGAGGTGTTGAGGCAATTCGTGAAGATGAGACTAGTGCCTTTAAAAAACCATCTTGTTGGGGTCTGGATGCCAGTTTGTTCTATAGAACCAGAGAGGGAGAGGCCATGAGGAAGGAAAGTTAAAAGGCCATCAGTCTTACAAAAGATCTCTGGGAATAACCAGCCTTGGTGAGGGGACATGTTAATTTCAGCCATTCACACAGTGGGCAGGGCAGATTGTCCGCCTGGTGGGCTGAACAGAGGCACTTTAGTTCAACTTTCAGGCAGAGGGGCAGGGTTCCCTGAGGCAGGCCATTATGTATGATTACAATAACAAAAGCAACAAAAAGCAAAGCTTAATTCAAAGAAACAGATCTAACATGGAGTCCGAAGCTCTACACGGTGGGTAACATAATTATTATGATGATTTCAAGTGCATTTGTTTTACTGGTAGGCAGCCTGTCTTCAGTTGACACCTAAAGTACAGGGAGACTGAAAATTGGAGGTGGGTGTGATTTCCGACGCAGGCAGCACTAAGCGGCAGCTTGCAGCAAACAGCAGGGAGCAGCAGCTAGAAATGAGATCTTGATTCTTAGTTCCCAGACCAGGAGTCCTAACCACTGGACCACAGGGGCCAGTGGCTAGGGCCTGGGTCCCTAGTTCTTGCCTGCCTTGTCAAGAATGAATTCAGGTGAGGGGGCAGAAGGGAAAGGGAAAAGTAAAAAAGCTTATTGGAAAAGCAAAGTACATGCGGAAAGACGCATGAGCAAGCTCAAGGAGAGAGTCCCTAGAGTCACGCCTATGTGGGAGTTTAAATTCTTTATAAAGGGGTAGTCTTCCGGGTCTTTGTCTTCTTGGCCAATCATATTGTTTTGACCCCAGCGTTAATTTGCCTCTGGATCCTCCCCTGGGTGTGCACCCCTCCATTAAGATGGATCCTATCTCAAAGGCCTCTGGGAGACAGATAGCAAGACTTATTATGATCTGGCGTCCCCTGCTTTTTGACCCCATGAAGGCTTTTCCCCATGCGTAGTGTCTCCCTTGTCTCAAAGATGGGGAGTGTATGACCTCTCGATCTCTTAACAGGGTTAGCCCCTCTCTGTCCCTGCCATAAAAGTGTCCAAATGTCCAATTATTTACCCTATTTCTGTTGCTGTTTCGTATATCGAGATTTGCAAATCTCAAAATATAGACAGGAGTCCAGTCATAAATACGTAATCCGGAGTGCAGTTGTGTCTTGCTTTAGGAAATGTAAACAGGGAGGGGGTAATGGATGTCTGGCCTGGAGCTCATCTTCTTCTCAGCCCAGAGGTGTGAACAGGCCAATTGTAAATACTTAGCCTGGGGCCCATCTCTCTCCTCCCTCAGATGGATGACAATGGAAGGGTGAGGATTTTTCAGAAGACAACAGTGTCCCAGACCCAACACCAGCGAAGGTGGCTGCTGAGCATCTGTGAAACTGTTGGCCTCCTGCTGCTACCAGGTATTTGAGACCCTAGGATCTATAAGTGATCCTGGTGACCTTTGGCCCACTTTCTATGCAGGCAACGAATGCACTCTGTGAGTGGACACAATGTCAGTGTTGCACTGTGCAACTGTGTTACAGGGGACAGAAGATTGAGCGCTCAGTTAGTCACTTGTGGTCCGGTAAAGATGAAAGGAAAGAGAAGCCCAGGGAACATGGTAAGGATATTTCTGAGGGTTAGTAGCTGGGAGGCTGAGGTCAAAGGCAGGGTGCTAACAGCTGTCACATAACCCTCTCTGGAAGTGCTTTCCTGGTTCTGTGAAACCTACGTAGCCCCCTTTCATGAAACGAAATTACGTGGGTAAACAGAAAGCACAGTGGAACAGCATCCTGCTGGGAGACCCCATCTTACTCTGCAGCTTCTTCCAAGGCAGTTCTTGGAGCTGGCCCAGGTAACAACATCTTCTGCATCCAGATCATAGCATGGGAACAGTGAAACCTGGGTCCTGGTCTGGGCAAGAGGATGTCAACCAGGGATGTCAGAAAAAGCCAACTTGGGGACAAAAGGCCATGTTTATCAAGCTTTGCCTGCTAGAACAAATCTCTGATCTGTTCAGGTGGGTTAATAATTGACTCAGTCAGGCCCGGGGAAGAGGTGAATGACTCTGTTTGTCCAAGAGCAGTGTCCTTGGTTTGCGTGTCTCTGCCAGAACTGGGGATTTTGAGATCTAGTCTCCCCACCCTGTTCATCTGATCACTATATAATGAGAACCAGGAAGGGCCTCCAGGTTCACATAGCCAGGACGCATCTGCAGGAATAAACAGCTGGAACCTCTCTTCAATTGCAGGGAAACTTCCAGATTTTTGTAAGATTCATCTGTCTGGGTAATCTTTTGTTTAATTTATGTGTGTGTTTGTTTTTTTACTTATATACTATTTCTAGCCATCCCTCCATTTCCGTGAAACTATCTCCCCCCTTTTAAAGCCTCTGGGCCCAAGGCCACAAACTGAGAAGAAAATGAGTTAGATTCCAAAGTTAAAAATGAAAACAGATTTCTTTAGGGGATATCCTATATGAAGATAAAGAGAAATTAGTGTGACCTGGAGCAACTGGTGGTTTAGGAGAGATTCCTAAATTGTGATAAAATTCCCAAAGATTTGGGAAAGGTGTTAGCTGAAGGGTATCTGGGAGTGCCCCTGGATATACGCATTCTATGCGGCTTAACAAGAAAAGAGACAGAAAGTATATTTTTAGCTCTGTTTTTGTTTTCTTTCCCTTCCTTTCCTTTTCTTTCTTTTTTTTTAAAATACTTAATTGTTTGGCTGCTCCAGGTCTTAGTTACAGCACGTGGGATCTTCCTTCTTCGTTGTGACATGCAAGATCTTTTGTTGTAGCATTTACACTCTTAGTTGGGACATGTGTGGGATCTATTACCCTGACCAGGAATGGAACCCTTCACCCTGCATTGGGAGCTCAGAGTCTTAGCAAGTGGACCACCAGGGAAGTCCCAGCTCTGTTTTCCTATAAGCCTCAATGCTAAATTCTTTCCTTAAGAAAGTTTTGGGGGAATTCCCTGGCAGTTCAGTGGTTAGGACTCTGTGCTGTCACTGCCGAGGGTGTGGGTTCAATCCCTGATCAGGGAACTAAGCTCCAACAAGCCATGCAGTGCAGCCACAAAAAAAAAAAAAAAAAAAAAAAAGGATATTTTTGGTGCTCTTTGAAAGTCAAGTGGAACACATCCCAAGATCAAAAGAAGGTACATTGACCATAGTTACCCATCAGAAAAAGTCAGGGTAGTCCCTGGCGCATGAAGCGCAATGGACCCTTGAATACAAGGTGCTGCTGGTGGTGGGAGAAAGAGAATGTTAAGTTTTATAAAGACCACGGGATTGGTTTGAGACAGAGGATGAAGTAGGCTAAAGAACATTGGGAACAAATTCCACTGACAGCTACGTGCTTGGGTCTAGAGGATGTGTAAGAGAACGTGACCATCCTTGGCCAAGTGTGAGGCTCTGCTTCATGGGCCTCGGCAGCTTCACTTCTGTTCCACACATGATCTGTCTCTTAGTTGTTTTCTTCCCATTCCACCCTCCCTCTCTTTTGGGGAAATTTAGAATTGCCTATGTGAGCGTGGAAGGTGTGAGTGGGGGAGCAGATGTTACATAGTGGTGGCCGTGGTGTCTATTTGCTGGGATTTGGTTTCTGGATGTCTCAGGGGGTCAAGATTACAATAAGCCTGAGCAAACTTCAGCTGAGTTGTTACAGAATGAATGTGCAAATTCTGTGAATCAGAAACTAAGATATTCCTTTACCTCCCCAGACTGGGACATGAGGACATTCAACCTCCCAAGGAACAAGTGGCTTTTTAGGTGCAAAGGCCTGAGGTAGGGTCAGTCCAGTGCCTTAACTAGAGGTGGCGTGGGCTGGACTTACACGCCGAGCCTTAAGGGATGATGGGTACCCGTGAGATGGGGTCGCAGACCATCCTGCCGTCACTTTCTTCCAGCTCGTCCCATGTGCCACCAACTAAACGTATACAAACTGCCCTTTCCAATTCCATGGTCACTGGACTTTGGCTAGTGAAACAAGAAAGACTCTCTCATGCTTAATGGGAACCATGGCATTTCAGACTTTTAGACCTAGCAACTCTCATTGTATAGATGAAGACATTTAGGCCTGCAGAGGAAAATGAAGTCAGTGACTACCAAAAGTACTATTGAGGGTCTACTGTGAGGCAGGCAGTATGATTCAAGGTGAATAATAGGAGCCCCGCCCTCCTGTAGATCATGCACCAGCAGGAAACAGTGATTTGTAAACAGGTAAGGGTTTGCTCAAGATCCCACGAATACCGGTTTGGGAATGGCACCCATGAGACCTGACAAGAGGTAAATCTTTATTTTGTGATACCCTTGTGGGCATACCCTGAGCTTTGTGACTTTTGCTTTGACACGGGTATGTAGTGAGGTGTCCTGGGTCTTAAAATCTAAAGCATAGAGTATTTGGACAGAGACCGTAGACAGGCCTGCCGGCTCACAGCACTGCCTGAACAGTAGTATCCCCTGTACAATACTGGCACCTCCTACAAGGACCCACTGTTTCCTCTACAGCATGGGAGACAGCATTCCTATCCGCCTCTGCCACCTAATGACTCTTTTGGGTACTGCCAGCTCAGGTTCTACTTCCAGATTTTTGCGCTCTGGGATTCTGGCCTCTGTTCCCTGTGTGACCTTTAAGGTCCCTTCCAACCTTGACAGCCTGCCATTCTACCATTGCCTGTGACATTAGAAGGCAATCTTTGTGCCTTGCAGAGCAAGAGACTTAACTGATTACCATTCAAGTAAACAGTGTCTTCCAAACAACTCGAAAGAGAAAACACACCCAGGACACTGAAATACACAATGTAAGTGTGAAGGGCTTGGCGCGTGGGGAGCGTGGCAGCCCTGCAGCTGTGTGGAGCAGAGCCATGTAGCACTACTTGTTTTTCTCTTAGGTGTGACTGTCGCAGTCGTGTACCACTTTCTTCCTATCCTCCCAAGAACACATTTTGCTGCTTCTATGACAAATCATACTCTCATGTGCTTAATGGAACCCTTTTCACGACTATGTCTTTATTTCACTATTGAGGAATGACCGAAGAATTTCTTAGTGTATGATTTGGTAATTCTTCGGCAGTATACCAAATTCTTCCATCGTTATGATCAGGCAAGGTGGATCAAGGCCAAATGCTGATTAGAAAGAGAAATCAGAGAAATGCCCCATGAAAGTGATCCAAACTACCACGAAGATGTGACTCTCTCTCTCTGAGCCTTCCTGTGTGTCTACCCACACGTACCCTACTCGCTTTCCTCCTAATAAACACTTTACTTGCTTCACTAAGGAAAAAAAAATGAAAAAAAGTGAAAGAGAGGTCACTCCCCTCACCGCATCACAGGCCTTCCATGTAACCAGCAGAACCCCAAATCCTCTTGTCTTTCTAGAGTAACAGCTGTACTCCCAGGGCTGTCAGCATCACTACAGGCTTAGTGCTACAACCTGTGGCCTCTTTAAGGGCTACAGAAATATTTAATTTGAAAATATGTTTATTGTCTAATGCATGAGGAAAGCACAATATAAAAAAGAATAATTAATTTAATATTCATAAGACTGTACCACTTATTTTTAAATTTAGGATGCATAAAGATTATAGTACATTTAAGAATAAATTGAAGGCCAAATTTTTGTCCCATTGTAAGAATTTTTCAGCACATGTGATGGTTGCCAATTGTAAATTAAATGAGTGACTCGTAGACAAACAATTTGAAAAACCAAATTACAAAAATCAGCTTCCAATTTACACTGGAAAGTCATCTTTGTTGTTGGATGTGAGGGCATTCGCATATATTTGGTATAAGGTGGAATAGGACTATGGTGGTTTCTTAAAAGGCCCTGTTCTTCTAATTTTTCTCCGAAGAACTAAGGTGTAGTCAGAAACTCCCTGCTACAAACACCAAATATCTTTCAATTCTCAAATTCTCAAGTTTCAGAAGAAATAAAATCTCAGTGGCTCATAAGAGATTTGTTTTCTATTTTGTTATAATCTATGCCTATTTAATTCTGTTGTAAATCATCTATCATGGAGTTAAAGTCGTGCCCCAGGAAGAAGCACAATATTGACTCTCTGGGCGTGCTGAGTGTCTGTGACACACCATGCCTGGAATGTGTGAGCTGTACAGATTGAGTTGACAGCTCTTGAGAAATGATGGCAGCTTTCTTCCTTGGAGGAAGATGTTAAGAAATCATTGGAGCAAATTGTAAGGCCTCTGATTTGATGAAGAGCTCTAAGGTGTTTTGTTTGTTTAACCACGTGGTAATACCATTTGCCTATTGTGTGTCAGTCTATGTATGTATCCAGGGAAAGTGGAAAATATTCCCAGTGGACAATAATCCAAAGTGTTCTCAATGCAAGAAGCTCCTAAGAATAAATTTGAATTCTTCTTGCTCCAGTCCTCTGTAAGAGCTGACCCCAGACCCACTCCCAAGCACTATATGGGTTCTTCCACACTCCTCCCTGTTCTTTCTAAATAGGACGAAATCATTCCACCTTCGGCCATGAACCGCCTGCTCCGTGGGGAATTTGGTCTGCTTCCCTTCATCTCAGGGTGAAACTGCTCTCACTCTTCTCCTCACAGTCAACTGACAGGTTGTCTTGAGGATCTGGAATCCGACTTCAACAATCCTCTGATCACCCTTCCCTGGGTTCAAGGTTCCCTAAAATTTCCTCTTCTTTAGAGATTTTACCGTCTACCTCACTGTCTCATCTTAGTAACTTGGCATTCCCACGTCTTCCCCATGGATGCTACATCCTGCTTTAAGGAGACACTTGGTGTGGCTTAATGGTCTTTGGGTTCCAGGACCTAGCGTTACTGAGTCCAAGCTCACTGCATGACAGACCAATGAATTGGAGACAAGGTGTTGAGGCAAGGAATATAACTTTATTTGGAAAGTGGCAGACCAAGAAAATGGCAGACTCGTGTCTCTGAAAAACCATCCTATTGGGGTCTGGATGGCAGTTTCTTTTATAGAATCAGAGAGGGAAAGTCAAGGGAGTAAAGGAAAATGGGTTATCAGTCTTGCAAAACATCTCCTGCAAAGACTAGCCTCAGGGAAGGGATGCATTAATTTCTTCTTTTCTGCAGCCATTCACAGGTGTGTAGGGTTCCCTAAGGCAGGCCAGTGTGTATGATTAAAATAGCAAAAGCAATGAAAAGCAAAGGTTAAAGTCAAAGCAACAGATTGAACATGTAGTCTGATTTAGCTCTTCCCTGTTACACTAGCAAGGTGGCTGGTACCCAGCAGGGGCTTATATAGTGTTTGTTATCAAATTAGTTAATATGAATTAACGAGTGCGAATGGATTTTGTAATGCTACAACTGAGAGAAAAGTCGTTTTTCAGTGATCCTCAGGGACAGGAAAGAGCAGTTGGGGCTGGGAGTTGTGTTCAGGAAACTTTTAAATAGACTTTGCAAAGGAATTGATTGACAAGACACATGAGACTAATGAGGAAAGGAGCAGAAAAGAGATACGTAGGTGACAGAGGATCCCTGATTCTTGGCGCCTTGTCACAGGGGAAAGTCCCTGTCCTTTTCGCCTGATTTGACAATGCCATTCTGTGCCCCTACAGCATCTGCTTTTGCCCCTGGCAGGAGCCTTTGTGGGAAGAGATGGTGATGGTCCTGAGCCCCCTGTTTTTGGTCTTCATGCTGGGTCTGGGTCTGACCCCACTCACCCTGGCTCAGGATGACGGCAGGTACAGACACTTCCTGACCCAGCACTACGATGCCAGGCCATTCGGCCGGGATAGGAGATACTGTGAAACCATGATGAAGAGACGAGGCATGACCAGCCCCTGCAAAGACACCAACACCTTTGTTCATGGCACCAAGAATGACATCAAGGCCATCTGTGAAGAAAGGAATGGAACACCTTACCGCGGCAATCTCAGAATAAGCAAGTCTCCCTTCCAGATCACCATCTGCAAGCATAAAGGAGGGTCCCCCCGGCCTCCATGCCAGTACAGCGCCACAGAAGCATACAGAGTCATTGTTGTTGGCTGTGAAAATGGCTGGCCCACCCACTTGGAGGAGTCCTTTATCCCTCCAAGCAAGTAGCCTAGAGCTGGCTCTGCTCTTCTTTCCTTGCTTTCCCCCCTCATACCATAGCAACATTCATGGCTGGGAATCCAGAAAGTGAGCTGTCTGATCTTTGTTTTCTGCTTTACTATATGCTTAATAAATAAAAACATCTCTGAAATCAGTAAGAATCAAAGCTCTTCTCACTGATTCTTGGTCTATTGATCTTACCCCATTTTCTCTATTCAGCTGCCCTCTGAGAGGGTTGGATGGGACAGAAATGCCTTTTTCCTTATGAGTCAGTTCCTTATCAGGCCTTAAGGAGGTAAACTTTACCTTTATGTGAAGGAAGGATGTTAAATTTATCTTACAGAGATTGGTGGGAAAATTCCAGGGCTGAAGGCCACTAAGCAGAATTTTTAGGAGAAGCAAACTGTTTTGTTGTGACCTTTAAGTTGCCAGTATTACTTTTACAAATGTTAAGCCTTAGGAAGAAGAGCTTAGGACTAAAGACCAACAGATCAATTACCCTTTATCTCCTCACCCCCACCCCCCACCCCCCATGTATATATACACATCTTTGTAATCCTGCCTGAATACCAAAATCCATTCAGGGCAGCCACTCTTACCTTAAGCAGGAAGTAATTTGATATTGCTTTGAATGCAACACTCCCAGGATATTCTCATGGTTATTTTATGTAAAGGTCAAAACTTTGATTATTATTATGTTCTCTTTCATCTTTTACTTCATCAACTGCTGTCTGGCAACTCTGAGGTCTTGGGGAGGTCATAGAAAGATTCCAAACTTACCCTTGATTCTTCTTCAACTTGATAGGTTTTCAAGTAAATACAAACTTAGCTTAACAGACAGTCTCTGTAAAATATGCTCATTCATCCACGGATTCAGTGGTTAACTTCCTGTTACATAATTTCATCAACAGATGCTTGGATATTTTATGTAGAAAGTAGTTAATAAATTACAGTTATACATCACCAGTTTTTCCATCTTATGAATGACTGTAGTGGTCACAGTATTTGCCATGGCGACCTCCCCTGCTGCCTACATGCCCTGAAATGGACCAAAAGCCCTGGTTCCTCAATACCCAGGTTATAGGCCAGTGTCCTGGTGTCACAGAGAGCCCAGCCTCACCAAAAGTATTCAATTTATGGAGGAAGGGATGGAGAAGTAGGTTATGGGTACACACTCAACACCTCAATATATCTGCCTTGAGTTCGTCTATTTAAAAATTGAAAACATTGTTATTTCATTCTGAAGCAGCCAGAAGGGTTTTCCAAACCTCTTTTATTCAAAAATTTGCCTTGGGACTTCACTGGTGGTGCAATGGTTAAGAATCCACCTGCCAATGCAGGAGACACAAGTTTGATCCCCGGTCTTGGAAGAGCCCACAGACCTTGGAACAACTATGCCCGTGCGCCACAACTACAGAGCCTGTGCTGCGGAGCCCCTGAGCCACAATGACTGAAGCCCGCACACCCTACACCCTGCATGCCACAACTACTGAACCCATGTGTTGCGACTACTGAAGCCCATGTGCCTAGAACCCTTGCTCTGCAACAAGAGAAGCCACCACAATGAGAAGCCCATGCACTGCAACCAAACAGTAGCCCTCACTCACCACAACTAGAGAAAGCTTGTGTGCAACAGCGAAGACTCAAAGCAGAAAAAGAAAGAGAAAAAAACATTCTGAAAATAAATGGTGGTAACAAAAAAAGGAAAGTTTGTCTTACTATAAAATCAACAAACTCTTAGGAAGAGAGAAATTTCTAGTGTTTGGTAGACTATTTGGACTTTTATTTTCTGGTTCTCCAACCAGTCCTATCTCCCTAATATGAGGCAAAGGGGCTTCCAAACAGACTACTGCTCACTCATGGTCTGGATGGGGAAAGTCAAATGCATGGACCATTATTACATTCATGACATCAGAGCTGTGAAACTCACACCTCCAAATGTCTGCTTAGAGCATTATCATTGCATACCCTGCCCTGGTCTTAGGACAAATGACACTTTCCCAGGACATCATGTGGCAGTGGGATAGGTTGCTTCCTGACCTGCTGATGGAGCTAGCAGCTGCGTAGCCAATCCTGGTATTTTTTGCTCTCTTGTTCTCTCCCAGCCAGAGCTGTTTAGAATGAAATGTTTAGTCACAGGAAAGTCATTTTATCGCAAGTCAGTCATTTGAGGAATTGAAATCCTAATCCACTATGTTTTGTTAACTTTGCAAGGAAAAAAGAAGAAGAACCCCCAAATGTCAAGTCCTTTGAAGAATGGTGGCATGCAAGGAAGGAAATTCCATGTGCTTTGGAGAGGAAACATTTGTCTAGGGACACAGCATAAAGTCTAGTGGCTGAGATGTTTCCGCTGAAAAACAGCCTTCTAATCTCTTGGGAATACAGGGTCTCTACAAAATAAGAGGGAGGGCGTCAATCGTATGTGTAATTCAGTGTAGCCATCATTTTCTCAGATTGAAGGGAACAAAGGAAACCAAGAAAATGGAAATTGTAGAAACGACCATTGTTGACATTTACTGAACACTCACTATAAGTTAGGCGTTGTGATAAGCACTCTACATTGATTTTATCATATATTCTTCACAACATCCTAAGAAATAGGTATTATTATTATGCTTGTTTTAGTTGTGAGGAAATATACTCAGAGAGGTTAAGTAACTTCCCCACGGTCACACAATTAGTGTGGCAGAACTAGGTCTTTGGGATCACCCTATCAAATGAAGTTCTTACTGAGATTCGATGTGTGTGATGGAGAAAGACTTTGGGACAAGCTCTACCCAAAAAGTATGTGTTGGGAGGGTTTGGGGCTCGTTTCATTTTCTGTTGTAGGAAGAACCTTGAGATGCATCCATTGATATCTACACTGGACTTCTGTTCATAATATTTTCCTGTGTCTTGTTAAGTCTGTTGGTTACCGTGGCTGAGGCCATGGCTTTGCTCTTGTGTGAACAGTTTAATCTTCTCTGTAGCTAGTCATCTTGCGAAACCATGTTGTTGGTCGCAAAGAAGCAAGATGAGAGAAAGTCGACAGAACTGTGCCAATTAGATTTGGGGAAAGCAACCCACAGCACACTGCTGTGATGAAGCTCTTAGCCAAGTGCTAAGTGTGTCTTCCGTAGTTGTGTCCAGTGGTCCTGGGGTGAGGGTAACTTGAGCATCATTTCTTCCTGCCATCCTGCTTCCCACAGCTCCTTTACCTCCCTCTCTTCCTAACTCCATATTGTGTCTCTGCGGCAGCAGGTGCAGGAATATGACATAGAGCTCTGTATCTTTCTGTGCACAGGCGAAAGCTGGTTGTGAACTTACAAGGTGGCATTTCAAAGAATGATAGTTATGTTTGATCCTGATCATTCTCGTTAAGGAGAGGCTGTAGGTGGAATAAAGTGCAGGTCCTCGTCAGCCGTTTTGGTCACATGCACAGTGTGATCCACCATCGTGATGCAGCATCTTTGAAAACAAAGGACAGTAGGAACCATGTATACCAAACTAGGAGCTTCGCTGGGGTGACCCTTGCACTGTGTGTGTGTAGAAAATGGACCTGTCTGATGCTCCAAAACTGGTTCTTGCTGCTTTGGGTTGCTCACCTCCTGTTGAATCAGGCATGATTTTTCCTGTTCCTTGGTTTTTCTCTAGGCATCTCCGAGGTGGTGATGGCTCTCCAGAGGACCCCTGCATCACTTCTGCCCTTGCTGCTGACCCTGCTGGGGCTGGTGCTGCTGCAGCCCTCCTATGGCCAGAGTTACATGTACCAACGATTCCTGAGGCAACACGTGGATGCTGATGAGACAGGAGGCGATGATGGCTACTGCAATGTGATGATGCAAAGACGGAAGATGACTTCACGTCAGTGCAAGGGCTTCAACACTTTCATTCATGAAGACCTTGGGAACATTCTTAGTATCTGCAGCACCACCAATATTCAGTGCAAGAATGGCCAGATGAACTGCCATGAGGGTGTAGTGAGGGTCACAGACTGCAGGCAGACAGGAAGTTCCAGGGCTCCCAACTGCAGATACCGGGCCAGGGCCAGCACGAGACGTGTTGTCATTGCCTGCGACGGTAACCCAGAGGTGCCTGTGCACTTTGACCGTTAGAAGCCACCCAGAAGGGGTTATGGCCCAGCTGCTGGCCTTTACCTGACTCCTTAAACAGCAATGAGTATTGCTTTTGGGTTGTCCCAGACTCTGTCTCCACCGCTTCTTTCTTTCTTTTTTCCTTCTTTATATAACCCGCTCTGTTAAATACATTGCATGAAAGAGAAAGACAAGACATAAGCTTATAATGAATGTGGCCTTTTCTGTAATAAGCTTTCTTTTATAATATAGGTCAGCTTTGCTGTCTCTGATCTTATCCTCTGGAATTTAGTCATTACACAGCACTTCAGGAATTTCAAGGTGCTTTCAATCAAGTCACTTCATTCTCATACCACAGCCCCCTTGGGATGCTGCTGACAGTGTTGCAATATACAGAAGCCCAAAGTTAAGAGATTTGCTGAGACCAAAAGTTAGTAGAAAAGCTGATACAAAAGTCTACTTTACATGGTTACTAATCCAGGGCTTTTTCCACTTCATCACAAGGAGTGTTTTGAAAGTATCTGGGTTTTGTTCCTCCCCAAAGTCAGCTGCTGGGGGAAGCATTAAAAATTTGGAAATATACACTGGCACCATGAGAGCTCTCTGGGTATCAAGTGGCAACCTTGCTGTGTTTGGATCTAATAAAAGCAGGAAATGATACAAGAAAGTTTCTTTTCTTCTTCCCAAACTTTTGAGTCACCCTAGTAAGTCAGAGTATTCAAATGTACTACATCCTTAAGACTCATTCACTCTTCCTGACTGAAAGATTTTTCATGTTTTTCTTATAATAATGGAAATAAGATACCTTCAATTCCAGGTATTTGAGAAAATAACTGTCTTGTGTGTGAGATATTTTTTTTCCTCCTTTCCTTTTTTAATTCTTTTCTAGTTTATAAACATGCACACACTTTAATATCCTCATAAACTCTGGCTTAAGACTAAAGCGAATCAGATCAATGACCATGACACAAAAACCTTTGTCTCATTTGTTCCAGAGAGAATGATTCCTTTTAATGCAATTCTCACATCCCTTCCTTCTCCCTCGGAATATTTAGGAAAAAATTGAGGATAGACATTAACTGCTAAAGAGGGAAAGTGTGTGTGTGTTTGTGTGTGTGTTTGTGTGTGTATGTGTAAGGACTGAACTGAAAGCATTTGAAGTATAGCAGACACATATTGTTTATATTTGAGATATACAACTTGATTTGGTATACATACACATTCTGGGATAATCACTGTAATCAAGCTAACAAACATTACCTATCACTTGGCATGGTTCCCCTTATGAGTATATGTGCGTGATGAGAATCCACAGGATTTACCCTGTTCACACATTTTAAGTATACAGTATATGGTACTGTATTGCTACCTGTTAAAAAACTAGGGGTTCAGAAGAGGGCTCCCCAAGATGTGCTACTTTGGCATGTAAATTATTTTGAGCTAATAGCAGTGGAGACCCTGTGAACTCAAGAGAAACTACTGCCCTTCACTTAACTTCCTAGCACAATTTAAATTGGAGATTTTTCCCAGAAAAAGAATTATTAGCAGACATGAAATGGATCTCTTTCTTTGCTTGCTGCTTCACACATGAGCTCTAGCAGTGCCTCCCTCCTGCCTCTACATATCTTGAGTCACTGCTTCATTTACATCTTCAGTGGATAACACTAATTTGCTGGGAAGGGCTCAAGATGTATGGGTACAGGATGGACATCTTATCTTTTCTTAGAGTCATCTCTCAAGTCCTCCATAGCCAGGTGCCCAGTATTCCTGCCTTTTTACTCCCCCTCTTCACCCAAAGAACTAGAGAGTAGTTGGATTTACAGCATCCTCTGAGACAACCCCCATCTAGTCTATCAGCACATGATTCCCCATTATTCAAGGAATACTTGACATGAGCTAGGGCTTGAAGTGCACCAGAGTTTCTGTAAATACTAACACATCCCTATAAATGCCAACACATCCCTATCTAATCCTGATGACATATTTCCCTTTCAAAGAGAAGAAGCAGGATGGCATTTCTACTAACATGCTTTAAAGACAAATTCTGGATATAAACTAAACATTCTGACTACAGGACAGGAAAAAGAATTTTCCCTCTGTCCTTCTGGGTTCTGAGACCTGGCTGAGATCCCCTTGTAATAAAAAATAAATAAATAAATAAATCAACGAGAGAAAATGTTTGCTCTAAAACAAACAGACTGCCAGTTTTTTCTCCAGCAAAAAATGGGTTTATTTGAGAACAGCAAAGAATTGCAATTTGGGGCCCTCAACCATGGTGAACCACATGAAAGTCTCCAGCAAAAATGGAGAGGGAACTCTTTTATAGAGGGGGAAAAGAAGTTGGGTGGGCTATAGTAAACAGTGTGCATGGCTTTTCCTCGGCTGAGTTGTGAGAGTCTCTGAATGTCTGAGCCAGGAAAGAAGAGGAAATCTTTCTTCTTCCTGTTGGCTCTGCTATCCTTGTACGCTCTGCATGAGAGCTCCCCTTTCTGGTCCCCTGACTCTATTTAATTGGGATTTCTATTTATTAATTTTTTTACAAAAAATGAACAAAAGCTTAACAAAATGTATATTTCCTGTATAAATGGGCAATACCCAGGAAAGCTGAATAAACACCCCCCAGTGGCCAAAGCCGATACTTCAAATACCATTTTCAGCTAAGGACAAGAGAGGAAGTTAGGGATAGTATTTCGGGACTGCTAAGGGAAGGAAGGCAATTCACCAGAAGCTGAAGGGAGCAAATGTTGGTAAACAAATATTTGTTGAGGCTTGCAGAGACAATGGGACAGAGAGAAATTTTAGCAAAGAGACTTTGCTAGGGTCCTCTTGTCTACACACCTACACTATAATTATCCATGGTGTAACTCTCTTCCTGGAACAAGTTCCCTATCCACATTCTGTCGACTGAAAAAAAGGCACGACCTAAACGGTGAGAATTTTGTTTCACTTGGCAGACTTACTGAGGACTTAAGCTTGGTAGACAGCCTCTGAGATAGCTCTGAGGGGCTGTTTTGAAGAGGTAAGGGAGGAGTTAGGATATACAGTTTTTCAACAACAAAAAAAGCAGGTAGTTGGAACATCAAAAGATTACTGTAAATTTAAGAAAAACCAGGCATCTCAGGTTTAATGAATTTAGCACTTTTCTATGTATAAGAAGATGCAAGAGTCTGGGCTCACTGAAATCTTTCCTTTGAGATGCACCTTAACTATCTAGGGCCAGTATCCTGCTTGTCTCCATCCTGAGTTCTCCGCGTGCAGCGTTGCGGGTGGCTGCAGTGGTTGCTGGCTTGATGGCTTCAGTATCCTTTCTTTACTGAAATGGCAGGTGATATTCTTTGTCCACAATTCTTGTAGGTAGTTAGATGGAAGCCCAGTGGTTCTTCCTGAGTCTTGTGTGCCTTGACTGTGTTCAGCTCACAATAATCCACGTGCCAAAGAGACACATTTTGGGGAGGCATATTTGGGGGTGGCATATTCTGCTAGGCTTTATGACATTTTGTTTTTGTTTTTTCTTTAAGCTCTTTATTGGAATATAATTACTTTACACTGCTGTACCAGCTTATGAGGTACACCAAAGTAACTCAGCTGTATTTATACACATAGCCCCATATACCCTCCCTCCCACAACTCCCCCTGACCCTCCCGGTCCCAGCCCTCCAAGGCATCACCTATCATCGAGTTGATCTCCCTTTGTTATGCAGCAACTTCCCACTAGCTATCTATTTTACAGTTGGTAGTAAATATATGTCTATGCTACTCTCTACTTCGTCCCAGCTTCCCCTTCGCTCCCACCGCCCCCAACCTCGTGTCCTCCAGTCCATTCTCTGCATCTGCATCCTTATTCTTGTCCTGTCACTGGGTTCATCAGTACCATTTTTTTTTTTTTTTTTTTTAGATTCCATATATATGAGTTAGCATACAGTATTTGTTTTTCTCTTTCTGGCCCACTTCACTCTGTATGACAGACTCTAGGTCTATCTGCCTCATTACATATAGCTCCATTTCATTTCTTTTTATGGCTGAGTAATATTCCATTGTATATATATGCCACATCTTCTTTATCCATTCATCTCTTGATGGGCATTTAGGTTGCTTGCATGTCCTGGCTATTGTAAATAGTGCTGCAGTGAACATTATGGTATATGTTTCTTTTCGGATTATGGTTTTCTCTAGGTATATGCCCAGTAGCGGGATTACTGGATCATATGGTAGTTCTATTTGCAGTTTTTTAAGGAACCTCCAAACTGTTTTCCATAGTGGCTGTATCAACTTACATTCCCACCAACAGTGCAAGAGAGTTCCCTTTTCTCCACACCCTCTCCAACATTTGTTGTTTCTAGCTTTTTTGATGATGCCCATTCTGATTTGTGTGAGGTGATACCTCATTGTGGCTTTGACTTGCATTTCTCTAATGATGAGTGATGTTGAGCATCTTTTCATGTGTTTGTTGGCCATCTGTATGTCTTCTTTGGAGAAATGTCTATTTAGATCTTCTGTCCATTTGTTGATTGGGTTATTTGCTTTTTTGATATTGAGCTGCAAGAGCTGCTTGTATATTTTGGAGATTAATCCTTTGTCCGCTGCTTCGTTGGCAAGTATCTTCTCCCATTCTGAGGGTTGTCTTCTTGTCTTGTTTACGGTTTCCTTTGCTGTGCAAAAGCTTTTAAGTTTCATTAGGTCCCATTTGTTTATTCTTGATTTTATTTACATGATTCTAGGAGGTGGATCAAAAAGGATCTTGCTTTGATGTATGCCATAGAGTGTTCTGCCTATGTTTTCCTCTAAGAGTTTTATAGTGTCTGGCCTTACATGTAGGTCTTTAATCCATTTGGAGTTTATTTTTGTGTATGGTGTTAGGAAGTGTTCTAATTTCATTCTTTTACATGTTGCTGTCCAATTTTCCCATCACCACTTATTGAAGAGGCTTTTTTCTTTTGTATATTCTTGCCTCCTTTGTCAAAGATAAGGTGCCCATATGTGCTTGAGTTTACCTCTTAGTTCTCTATTCTGTTCCATTGATCTTCCTTTCTATTTTTGTGCCAATACTGTCTTGATCACTGTGGCCTTGTAGTATAGTTTGAAGTCAGGAAGCCTAATTCCACCAACTCCATCTTTCCTTCTCAAGATTGTTTTGGCTCTTCGGAGTCTTTTGAGTTTCCATACAAATCGTAAGATTTCTTGCTCTAGTTCTGTGAAAAATGCTGTTGGTAATTTGATAGGGATTGCATTGAATCTGTAAATTGCTTTGGGTAGTACAGTCATTTTCACAATGTCGATTCTTCCAATCCAAGAATGTGGTATGTCTCTCCATCTCTTTGTATCATCTTTGATTTCTTTCATCAGTATCTTATAGTTTTCTGCATACAGGTCTTTTGCCTGCTTAGGCAGGTTTATTCCTAGGTATTTTATTCTTTTTGTTGCAATGGTAAATGGGAGAGTTTCCTTAATTTCTCTTTCTGCTCTTCCGTTGTTCGTGTATAGGAATGCAAGAGATTTCTGTGCATTAATTTTATATCCTGCTACTTTACTAAATTCATCAATTAGTGCTAGCAGGTTACTGGTAGAGTCTTTAGAGGTTTCTATGCATAATATCATGTCATCTGCAAAGAGTGACAATTTTCCTTCTTTTCCAATTTGGATTCCTTTTATTTCTTTTTCTTCTCTGGTTGCTGTGGTTAAAACTTCCAAAACTATGTTGAATAATAATGGTGAGAGTGGACACCCTTGTCTTGTTCTTGTTCTTAGAGGGAATTCTTTCAGTTTTTCCCCATTTAGAATGATGTTGGCTGTTGGTTTGTCATATATGGCTTTTATTATGGTGAAGTAATTTCCTTCTATGCCCATTTTCTGGAGAGCTTTTATCATAAATGGATGTTGAATTTTGTCAAAAGCTTTTTATGTGTCTATTGAGATGATCATATGGTTTTTATCCTTCAATTTGTTGATATGATGTATCACATTGATTGATTTGCGTATTTTGAAGAATCCTTGCTTCCCAGGCATAAACCCCACTTGATCATGGTGTATGATTTTTTTGATGTGCTCTTGGATTCTGTTAGCTAGTATTTTGTTGAGGATTTTTGCATCTATATTCATCAGTGATATTGGTCTGTAATGTTCTTTTTTTGTGACATCTTTGCCTGGTTTTGGTATCAGGGTGATGGTGGCCTCATAGAATGAGTTTGGGAGTGTTCCTCCTTCTGCTATATTTTGGAAGAGTTTGAGAAGGATAGGTGTTAACTCTTCTCTAAATGTTTGATAGAATTCTTCTGTGAATCCATCTGGCCCTGGGCTTTTGTTTGTTGGGAGATTTTTAATAGCAGTGTCAGTTTCAGTGTTTGTGATTGGTCTGTTCATATTTTCTATATCTTTCTGGTTCATTCTTGAAAGATTGTATTTTTGTAAGAGCTTATCCATTTCTTCCAGGTTATCCAATTTAATGGCATATAGTTGCTTGTAGTGGTCTCTCGTGATCTTTTGTATTTCTGTGGTGTCAGTTGTTACTTCTTTTTCATTTCTAATTCCGTTGATTTGCATCTTCTCCCTTTTTTTCCTGATGCGTCTGGCTAATGGCTTATCAATTTTGTTAATCTTCTCAAAGAACCCGCTTTTAGTTTCATTAATCTTTGCTATTGTTTCCTTCCTTTCTTTTTCATTTATTTCTGATCTGATCTTTATGATTTCTTTCCTCTGCTCCCTTTGGGGCTTCTTTGTTCTTCTTTCTCTAATTGTTTTAGGTGTAAGGTTAGCTTGTTTATTCAATATTTTTCTTGTTTCTTAAGGTAGGCCTGTATTGCTATAAACTTCCCTCTTAGAACTGCTTTTGCTGCGTCCCATAGGTTTGGGGTTGTTGTGTTTTCATTGTGGTTTGTTTCTAGATATTTTTTGATTTCCTCTTTGATTTCTTTAATGATTTCTTGGTTGTTTAATAGTGAATTGTTTAGCCTCCATGTGTTTGTATTTTTTGCAGTTTTTTTCCTGTAATTGATATCTAGTCTCATGGTGTTGTGGTCTGAGAAGATGCTTGATATGATTTCAATTTTCTTGAATTTGCTGAGGTTTGATTTGTGACCCAAGAGGTGCTCTATCCTGGAAAATGTTCTGTGTGCACTTGAGAGGAAAGTGTATTCTGTCGTTTTTGGATGGAATGTCCTATAAATATCAATTAAGTCGAGATGGTCTAATGTGTCATTTAAAGCTTGTGTGTCCTTATTTGTTTTCTGTTTGGATGATCTGTCCATTGATGTAAGTGTGGTGTTAGTCTGCTACTATTACTGTGTTACTGTTGATTTCCCCTTTTTTGGCTGTTAGCATTTACCTTATGTATTGAGGTGCTCCTCTGTTGGGTGCATAGATATTTACAATTACTATAAGTTCTTCTTGGATGGATCCTTTGATCATTATGTAGTGCCCTTTCTCATCTCTCGTAATAGTCTTTACTTTAAAGTCTAGTTTGTCTGATATGAGTATTGCTACTCCAGCTTTCTTTTGACTTCCACTTGCATGGAATATCTTTTTCCATCCCTCTATGTTCAGTCTATATGTATGCCTTGGTCTGAAGTGGATTTCTTGCGGACAGCCTATATAAGGGTCTTGTTTTTGTATCCATTCAGCCAGTCCGTGCCTTTTGGTTGGAGCATTTAATCCATTTACATTGAAGGTGATTATTGACATGTGTGTTCCGATTACCATTTTCTTAATTGTTTTGGGTTTGTTTTTGTAGGTCTTTTCCTTTTGTTGTGTTTCCTCCTTAGAAAAGTTCCTTTAGCAATTGTTGTAAGGCTGGTTTGGTGGTGCTTAATTCTCTTAACTTTTGCTTGTCTGTAAAGCTTTTGATTTCTCCATCGAATCAGAATGAGATTCTTGCTGGGTAGAGTATTCTTGGCTGTAGGTTTTTCTCTTTCAGGACTTTCAGGATATCCTGCCATTCCCTTCTGGCCTGCAGATTTTCTGCTGAAAGATCAGCTGTTATCCTTATGGGTTTTCCCTTATCTGTTTTTTGTTGCTTTTCTCTTGCTGCTTTTAATATTTTTCTTTGTGTTTAATTTTCATTAGTTTGATCAATATGTGCCTTGATGTATTTCTCCTTGGGTTTATTCTGTATGGGACTCTCTGTGCATCTTGGACTTGATTAACTATTTCTTTTGCCATGTTGGGGAAGTTTTCCACTATAACCTCTTCAAATATTTTCTCAAACCCTTTTTTTTTTTCCTTCTTCTTCTGGGATGCCTATGATTCAAATGTTGGTGCACTTAATGTTGTCACCAAGGTCTCTGAGACTGTCTTCCATTCTTTTTATTCTTTTTTCTCTTTCCTGTTCTATGTCAGTTATTTCCCCCATTCTATCTTCCAACTCACTTATTCGTTCTTCTGTCTCAGTTATTCTGCTGTTTATACCATCTAGAGTATTTTTAATTTCAGTTATTTTGTTGTCCATTACTGTTTGTTTGCTCTTTAGTTCTTCTGAGTCCTTATTAACTGTTTCTTGTATTTTCTGTATTTTGTTATTGAGATTTTGGATCATCTTTACTATCATTACTCTGAATTCTTTTTCAGACAATTTTCCTATTTCCTCTTCATTTATTTGGTCTTGTAGGTTTTTTCCTGCTCCTTTGTCTGCATGGTGTTTCTTTGTTTTCTCATAGTAATCCAAACTTCAGAGGTTGCTTGTCCTGGCAATAAAGGGATTTAAAGAAGACTGTCCAAGTCCCAGACTAATGGCAGAGTGTTGAGTCAAACAGATACTAAGTCAAGGAAACACATACATGTATAAGACACACAAATACTGAATCCAATAGAACATAAGGCACTAGAAAGACCTGGCAGAAGAACCCCAGTATGCTATCAGACATTCAAAGAGAAAACCAACAGAAATTCAAAACCAAAACAGAGCAAAAAACAAAAACAAAAACAAAACCAACCAAACAAACAAACAAAAAACACCACACACACAAACACAAATTCAGTGAGATTTTGAAAGCTAAGGTCAAATATAATAAAGAGCTAGAGTACCACCAGACAGACTGAAGATTCTCAGAATGAAATCAGACAATTATACTTAGAACTAAGGTAAAGACAAAACCTAATAATAAATACCAAAGCAGTGTGTCATCTGGAGAATAAAGCAAGGAGACAGAGCAGACCAATAATATTGCTTATAAGTATATTAAGATAAAATAAACTAATAAAGGATAGAAGACAGGGCAACAGAAGAGCATAGTGTGACTGGAAATATGAAAAGAAAAAGAAAGAAATAGAAATGTATAAAAGATAGAGATGAAAAGAAGGTAGGAGAGATACAGTCAGCACTACAAAAAACAGCTAGAAATAGAAATATATAAAAAGGCTAAAAATAAAAATAGAATAAAAAATATGTTATAAAATGTGTAGATCCCTTAGGACTAAGATCGTAATTAACAATAATAATAAAAAATACTAGAACTGACCCCAGAATGGACCAGATCAATGGAATTAATACTAACATTTCTGTTTCCTTGGGGTCTCAGCTATAAGTGTCCTTCTATCTGCCTTGGGCTTTTTGTATTATTCTGCGACCAGCAGAGTTTCCTTTATTGTTCATCTGTAAGCGCTTGTGTGTGTGGGGAGAAAGGGTACAATAGTGGCTCCTTCCCTGGGAGTGAGTGAGCAGTGGCACCCTGCCTAGGTCACGGGGGCTTGGGTGGCTCAGGCCAAAATCGACTCCAACCGTGGCTCCTCCCCCCTGCTATGACTCCACCAGGGTGCCCTGCTTGTGTCACAGTGGCTCAGTCAGCCGTGGCAGTGCCTGTTGCAGAGGGATGCTGGTGGCTCAGGTGTAAACAGAATGTCTTCAGAGCTGGGCCACTCTGTGGGCTTTTGGATCTCGGCCGCAGGCACCCTAGGCCAGCCCCGCCCAGGGGCCTTTGTTATCCCTGAGTGCGTTAGCTAGGCCCACAGGAGTCCTTCCTTTGTCTGTCACAGGTGCCGAGAGAGAGGCTGTGCCTGCAGCTCCTCCCCCCTGGCTTGTGAGTCAGCAGTATCCAGCTGCCACTATGGCCTCACAGCTTTCTGCAGTAGGCACTCTGCTGCGGATTTCTTCCCTCCTGTCCTCTCAGTCCATCTCCCCACTGCCAACAGTGTTTCTCACCCTGAACCAGTTCTCTGGTTCCCACGTTCCAGCTCCCAGACCCCCTGTTCAGCTGTGAATCGATGTCTCGGTCCGGACACACTGAGCCGTGGTACAGACCCTCTGTGTGTTTCCCACTCTTTCCCATCTGCCACAGCTCAGCTGCTTCACCCTTTGAACAGTCCTAAATGCCTCCCTTCTGACCCAGGGAAATTCCCCATTGGAGAAGGGGTTTCCCCATCAGATAAGGGACCTTTCCGCAAATTCAGCAATCTCCCCTCTGTTTCAGATCCCCCCACCCCAGGGTGTGGGACCTGTCCCTTTCCTTTCTTCTCCTCCTCTGTCTCCTTTTTTTTCTTTTCCCTTCTGTCCTACCCAGTTATGTTGGGATCTTTGCAGTCCTTTCTGGTGTCCGAGGTCGTTTGCTGGTGTTCAGCTGGTTCTCTGTGGGAATTATTGCATCTTTTGGTGTATTCCTGATGCATCTGTGGAGAGGGATGCATTTCACATCCTTCTACTTCCCCGCCATCTCCCTTTATGACATTGTGATAACAAGGTGGCCCAGTGAGAAATGCAACCAAGGAGGCTTAGCTAGGAACAGCCCTTGAAGAAATATGTTGATAGAAAACACATTCAAGGATGTCACTTTCTCCACAAATTGCACCTTTGACTAGATGCTTTTCACCTCTCAAGGAAAGTCCCACAGTTTACAACTCCAGGTGTGGTTTTCCTCACTGAAGTCCCTGTGGAACATAGCCATTCAGGGACTTTTTCCTAGAATTTAATTGGGAAATGAGTTTAGAAGCCAGATCTCTGGTTGTCTCCAGATAACTCTAGATAACCCCTCTCTGGGGTTACCCAGGGCCTTACAATTCCTTTAAGCCCACAGGTCAGCTTTTGATGTTTGACAGCTTTGCTCCAGGCTATTCTCAGAGTGAACCCAAGTGTTCTAGATGAGAAGATATGGGAACCGGTTCTCTTAGTAAGGCTGTCCCCCACCCCTGCCCCACCACCACCTACTGCCAATCAGCTGGGGCACTGTATCACCCACTGCTATTCCTTCCTTCCTTCACTGCTGCAGACTTCTCGGCTCTAAGAAAAGAGGAAAGACACAGACTCTCTGCTGCTCAGATCCATAAACAGACCCCACGAAGACCAGTGCCAGGACTGTTGGATCTGAATAGGGTGAGTTATGGTTAGAAGGGTTGGTGCTGAGAATGCTAAGAAGGAAAGGCCCAGAAACACTGGAAGGGGCTTGATTAGACTTCTAGATGGTGGAATTAAGAATAGACAGTGATCCAACTTGTAAGAACCAGAGACCTGGATTCAACACAGCATTAATCTCACTGGTACAGTTCTTATAGCCTCTCTCCACCCTTCCCCTCCTCCCCACTTCCTCCCCAGTCTTCCTGAGCATAATATCATTGTCCCTTGGTATCCATAGGGGATTGGTCCAGGACCCCCCATGTCCAGGATACCAAAATCGGAGCATGTTCGAGTCCCTTATATAAAACGGTGTATGTAGTATTTGCGTCTAACCTACGTGCATCCTCCTATACACTTTAATCATCTCTACATTACTTATAATACCTAATACAATGTAAATTTTATGTAAATATGAGGGTGAATCAAAAATTATCCTCACTCTGGCTGTAGAATTTATAGAAGTTTTAATATAACTGGCGTGCAGATAATTTTTAACTCACCCTTGTAGCTGTAAATAATATGTAAATAGTGCCAGCACACAGAAAATTCAAGTTTTACTTTTTAGAGCTTTCTGGATTTTTTTTTTTTTTTGAACTATTTTGAATCCATGGTGTGGTTGGTTGAATCCTCAGGTGCAGAGCAGGTGGATACAGAGGGCCAACTACACATTGAAGCAGCTTGAATCCTGGTCGTCTCATCCCATTTAGGTCTTTTGAGCCAGGGGTAGGGTGCCACAACTGAGAACGTGCCTACCCCTTGTGTTATGTTTCATGTAGTACTTGACATTCTCAGATATGCTCTCAACACACATCTCTCATTAGACTCTCACAGGTCTGTCAGAGAATTATTATTTGGTGCATCTGAAGACATCACGCTCAGAGAGTTGAGAATCAGGTTAGAGATTCCACAGGGCCAGGTATACTCCTCATGGGAAATGAAGACAGAGGACTGCTTTAAAGGAGAGACTTTTCCAAGCAACTCTCCACTCTAATTTTGATCAGAGTAGCTCTTGTGAGTTCAGTGTCAATCTTGGTACTTGATTGATGAGAACAGTATTTCAAAACTAGAGTTCCTTTATGATGACATTCTTAGCAACAAGTCAAGATCATTTATATTGATGATAATCAGGGAAATGGCCTCTAAGAAGGGATGTGGGGAGTCAGCAGTGATAATGTGTTTCACACAGGCTTTGAGGAAGTGTTATAAAGAAGTCAAGATCCTGGGAAGCACTATCTTGCAGAGTCAGTGTAGTTGCAGCCTAGGATTTCAGGGAACCAAAGCCTTTCTGCTTGGAAAATATCTCCCAAGTCTCTATTCATCTTCTGTATCCCTTTAAAAGGCAACAACCCTTTCCACTCTACAGACATAAAGTTTAAAATACCGTTTTCTTTAGGACACATGCTCTTCTGAGAATTGATCTGGATTGCAAAACAGCTAGCTAGAAGATGATTGGCTCCTCAGTTCAGGTGGAAGAGAGGGCAGACAAGAGGTATTTGGAATTCTCAAAATAAACTTCATCAATTTTTACAATTTTTTAAACTTCATCAACTATGTGCTTGTCTCACTCAGGCTGTAGCATATTTTCAGTTCTTTTACTTTATTATCTAATGAGACTTATCAATTTCTAGCCTGAGAACTAAATGGTAAAATTGGGTCCAAGTGCCTACACTGGAAGCGAAAGGAATTTTAAGGAAGAGCCCAGCTGTTAGGGCAGTGTTGAGATAATGCTTTCTTCTCTCTTCCCTGTGGACCCACAGGTAGCCCTGGTGACTGAGATGGCATCCTCTCTAAAGGTCCTAGGTCCTCTCTTGGCCCTGCTGTTCCCTCTATGTGGGCTTCTTGTACACAGCCAGAACCTTTCCTGGAGGGAATTCATGAAACAGCACCACCTGAGCACAAACTGGGAATTCAGCAAGTACAAATGCAATGATCTGATGAGGGAAAGAGGTATTCCAAAAGACAGGAACTATCACATCTTCGTCTATACCTTATGGCACAAAATTGAGCATATATGCATCAGGAACTGGAGAGATCGCCACAGAAATGTATATATATGGGCCCCATATCCCTTCAAAACACTCAAGTGCTACCGGGAGAATAGCAAAAACAACTACAAAGATGACAAGAGCTACAGCTACGTTGAATTCCATTGTGGCATGAACGGGTTTGCTGATGCCATAGAGGACATGCGGTTGTTAGAGGAGATCAACAACTAGAAAGTTGACACATACCCACAGGTTTTAGTGTTCATTGCTTCCCAGGTGGTGGCCCCAGCCTACATCAAGAGCCCTTGCATTCATGTGCTTATGTTTTCCAACTACTGAGAGTTATGTTTCACATGGTTTCTTGCTATCATAACTTTGCCTATGTTGTTTCTCTGCCTAGAATACCCTTCTGTCCCCATTTACCTGGTTTACTTCTACATTTTTGAAAAGATTCAGCTCATATGGAATTGCTTTGAGACTAACCCAGGAACGTTCCTGATATTGATTCTCCTTATACTTTTGCAAGCTGAAAGATCTTACCTTCCCTGAATAAATTATGTCATTCCAATGTGTGTGAAATTTGTTTATGTGTACAGAGTATGTGTTCTGTAATTAGTACAGGTGTTAATAACTGTGTTATATAGCTTATGCTTGAATGCGATTTGTGCTGTATGTGGGTTTAAAGTGTACTGCGGTTGTGTCTAATGTGTGTGATAGACTGCGTGTATTATGAAAGTATGACTGTTTATGTGCTAAGCTGGGGGAAAGTTGTGACCTAGGCACTGATTGTGGGGACATGCTGAGTTCCCACACCCACCCAGATTGGTGGGTGTGGCCAGAGCTGATTAGGCATGTTCCTGGCACACAGCAAGTGCTCAGTCAACATTGATTTTCTTCCTTTCTCATCCTTTGACTTGGTATTTTAATTTTGACAAAACAAACATGACAAGTGCCCATCAATCATCTCCTCTCCCTGGCTTTCGTTAAGAATGTCACTAAACATAAGGACACCAAGTGGGGAAAGCCGGGGCGGGGGAGCAGAGGGAGTTGGGGGGGTAAGAATTGGGAGATTGTGATTGCCATACATACATTACTAATAAGAAAAAAGATATCAGATTGTATACTTTAAATACATGCAGTTTATTGTATGTCAATTATATTTCAATAAAAGTTAATAAAAAAATACCTCTAAGGAGGCTATTGCATTCTAGGTGAGTTAAGGTAGTATGTTTCCTGATGGATAATACATTAAGTAGAAGATATGAGCACAAATGAGTTTATCTGATAATAATTATTTCACTTGGCAGAGATACAGGGTAGGGTTAGAGGACTTTAAAATGAAACTCTCTTCAAGAATGGGGCTTAAGACTTACATTTTGTTGGAGAAAAGAGGAAGTAGATTGGAGAAGGAAATGCTGAAGACCCAAGTAAGGTCCACAGAAATTCTTTTTGCTAAATGGGGGGTAGAGATACAGGGTAAGAGAAATTTTCACTTCATACAATTTTGCCTGGGGCAAGTATACGAAGGAGAAATACTGAACATTAAAGGACCCTATGTACTTCAGCCTCCTGCTTCATTAAATGACTCAAGCCTTGAAACAGTCTGAAAAAAGACCAGGGTATAAACATTTTAAATTAGATGACAGTTTAAGCTGCACATTGTAAGGAAGCAGAATTTTCCACCCTAAAATATGTCTCTTTGGCATAAGGATTATTTTAGCCTGATTATTTTTTATCTTTTTTTTTTCCTTTTGTTTAATGTACTTCTTTGGGCCATTTTTAGAGACCAGTCTGCTTTATTTTTTTAAATTAATTAATTAATTAGTTAATTTATTGGCTGTGTTGGGTCTTTGTTGCTGCGCCCAGGCTTTCTGTAGTTGCAGAGAGCAGGGGCTATTCTTCATTTCAATGCACAGTCTTCTTATTGTGGTGGCTTCTCTTGTTGCGGAGCATGGGCTCTAGGCTCTCGGGCTTCAGTAGTTGTGGCTCCCAGGCGCTAAAGCACAGGCTCAGTAGTTGTGGTGCACAGGTTTAGTTGCTTAGGTTCTCCACAGTATGTGGGATCTTCCTGGACCTGTGTCCCCTGAATTGGCAGGCAGATTCTTAACCACTGTGCCACCAGGGAAGCCCCTAGCATGGTTACTTTTTTAGAATTAGCAGATATGAGAGGACCTCTGAAAACCAAATAGAAGTTACTCCTTTTAAGAGATATGTACAGGGACTTCCTAGGTGGTGCAGTGGTTAAGAATCCACCTGCCAATGCAGGGGACACGGGTTTGAGCCCTGCTCCAGGAAGATCCCACATGCCGCAGAGCAACTAAGCCCATGCACCACAACTGTGGAGCCTGCGAGCCACGACTACTGAAGCCTGCATGCCTAGAGCCTGTGCTCTGAAACAAAAGAAGCCACTGCAATAAGCCCATACACCACAAGAGTAGTTCCCACTCACAGCAACTGGAGAAAGCCCGTGTGCAGCAACAAAGACCCAACAAAGCCAATAATTTTTTTAAAAAGTGGATTCGTGCCCATTTGGCACTGCTCTGCAGCTCACCCAAGCTTCTTGGGTTCAAGCTATTTCTAAAAACTGATCCTTCTGCTATATTTTTTCATACTGTAATCTCTCCCAGATTCTTCCAGTAAATCCCCACCCCATTCCCACTACTGAAACAGGAGGGAAGGGTCTGAGAGGGCACAACCTCTAAAAGAATGACATAGCCCTTGAGGATATGACATAAACTGGTTAGAACCAACTAGGTCCAAGATGGTGGAAGATTTGACTTCCAATGGCCCTTGAGCCTCATTATACACTCATTGTAATACATTAGCATCTAAATGACACACCTACCAGTGCCATGACAGTTCTGGGGCTAACCATAAAAAGTCAAAAAGTGGGTGGTGGCCCAGTTCCTGGAAATCCCCACTTCTTCCTCTAAATGGTTTTCATAATCTTCCCACTCATTAGCCTATGAAATTACCCAGCCCATAAAAACTAACCACCCCATATTTGGGGGCCTTTTGCCCTCTTCTGAGATGGCTCACACTCTGTGGAGTATGTTTCTCCCAAGGTTGTTCTTGCCTTTTGAGACAGACAACAGTCTGTCTATGGAATGTGTATCTCTCTAAATAAACCCACTTCTTACCTATCACTTTGTCTCTCACTGAATTCTTTCTGCCATGAGACATAAAGAACCTGAGCCTCATTAAGTCCTGAGATCGGGTGTGTGATCTCAATTAAAAGACAGTGGGTTCAGGACTTCCCTGGCGGTTCAGTGGTTAAGACTTCGCCTTCCAATGCAGGGGATGCATATTTAATCCCTGGCTGGGGAGCTAAGATCCCACATGCTTCATGGCCAAAAAACCAAAACATGAAACAGAAGCAATATTGTAGCAAATTCAATACTTTAGAAATGGTCCACATCAAAAAAAAAAAAAAGACAGGGGGTTCAAGTCCCAATGCAGGTTGTGCAGTTTCACTACCACTTAAAAATTTCCCCCTCAAATTAGCTCAAATATGTTTGCGTTGCTTGCAACAACAACAACAACAACAAAAACCCACAATGGATAAACTCTATCTGCAATGTTTGTGATACTCACAATCACCAGCATGATCATGTCATCCACATTTGGGGACCTGTCATGCATGCTAGGTGCCTATCATACAGGAAATATTAACTTTCTTTAGCATATTGTTGAACCCAAGCTGGTGTGTCTGATGCACTGCGATGCCAAACAAAATGAAACATCAGAGTTTGGAACAGAGAAAGGTTTATTGCAGGGCCAAGCATGGAGAATGGGGCGGCTTGTGCTCAAAAGACCTGAAATCTCTGATGGTTTTCAGGGAGTTTTTAAAGGCAAAATTTGGGGGTGGGGGACTTCCTTGGTGGCACAGAGGTTAAGAATCTGCCTGCCAGGGCTTCATAGGTGGCGCAGTGGTTAAGAATCCTCCTGCCAATGCAGGGGACACAGGTTCGAGCCCTGCTCCAGGAAGATCCCACATGCCGTGGAACAGCTAAGCCCGTGAGCCACAGCTATTGAGCCTGTGCTTTAGAGCCCGTGAGCCACAACTATTGAGCCCATGTGCTGGAACTACTGAAGCCCACACGCCTAGAGCCCGTGCTCTGCAACGAAGAGTAGCCCCCACTCTCCGCAACTAAAAGAAAGCCCCGGCACAGCAGACCCAACACAGCCAATAACATAAATAAATAAATAAATAAATAAATAAATAAATAAATAAAAAGAATCTGCCTGGTAATGCGGGGGACACAGGTTCAATCATTGGTCTGGGAAGATCCCACATGCCGTGGAGCGACTAAGCCCGTGTGCCACAACTACTGAGCCCATGCCCCACAACTACTGAAACCCTCATGCCGAGAGCTCATGCTCCACAGCAAGAGAAGCCACCTCAACGAGAAGCCCACTCACTGTAACGAAGAGCAGCTGCCGCTCGCCACAACTAGAGAAAGCCCGCGTGCAGCAATGAAGACTCTATACAGCCAATAAATAAATCAATTAAATAAAAACATTGGGGGTGAGGGCTGCAGGATGTGTGACTTTCTTCTGATTGGTTGGTGGTGAGGCAACAGGGTGGTGTCCCAGGACTCTCGTGCTCAGCTTGAAGTTACCATCCTCCACCTGGGTGGGGGCCTTAGTTGCTGTAGAAGAACTCAAAGACATATTGTTATGTATATCCCTGGAGAAGGAACTAGGACTTTGCTTTGTCACTGCACTGTTGTTGCTTTACTGTTTTTCCTTTGTTTCTGCATTTCCTTACTTCTCTAATTAGTAACTGTGTGAATCTGCCCTTTGGAAAAGGGAAAGGCCTACAAACAAGAAACAGAAAGACTTTTGTACCCCAGAGGGGCCCTTGAGGGTCCCGCTTGGTTTCAAGCACATAATCTTCACAATTTGACCTCTGCCCACCTCTCTAGGCTCATCTATCTCTCACTTTACGTGTTCTCTTAATAGCAGTCATATGTAGCCACTTACAATTCCAGGAACATGCCATACACATTCCAGCCACTGACACTTCTTTCTTACTTGTTGCCACTTGGTAATAGTCTACTCTATGTTTACATCCCAGTTCAGTCCCATGGCCACTGAGAAGTCGCTAGGCTCCAGTTCATGGTGATCCCTTCCTCCTAACTCATTTATACCATATATTTGGCATTTAGCACATGCTACTTCATATGGTTAAAATTTTTCTCATATTCATTCATTCATTCATGTATTCACTTGCTCAACAGCATTTGTAGAATGTTTACTGTGTGATAAATGCTGTGCTAAGCAATCATGATAGAAGGATGAAAAAGCCACTTTCCTTCGGTCAACGGGGTCAAGTTCTCTAGAACAGTTTCTTTTTTTTTTTTTAATATCTATTTATTTTGGCTGTGCTGGGTCTTCATTGTGGCATGCCAGCTCTTTTGTTGCAGCATGTGGGAGAACCCGGGCCCCCTGCATTGGGGGTACACAGTCTTAACCACTGGACTGCCAAGGAAGTCCCCTAGAATAGTTTCTTATAACCTGGGGACTTCAAGAAGTCCATGATCCCACTGAAATTATATGAATTCATCTTAACATGTTTCCATTTTAGAACAGCAAGTCAATGGCTTTCATCAAAGTCTCAGAGAAGTTTACATTCATTGGTCTAGTGGCTGTGATACAAATACCACACATATGCACATTGATGAGGGAATTTTTAAGTTTATAACTTTATGCTAGCTCTGTTTCTGTAAAATCTGCTTGCTGTGCCACAATAAGAACAAGATGCCCTAGTAATCAACTGTAACCTTAGGATGTTCTGATACGTATGGAATGTCCTGCTCCTGCTCATGCAAGTTTCTGTTTGGAACCGCCCCGCCCCCCCCCCCCCCCACCTTGTGTGTAACCCATAGCAACTCCCATGCTCTGTAACTGCCTGTAACCTATAGTAATTATGTAACCAATCAGTTTGTGCCAAACTCAACTAGAACCTTGTTTAAACCAACCAATCAGTCTGTGCCAATTATAGCTATATGCCTTAACCTCTATAAGGAAAAGATTCCCCTGAAATGGGGCCCAGAATTTTGGAGTGTTAGCTCGTCTGGGTCTGCCAGCTCAATAAACCTGAGTTCTCCAACCCTCTGAGTGTGATGCTTGGTCTCTCATGGGATCGGTTTTCTGCAACAACATAACTACCAGAACTACCATGAAACCTAGTCAAAACTCATCTCACCAACTAGCATTGGTAGTCCCAAAATAATTTACACTAAAGTTACAGACAACTGGCAAAATGTCAGATTTTGTTGGCCACGTGGTATAGCCCATATTTTGGGAGTCAGCGTTATCTAGAACAAAGACATTGTTCAAAGGTCTTATTCAAAGATAGATATTTTCACAAGATATTACACACGTAAGAATTAAAATAACTCCATAAATACTCTTAACCAAAGTTTATTTCTGATCCAACACAACACTCTAGTTCACATCCATGCCACTGGTGGTGAGTGGGTGTGAGAGGGGAAAAAGGAGAGATGGCTTGCTGTGCCATCTTCACGCTTCATTCTGTATTCTGAGAGAACTTCTATCCCATATTGCTTCCATGAGCTTTCTGCATTTTATAATCCTCAAATCCTCCCCTCAAATATTGAAGATTCCTGGTTTTACTAGCAGTAAAGTGTCTTATGGCAACTGTCAATGTTCTTAAATTTCCATTCCAGATATGGGAGGCGTGCATTCTTGAACAATATCTTTGTTCTAGATAACACTGACTCCCAAAATATGGGCTATACCACGTGGCCAACAAATCTGATATTTTGCCGGTTATCTGTAACTTTAGTGTAAATTACTTTGGGACCACAAATGCTAGTTGGTGAGATGAGTTTTTTTTGTTTTGTTTTGTTTTGTTTTACTACAGTATGAATGGCCTTTATTGTTTGTAACGGGAAGTGGAAGAGGACGGGATACGACAGCTCCGGCTCCTGGGGCGGCTCCACAGACTTGGTTTCTGTCCTGAAAAAAAGTGAGATGAGTTTTGACTAGTCTTATGACTATTGCTTCACCAGGGAATTCTAACTCAGTTAGAAGGAGGGGAAGCTATTTTGTAAAAGTGTGTTTGGTAAAAACCTCCCCCTTTGAGGAACTGGAGCAAAGAGCGGAAGAGTGAGATAGCAGATCTGACGTTTTCTAACTGAATGTACCCTTCAGTTATACTTTGGTATAATTATAATATAATTTAGCAATTAAAATAGAATATAATGGGGGATTCCCTGGTGGTCCAGTGGCTAGGACTCTGCGCTTTCACTGCTGAGGGCCAGGGTTCAATCCCTGGTTGGTGAACTAAGATCCCACAAGCCGTACGATGTGGTCAAATAAATAAATAAGAACACATGGAAAAAAATAGAATACAATGACTGCTAGTAGGGTTTGAAAAAAATCTGGAGGAGTTCTGTGCCTGGAGACAGGAAAGCTCAGAGGAGAGGTTATTTGAGCACATCCTGGAAAGATGGGTAAGCAACCAAGCAGACTAGGTTGGAAAGGACACGTGTAAAAGTATGAAGTGTGAATGATTTTATTAAAGGTTAAAACTGTGGCTATCATGAAAGTTTAAGAAATAAACCCATGTCATTGAATAAACTCATAAATAAACCCATTTTATTAAACTCATCAACTAATGAGGAAATCGGTAACACGCTAAAAACAGTTTAAATGTGATTTTGGTTTACAGAAATTTGTATTCTCTGCTGGACAAGTGCATTTGCATCACTATGAACAGGAAAGATACGCATTATTATTAGTTTTATACAAGTTCATTTCTACTCTGCAAGTCCATCAGAAGTATACACCTTCATCCCCTGTGGGTCTGCCTGACAAATCCTGACACTAAATGAAAGGACTCTCAGTAATCTCGTTTGTCCATTTTCAAGTATAGGACAATTTTCCCTTCTGAAGACACGGAAAACTTATGACTTGTTCAGGAAATATCAGTATATAGAGGTCCTTATGACTGATGTGAAAAGAAAGGAAATAGACAAGAAATAGTCTGACCTAGAAACTGGACAAAAAAGAAATGGTATCATATGCCCAAACTGACCAGTGGGCTAAGGGTTAGAGGCCATTTTGACTGTCGGGACTTCAGCTCTGCAGAAACAATAAAACCAAAGCTCACAAAGGAACTTGGAACTCATCACCCAGCATCAGCCTCTGACTCACTGTTCTGGCCACTCACTGGCCAGATGCCTGACACAGAAATACATCAGCAACCATGGAAAAGGGAGTGTTCTAAGAAGTTGGAATATGGCTGATAATTGTTCTAATGAGTAACTATTAGATTAAAGATACTGATCTGTTATTTCAGGACAAGGGTTTGAGACTGTTACTTTTGCAGTCAGCAAGCATATAAAGGTCTAGAGAAAAGAATAGACAAAATAACAGGCCTTAGACCTAACCCCCTTCCAGCCAGGTGTGGGTGTGGAGAAGACCTAGATATGCTTAAATAGAGACCCCATAGTGGATACTCATCAGATGCCCTGAACTTGCTGTAGGATTGTAGGGCTGGCACAAGGGCCAAGCCAACCACCAGGGTCCATTCCCTACACAGGGGGCATCTGATGGGATTTAGGACATGTTACTCCAGAATTTGGACCTTGGCATATTGCATATTTCAAGATGAAGGAATTTGAGAGATGGCAGGTAGTGCAGGAAGGATTTTCTGACCTTCTGAAGCGAATCATAAGATCTTCATGTGAGAGGAGCCCTCCCTATACTTAAGGGGAAAGGGGCATCCTTATCTCTGAAGGCAGAATCTAAATAAGTAGGTCTTGCAAGTTTCTCCCAGTTTACTACACTTAGCTTGTACCCTTTGTTCTTTCACATCTGTCATGACTTCCCACTTTTTATCAAACCTAGCACAAAAATGCTCACTTCTTAGAGTCTTCACTTCTTTAGGAAATTTCCAGTATCACATTAAACTTACATTAAATAAATTTGTATGCCTTTCTCTTATTAATCTGTCTTTTGTTACAGGGGCCCCAGCTGAGAATTTAGACGTGTAGAAGGAAAAAATATTTTTCCTCCCCTACACTTCCAAGACTTGGGATAATTTAAGAAAGATAGATAAGAGAGGTAGATTCTCCCATTCTTGCCCTCCGCCACCTGTCCTACACCTTACTCATCATAGCAAGACGGGAATTCACCTGCCTGAATTAAGACAAAATGGAAACTTTATCTCAGGAATCAAGCATAAGCCCAGTCTTAAGAGCTTGGGCATTGGGTGAAAATCAACGTCAGTCAAGAAAAATGATTCTCTGCTAAGAATGGGTAACAGAATCACTGTGGAGTTAATCAAACATAGATATGCAAAGACCACAGTCCCCAAGATTCTGATTCAATAGGCCTAGGATCTTGGCATTTTAAAAAATTTCATAGGCAATTCTGTGAGACCAGGGTTAGGGGACCCCTACTTAGAAATATGGGTAACTTGATATTGTTTTCCTCTGTAGTGGGTTTGGTGTACAACCAAGCTGTGGAATTGCAGGGAGAAGGGGGACTGTTCTAATACACAGGCTGTAGAATAAGATATATGAGTGCTATGCCAACAGACATCTTTTTTTTTTACTCTTTTTCTGTTAATTTTTATTGGAGTATTGTTGCTTTACAATGCTGTGGACAGACATCTTAAAAAATATTTTTAAATTAATGACCTATTGGTTCAGAGCAATTTTAGATTTACAGAAAAATTGAGTAGAAATTATAGAGTTCCCATATGCCTCTTTCCTCCCCCAACCACACAGTTCACAATTTTCCTATTATTAACATCTTGTTTTACTGTGGTACTTTTGTTATAATTGATGAACCAGTATTAATATGTTATTATTGACTAAAGTCCACGATCTACACTAGGATTCGTTCTTCAGGTTGTACATGTTTTGACAAGTGCATAATGTCATTATATGGGAAGAAAGTTTTCCTCAACACTATTAGGGTCTCTGGCTGGGTCTGAAAAGTCAAGTGACAAAGACAGATCAATAGGAGAAAAGCATACAAATTTTATTACGTATTTACATGTACATGGGAGCATTCACAAGAGAATGAAAAATCCAAATAAGTGAACAGAGCAGGAAGCTTTTATACCTTTTAGACAAAGAAATAAGATATTTGTAAAGAATTGACAAGACAAAGGGGTTTGGTCTATGGTTAGTAAACGGTGAAGAAGAAACTAGAAACATGAGGGTTAGTTTCCGAGATTCATTTGCAGATTCCTCCAGTGCCCTCTCTGGGAGGATGAGAGTCTATCTCTAGTAAAAGGAGAATTTATTTTCTGCCTTTGGACAGAAGTGGGGGAGCTTTTTCTGCATGTCATCATTCTTAATTGCCTTCAATGCAGAATAATTTTCATGTCAAAGAGCCATATTTTGGAGTGACATATTCTGATTTCTTTCAGCATGAACATGGAGTATCTCTCCATTTATTTAGATCTTCTCTTGATTTACTTCATCAGCGTTTTATAGTTTTCCTCATATTGACCTTGTACATATTTTATTAGATTTGTACCTAAATATTTCATTTTTCTTTTGTGCTAGAATAAATGTTAGTTTTCTTTTTTTTTCAGATTCCAATTGTTTGTTGCTGATATGTAACAAAGCAATCAATTTTTTTAAAAAATTTCTTTATTTATTGGCTGTGTTGGATCTTCGTCGCTGTGGCTTCTCTAGTTGTGGAGCACAGGCTTTAGGTGCACAGGCTTCAGGTGCACAGGCTTCAGTAGCTGTGACACACGGACTCAGTAGTTGTGGCTCGCAGGCTCTAGAGCACAGGCTCAGTAGTTGTGGCATACAGGCTTAGTTGCTCCGCGGCATGTGGGATCTTCCTAGCCAAGGTATCGAACCCATGTCCCCTGCGTTGGCAGGTGGATTCTTAACCACTGTGCCACCAGGGAATCCCAAAAGCAATCAATTATTGTGTATTAACCTTGTATCCTGCAACTTTGCTATAAACAGAAATAATTTTTATCCTAAAGATTATTGGAGCCATTAAAAGTATTGGGCAAGAGTGTTTCACTGTTCTATTTATGCTCAAGAAATACTAATCTGGAAGTATTAATATGTAGAACGGATTGGGAGGAAAAGAGACTACAGGCAGGGAGTCCATGTCGGAAACTTTTATGTGAGTCCTCTATGAGACAGTAAGGTT